>NC_143142.1:86274000-86628000 GCF_059928025.1 Delphinapterus leucas
GTTAACTGTAGATACGGTGATGTATGCGGTTCCCTAGAACTTTTTTATCTTGCATAACAGAAATTTTATATCCATTGACTAGCAAGGCCCCATTTCTCCCTCCGAGTCCCTGGCAGCCACCATTCTACTCTCTGATTCTATGAATGTGACTATTTTAGATCTGTCGTATAAGTGGACTCATGCAGTATTTGTCCTTCTACGACTGGCGTATTTCATTTAACATAATGTCCTCAAGGTCCATCCATGGTGTCACACGTGGTAGAATTTCCTTCTTTTTTAAGGCCGAATAATATTCCAATTACGTATACGCCCGTCTTTTCTTTATCCATTTTTCCAACAATGGACATTGAAGTTGTTCCATATCTTAGCTACGGTGAATAGCTCGGCAATGAACTTGAAGTGCTAATATATCTTCAAGATCCTGATTTCCATTCTTTGGGATAAATACCTAGAAGTAGGATTACTGTAGTTTTATTTTTAATTTTTTGAGGGACTTCCAAAGTTTGCTCAGCTGTGGGAGCAAACTTTGGTCACTTCTCTGCCTTAGGAGTCTATGTTGCCAGTTAAAAGAAGACCATATGCATGTACTGTCTTCCAGACTGGGGGCAAAACAACAGTGTAAGTGCCACGTGCTAAGTGACAAATGGATGCCCAAAATGGTGCCACACAAGGCCTGATGGAGGGAGGGATTAGTCCACCCGGGAGTTTTACGTGGCACAAGACCTGGACCAGAAACAAAGGTCTTCAAAGACAAGTAAAATGCTTTATGGTGAGATGTGTATAGTCCACGCATGACTAAAGGTTGGATATTTCTCTCATGAGGTCAGTCTAGTCTGGATTACCAACCTCTATTCTTTTTTTTTTTTTTTACATCTTTATTGGAGTATAATTGCTTTACAATGGTGTGTTAGTTTCTGCTTTATAACAAAGTGAATCAGTTATACATATGTCCCCATATCTCTTCCCTCTTGCATCTCCTTCCCTCCCACCCTCCCTATCCCACCCCTCCAGGCAGTCACAAAGCACGGAGCTGATCTCCCTGTGCTATGCGGCTGCTTCCCACTAGCTATCTACCTTACATTTGGTAGTGTATATATGTCCATGCCACCCTCTCACTTCACCCCGGCTTACCCTTGCCCCTCCCTGTATCCTCAAGTCCATTCTCTAATAGGTCTGTGTCTTTATTCCTGTCTTACCCCTAGGTTCTTCATGACATTTTTTTTTCTTAAATTCCATATCCAACCTCTATTCTTTATGTTCAACTTTAATTCTCAAACAGTACATCCCATTACCCATATATTTATTTTGGAAACGTAGAATCAAGGAAGACATTTGCAAATACAATTCCATTGAGTCCACATCCCAACTGTGAGCAGAAAGCACACAGACCCCCTCACTGTTGGACTTGGCCTCAGCAGCCCGTGGCAGGTCTGGGACTGAGCCGCACAGTCCTGCCGTGACTGGTGTCTGCAAGCTCAAGATGATACACAAGAAGGGGATGGAAACTATGTTTTCAAGTAGCACATTTATCCTCTGCAGGTCGGCACTGCTGTGGATCTGGTCCACGGCTTTGATGCGAAGCCATTTCAACTTTGTTATTAAAGTGATGAAGTTTCAGTCTCCCATTGTGTATATAACCGTCATGACACATAACTTCTTTGTAATTCTTCAGGTTTCCAACACTGTTGGAATCACGAACTGGCCCACAGCGTTTTCCAGATACTTTACTCTGGTGGTATCGTCTCCACGTCGAGAGCATTTCTACATGGATAAACGGTCGAAAGCGGGGGAAGGCACAAGAGGAGTGGATGTGGACGATGGCATCTGAGGTCTGCTCTTCCCCTAACACTTAGGAAAGTTACTCAGCCCCTTACCCTCATTTCTGAATCTCTAAAAGGGAGGTAGTGACTTAGGGACTGACCACCTGAAGAGGATAAAATGAAAACTGAACTGGATCATATATGTCAGTGAGATTTAAAAAGTTTTTTCAGACTTTCCTTTTTTTTTTTTGCGGTATGTGGGCCTCTCACTGTTGTGGCCTCTCCTGTTGCAGAGCACAGGCTCCGGACGCGCAGGCTCAGCGGCCATGGCTCACGGGCCCAGCCGCTCCGCGGCATGTGGGATCTTCCCGGACCGGGGCATGAACCCGTGTCCCCTGCATCGGCAGGCGGACTCTCAACCACTGCGCCACCAGGGAAGCCCAGACTTTACTTTTTTAAAGCAGTTTTATAGCAAAACTGAAGGGAAGTACAGAGATTTTCCACCTACCTCCCCTTCCCCCATATATGCAAAACCTCTCCTGTTATCAAAGTCCTCCACCAGGGTGGAGCATTTGTTAGACTTGATGAATCGGTATTGACACACCGTAAGCATCCAAAGTCCACAGTTTACGTTATGGTTCAGACTTGATGTTGTAGGCTTTG
Organism: Delphinapterus leucas; assembly: GCF_059928025.1. NCBI lineage: Eukaryota > Metazoa > Chordata > Mammalia > Artiodactyla > Monodontidae > Delphinapterus > Delphinapterus leucas. The sequence continues at coordinate 86,276,424 of NC_143142.1, forward strand.
TGGTTTGGACCAATGTAAAAGGAAGTGTGTCCATCATCATAGTATCACGCGGGTATTCTCTCTCACTGAGGTTTCTAAAGTTATAAATTTGATTCCAAAACAAGATGGTTTGGTGCCATAATTTTTTTAAAAATCGAATACATTTGGTTATACAACTACTCCGTTTAAAAAGTCATTTGAACTAATTTTGGGTTGATTAATTTGATCCAATTGGCAGATTGATTCAACTGAGATAGTGCACGTGGCAGGCCACGTGTCTGGTATTAGCTGAGCAGAGCGCCTACAGAGGGGCCGTTTTGCTCTTGGCGGCCCACCGTGCATCATCCTGCACCTTCATCTCACCGAGCTGCCCGCCAGGGCACCATCTATCCTCTTGGGTTTCTCTTGAACCACAGTTGAGGGCTCTGTATTCCCTGTCCCTACAGACATTCTCATGGGGGGAGGTGGCAGAGGGGTGCCCATTACGTAAGTATGGGCATGTAATAACTCATGAGTTTATAGAATAAACATCAAAGAAATCTTACCATTATGGAGAGCCACCCCGACATCGGGTGCTCTTCGTGGGCCTCTCATCACGTTTCAGTGACCGGTGTGCAAACAGGAGGGGAGCCCGTCTGGTCCCACCTCTGCTGGGTTGAGGTTTTCCCTTGTGCTGTCTCCAGTCACAAGATGGCCAAGTCCCCAGCTTCAGTTCTGAGGCTTAACAATGTCCAGGACCTGGGACAGCAGGTGGTGCCCGCAGGCGGGCGCAGCGTCCACAGCCCAGTGGGTGGCTCAGGGCTGGCTGCACAGGTGACGGCAGGGTGCTTTCTGCACCCGCTGGGTGTCATCATCTTCTTCCCAGTGCTCCCAGTGGAAAGTCCTGTGCCCTGGAGCTCTCTGGGGCCTCACTCCTTCCCTCCAGGCCACAGGCTCCCGTCTCCCCTGCGACGTGGTATCTAGTCTCCGGGAGCCGAGGACCCCCTCTTGCAGGGGTACATCTGATCCTTCTGGTCCCGTGGTGCTGTCAGTCTGTCTGTTCCTTTCTCTTTCTCTTCGGTACAACTGGGACCGAGGGGACTGTCGCAGCGGTTTAGTGGACGGGCAGAGCCACACATCGGTGCCTCGAACCCACTGACCATGACTGATGATATTTGAGGAGAGCCCCTTTTCGTAACGTTTTACTGTGTCTATTTTTCATATTTGGAAATTTTGCTATTTTAAAACGTTATACAACTGGTTGATGTTATCAGGGATTAGTATCCATGTTTACCAACATCGGTGGCGTAGCTGCCCTACGTGAAGCACCAAGTTAGGCTCCTCTGGGAACAGAAAGGTGAGATTGGATGCAGTCCCCGCCTCAAGGGCTCCCTCTCTGGCAGGGGCACGAAATGCTGAGGAAAATAAACTGAAGTGAAAAAATCATGACGGAAACAAGGCTGAGGAAACCCTTGATGCAGACCCCTCAGACCCCACAGGAAGGCTGGAAAGAAAGAGAGGTGGTCCCTGAGGAGGCTGTCACCCCCTCACCTGCAGGCCACTGAGGAAACCCCCAGTCAGCCCAGCTCTGTCGTGTGTCCATCAACTTACAGATTGAATCTGCAAGACATGAAATGGCAGCTTTTTTAGGCTCCACTCCCAACACCATGAAGAGACCTTTCTGCTCTCGACCACGGGAGCTGCTTCAGGTTCTGACTTCTCTCTCTCTCTCTCTCTCTCTCTGTTTCATTGCTTTCCACTGGGAAGTGAGTCCTGAAGAGGGGAATTCTCCCTGTCCCGGGACTTCACATCTGCCTAGAACACCCCTGCCAAGCTGCAGGTTGACCAGTTGTATCCACGCAGGGGAGCCGCTGGCAGAGAGCCTAGAGCACGTGTAGTAAGGCCTCCACGCTGCTTATTCCTGTTCCATCTGACATCTGCAGGACACTGAGAACATAACTACATGATGCCAGGGTGTGACAGTTAATTGCACAGCTGAAGGATGCCCGCATGGCTGGTAAAATCTTACTGCCGGGTGTGTCTGTGTGGGTGTTTCTAGAGGGATTAATGTTGGAATCAGCAGATTTGTGTAAAGATCACCCTCACCAGTGTGGGTAGGCGTCATCCAGTCTGTTTAGGGCCTCAATAGAACAAAAAGGCAGAGAAAGGGCAAATCCCTTCTCTGCCTGACCTGGGATATCCATCTTCTCCTTCCCTCGGGCACCTGTGCTCCTTGTTCTCCAGTCTTTAGGCTCAGTCTGAATTTCACCACCAGCTTCCTGGGGCTCCAGCTTGCAGACAGCAAATAGTGGGACTTCTTGGCCTCCATAAACACGTGAATCAACTCCTACAATAAATCTCCCCTTATGGATATTTCTCTATGGCCTAGTGGTTCTGTTTCTCAGGAGAGCCCTAACAAACACACAGTACTGCTGGTTACAAATGCAACCATACAAGAAGCCTCACTGCCACTTAGCCTGAAACATGTTCCAAAACTGGTTTGATTGGGTTTCGTTGAGGAGGAAAGAGGAAGAGGAGGAGATATTCACCAAATTGGTTTGTGGGGAAAAGTAAATCCAGCTTTACCATCAAAATGATGACTTCCCATGTGCCACCTGGGCTTTTCGGTTGCCTTCTTCAGCCAACGTGATTACTGCAGGCCAAACTAGTTGATTTTCAATGAATCAAAGGTAAAGACAGAAAATCCTGTTAGTCTGACCCTGCTATGGACAGACGAGCCTCTGCTTGTAGAAAGGATTCATTTAGAGGAAAATGTGCACCAAAGAATGGGTGGAAGAAACTGGAAGTATTAACAAAACAGCCTGTATTTACTATCCTGAAATTCTGAAGACCATTACTTACTATTAGCTTGAAAATACACCCCTGCTTGCTTTAGCACTGGACCATTTCAGATCTACGCCAGTTTTAACCTTTAGGCACCACAGAACAGGATGGCCATTCTGTGGACACATACTTCACCCATGTGCAGAATTTTCTAACACACAGGAGAGTTATTGGTGTGTATTTTTAAAACACAATTATAGGCTGTTCCTCAGAGACTAGCATTTTATATCTTTGGGGTTGACATGTGTTAGAAAGATACGCATTTTTTAAAAAGGATGAATATAGTTGGCAATTCTACCTTTCTAGGCTAAGGTTGTCTTGGAGTGGTGATACTCAAAGTGATTTGGAAGTTATAATAACACGAAGCAACCTTACTGACCCTGTGCGCCTCATTTCTAAAATCAAGATGACGTTCATTTTGATTAGGCCATCGAGAACTTTAGGATACAATTCACAGTCCAGTGACATCTGCCACTTGGATAGACAAACAGCGCGGATTCTTTGGACATGCTGAAAATAACGGCCTTTTCTTTTGTCAATTAGCAGAGATGGCAGATAGAGAAAGGAAATTATAAGATCCAAGAAAAACGAACACTTTGGATCCGGCCCCATGGAAAGATCTGGGCAAAATGTGAAATCTCTTGGTTGCCATCCACTGCAGAATTCCTTGAGTTACTCATGCCAGGGTTCATCTCAGTACAGTCAGAGGACCCATGGGTAAAAATGATCCCCTTTTAAGAATTCCAAAGCATAAAATTCAGCTTAGGTTTCTGCAGCCATTCAGGAGTGAGGTGCGGTGTTTCTGTGGGCTGTGGGGAGGAGAAGGGGCAAAAATGCATTTTGTATACATCATCTTATAAATCTGGTGAACACCCGTGATGCAGCATATGGAGTTTTGAATTCTGCCAGAAGCCCCGGAATCCTGGAGCCCTCCCTGGACCTCCACGTGGAGGCGGGGTCAGCCCTGCGTCTGCACCGCACTCTGGGGTCTCCACGCTGCACCATCTTTGCGGTTCACGCCTGTGTGAGGCATGTGGACGGCTCGACAGGGAGAGCAGGGGAAAAAAAATGGATTTGGCTGGCGGTCAGAGCAGCAGCAGCCGTTACAGATGTAGCCATTTACACTATTTTCACATTCTGAAGAACAAAGAGCCGGAGGTTGCCAACAACTCTCGGGAACTAAGCGTTTGCCCTGCTCACCGGCGTGGCCAATCCAGGGGCTGGAGCAGGCAGGGTTCCACTTCATGAGCACAGAGCATCTCTATTCTGATGGAAAGCTCTGCCAGCAGCCTGTACGTCGAAGCTGGAGGAAGGAAGGACGTCAGGACCCTCCCCTTGTCACTGCTTGCGAAGCGTCGCTGGGGGACACAGCCAAGAGCTCCACGTCCAGCTCAGCCTGGATGCAGCAGACGGGGACAGACTGATGACTTCAGCCCTCATCTCTGCCTTTGAACCGTAGACGCTCAGAGCGGGGTCTCCCCGTGCTCGTGTGCAACGTGCCCGTTGTCAGGGCTGCGCATTGTCCCTTGTGAAACTCAAGGTGCTGGATGAAGACGAAAGTTATTTATCTGGGGACCAGATTACCACAAATTAACTCTCGGACGGGGTCCAAGAGAGCCTGTGCAGAAGACTGGGAGGAGGGACAGGGGTACCTATTCCTCGTCATCAGTGGTGCGACTTGGAGGATGCCTGCTGTCTTTAGCCAAACACAGCGCATCCTAGGAGACTGGTATACTACCTCGAAGCCCAGAAACCTCCCGGCTTGGTTGTGAAATGTTCACCAAGGTGGAACCATCTCAGCTAGACTGAAGAGATGAATAGCCCTCTGGGGATTTTACTGGGTACTACTCACCAGTCATATCACCAGGCAGAATCCGTTTGTTTTCCATTAGATCTGTTGAAAGCATTACAATAAAAGTTATTTAAGTCACAGAGTCTTTAATCTTCCAGCAAAATGTTGCGCCCATGCCAGCCATGAATCATATTCTATTGTTATGCCTTTTTATAGTCTGATAATCTGTATTGTGTGTTTATAAGCCGTGTATGCTATATTTTATGGAGAAAAAAAAAAATCCCTAAACCAGCAATCCACAATCCATGAATTTACCACCTTAACTACTTGGGTTGAGGGTGAGTCATGGAAGCAAGTTTCAAATGCATCGAGTGAAAAGTCATCTCTGCATCACACCACCCTGACTCAGGGCAGCCATAAGCTCTTCTCTCACTCTTTTCTCTGACAAGTTACCCAAAGGGAATGTTCTCCCAGCTCTGAGCACTTGGAGGAGAGGGCTGGGTGACTAGATATCAAGCAGAGTTTTTGACGGCAGACCTAAGGAATATTGTCCTTGAACTTCTGGGCGGGGTTGATCTCACTTTGGGACTGTGCTCTACCTGTTCACATGGGAGTCCCTTGTTTGAGATGCAGAATGTCCATTTCTCCCCACATCCTGGTGGCGAGCTTCCCATGCTATTCCGCTAGCACCTACAAAGTTCTGATAGTAGGGTGTGATTCAGCCTCCACTTGTGACAATGTTCCTGGATGCAAACGACTGGCAAGGACGTGTTTTTCCCTGTCCTTTCACTGTGGCTTGGCAACGAGAACCAAGACTGCACTCCTCCCCACACTGCAAGTCTGACGGTGAGAATGGAATCCCACCAGACTGTAGTGCTCTCTAAGGATGGGCCTGGAGATGGCAGGTGAGGGGCATGAAGACAGGGTGTCCTGCTTGTACAAACCCAGGGCATGATTCTGCTGGGGACTCTTCCTGCCTGGTGACATTAGATGCCTTCTGAGACCTTCGGATTAGGCCAGTCCCTTTTGACCCTCCTTCCCGCTGTCCAATGGGGGCTGGATGGAGCCTGGTGTGCCCACGCCCAGAGTCTGGGGGTCCTTCTTGTTGTGATATGACACCCATCTGTCCTGCCTCTGCTCCCAGGAGGCCTCACGAAGCATCCACTTGCAGACCGAGGGTTCATCTGCCCCATCAGGGGCCCTTGGGTGGTTCCCCCAAACACACTGCGGACTGGCTAGAGTTTGACCCACTACCTTGCGTCCTACATATATTCTCTCCGGGCTTGGATTTTTCCTTATTGATGCGTTGATGCTGTAACACTAGTTTTCACACACACACACCCCCGTCAGGGGCCCACAGGGTTTGCGTCTGATGGATGCGCTGAGTCCAGCTCGGATTAGTCAGTGTCTCTTGGGCTCAGTCCCTCACTGCTCCCGGCACGGCGTCAGCTCACACCCCATCTCTGGAGCAAGGTCCCAGGGTAAAGTGCTAAATGCAACTCCCACCCCACGGTCCCCCCTTCAGGACTGGGGATCTGCCCACCTGCTCGTTTATCCACGACCACCTCAGTTGTCGGATCAGTTTCCCTGCCCCATTTTCCTCCACGCAAACCTTGTGGAGAAAGATGCGCCATTATAATGTTCTGTCTGCACGTGCGAAGGCTGCACTGACACGTTCCTTTCCACTCACGCGGAGACACGCTCGCCGCGCGTGTCACCCGTCATTGGCTGAGTCACGGCTGTGGTACCTGACATCTGCTGGGCATGAGGTGATTCACAGAAATTGTAAGACAGCTCCCGTCCTGCAAGAGCGCACGGTCTGGTGGGGCAGGCACATGGCCGTAATGCACTGTGATGTGTTGGTAAAAGTGTAAAGTGCGCAGATTTTGGGGGAATCTGGTGCTTCCCAAAGGAGGCTTTCACTGCAGCAAACAGTGCTCCAAACGCCAATGGCCAAAGAAATGCAGAGGTCGGTTATACCCCACGAGGACTCTGAACGAGCGGGGTGAGAGTGTGTGTGTGTGTAAGTGTCGGGGTGCGTGAGGGTGTGTGATGGAGCGTGTGAATGTAGAAGGATGGGCTTGAGGAAGCAAACAGCACCTGCCGGGGACCCGTGGTCGGGTGGGGGGAGCGCTTGGAGGTTGGCAGCCGAGCCCATGGCCGTGAAAGGAAGGAGAGAAGTCAGGTGGGAAGTGTCCATCCCTGACAAGCTGAGAGCAGGACAAGGAAGGATCTATGGACCCTCTGAGTGCTGAGTGCATATAATCTGGAAGCTTCCTCTCATGCTGTATCATCATTTCTCCTTTGGCCAGCTCTAAGACAGAGCCAGTGGGCACAGACCAAACGCAGGACAGCAGGAAGTCTTTGTGCTGTTTTTTTAGTTAGATTTGGGTTAAAGTACGCATTCTTCTCAGAAAACTCCCTAGCTGCCCCACAGACTTCTGCTGATTCTACTTGAATACCTGCCACTTAATTGGTTTATTATTTTTTGGAAATCAACTTATTTTCATAAAAATGATAACCTGATCACTATAAAACTTTCAAATACTAGAATTTAAAATAAGATTAAAAGCATCCCAAGTCTAACCAGCTACACTTAACACTGGGTGGATATCGTTTGAGACATCTCCATTCATCTGTACATCTATAAACAGACATTTATTCATTCAATGAACAGATACTTTTTGATCACCTATTATGTGCCAGGTACCACGAAAGACTCTTCTACGGAGACACACTTAATCGGATACTTGCTAAAATGTGGGTTTCTTTGGAAACTGGATTAAGAGCTATGAAGGAATGGAAGAGGCTCCAGGGCAATGTGAAACAAAAGCATCTATCTTAGACTTGGGTCTGAAGGATGGATAGAAGTTGAGGGGATTGAGGGCATGAGCATGTAAGGGAGTGGAAAAGCTCTGCACTGGGGCATAGGCCAGGCAGGACCTTGCCAAGTGTGGAGCCTGGAAGAAAGTCAGTGAGGCCGGAGTCGGTGCAAGAGGGAGAGGAGTGAACAAAGGCTGGAGAATTAGGAAATGGGAGGCCAGGCAGACACTTACAGGATTTTGACTTTTAATCCAAGAGCTGTCAGCATATTTCAAGCATGGTGGGATGATGGAGGCAGGGCAGAGGATACGACCAAATTGTATTTGGAAATTTCCCTCTGTGGCAGCCCAGATAATTGGTTGGTGGAAAGCCACACTGGGTATGGGAGAAGCAGCAGGATATAAACATGTACAGGAGAACATGGCTGGGATTTGAATCTGGTGGTAGAGATGGAAAAAATTATTTTTGTACCTGTGCTCTACACCTACCTCTTCCTTGTTTGGGTTCAATGTCATGTTGTCTGAAGTTCATCCTTTAGTAGTATATAGCATGTCTTGTAGCTCACAGGTGTTCTGTGAATTGGATTTGCTCTTTGATGCTTTTCTTGTCAGTAGTTTGTAAGATAGATTCTTGAGTTTTGATGTGTGAAGTTGCGCTAAGGTGTGTCCAGTTATTGACTTGTTTCATTAATCCTGCTTGGAAGTAGTACTACTTTCTCAACAGGAATACTCATGCTCTTTCAGTCAGTTCTAACCTATTAACCCTTCTGATGCTGCCTTTCCTTGCTTTGCTCTGGTCTCTCCTTCAGAGCTCCCAACAGACTTAACAGAGCCCCTCATTATGTTCTCCAACTTTCCTGACTACTCATGTCTGTTTCTCTATCACATTCTGTGTGTTCCCTAGATCTTTTGCTCCATTTCCAAATCCCAAATTCTCTCTTCAGCTCCCTCTAAATTCTGCTAGAATATGCTGAGAGACAAGAAAGGCTGGTGGTTGGGAGTTGAGACTAAGATCCCGACTTCTTAGTTTGAATCATGGCTTTACTGCTTGCTTGGTGTGAGCTTGGCCTGGCCACTTAACTTCTGTGTCTCAATTTCTTCACATGAAAGGTGGGAATAAAATTAATTTACACAGTTGACCTTTGAACGACGTGGGTTTGAACCGTGTGGGCCCGCTTATATGCAGATTTTTTTTCAGTAAATACATATTACAATACTAGATGATCCAGGTTGGTTGAATCTGTGGATGTAGAACTGGCTGTAAGTTAGACTTTCGACCGCACAGGGGGTGATACCCCTCACCCCTGTGCTGCTCAAGGCTCAGCTGAACTTAATTCAGAGAGTGGGTGTGGGGATTATACAAATGTACGTATATGCGGTTGAGACAATAGTTAAATAAGAGTAGGGCTGATGTTACCATTTAATCTACAGGTTAAAACTTTTTAAAATCTCAATGACTACGCTTTCTTCATACTTTTCAGTTTGTTGCTTTTATCATGTTGTGTTTTAAATTTATGGTGTCTATTCCTTCTTTCATTTCCTTGATAATTTCAAACCTATTTCCTTTGAGTTGATTATTTATTGTTCCTGGGTGGAAATTCTGTCACTTATGGCACCTGCTGGTTGTCCTTCTTGCTGATTTAGTTCTCATCCTGCTGTATCATTTTTGACCACAAGCTCATCTTTAGCATTTTGTTTTCCATGAGTGTCTTCTGTGCCCCAGGCCATAGCATCATCCCCGTGATACTGTTAGGATCTGCCTCTTCCAGAGCCCTGAAGATGGGGTTCATTTCAGACCAAGTTTCATGTGGATTTTGGGCTAATAGATCTCCCACCTCCCACCCACATGTCACGCAAAGCCAGGATCCACCCACAAGCACAGAAGAAATTTAAGGTTCTGATTTCTCACTAGTGATTCTTCCAGACCTTGTGCTGAGTTCCTAAGCTGGGGAGAGAATTTCTATTATGCCAGCTTGAAATGGAGAGGATGACTCTCTCCTTAGGTTGCTCTGTTCCAGGTTTCCCCTGCATATGGGCTTACAGCTAAGAATGGCTTCTTTACAGTTGTTGAAATTATAAACTCACATTCATAGGACCCCATAGGCCTTTGGTCTTTAACTCAGGTTCTCCATCCTGTTATAAATTTCCTCTTTGTTTCTGATTTGGAGAGTTTTATTTCTACTTATGTTATTTCTTATCCAGTATATTCTTGTGTGGAAGTGGGGAAGAGGTTAGGGGGAGAGCAACACCCCCTGGGTTACTCTGGCCCTTTTCAGTATTGACTGAAAGTCTGTTTTTTTGCTTTGTTTGTTTTCTTCTCTTTCTCTCCTCTTCCTCCAGTCACACTTCCTTTCCCCTTTCTTTCCTTCCCTCTTCCTTCTTTTCTGTGACATTTATTGAGTGCCTTCTGAGATTGGAATGGGGGACAGAAAGGTAAGGGAGACCCAGTCCATTCTTCTTACCACTAAGTTTGATGCTAATAATAATAATACAAAGAGGGGAAAGTATTCTTTTACTTTTAGGCGTTCTCTTGTAATTTTTCGTGTATTACCATCACTCCCTGATAAATGTCAACTTGTTCATTCATTGAATAAGGATTTGACTAATAGCTAATATGTCCCAAGAATTGGGACATCGGGGTAGGTATTTACATGGACATGTAGAGCCGGTGGTGAAGGCAGCCTCCCAGGAACCTTACAGGTGAAGAGGATCCAGTTATGGGAAGAATCGGGGAAGGTCTTTCTAGACATCTCGACTCTGTGGTCTGAGAAATATAAAGACATGGAGGTTTAACGACCAAAATTATTTTCCTCACCAACAAAATGGATCTGTGAGCAAAAAGCATTCTGCATTTCAGCCTAACACCCAATGTGTTGGAACTCGTCGACTGGTTTCATAAAACACTTGCTTGACACAAAGTGTCTGTAGGGGTGACAAGCATGCATAATTGTAGCAGTCTCCAAATTTCCTCTCTCCATCCTTCCACTCAGTCCTTCTTTCCTGCTTTTCTCACTCCTGCCTTCTCCCCCTTCATCCTTTATTTCCCTCCCTCTTTCATTCTCTAATTTCCTTCCTTCCTTCACACCCATCCCCTCTCCCTCCCTTCCTCTCTTCCTCGACTTCTTGTCCCAGAACACGAAGACCCCAGGAATGTAGGGAAAATGAAAGGAGTTTGCAGAGTTGTCATTTTCTTCCAGCCCAGCCATAGGAAGCTGCTAAATAGAAACTACTTTCTTGTAGCCTCCTTGGTCCGCCTTTTCTCTCCTTCCTTTACTCATTTCCCTTCTGCAGTCTTCTCCTTCTTTTTTTGGTCATTCATTCATTTATTATTCAATCCTAGACTATTTCCAAAGAGGATGAGAAGCAGTTTCTTTCCTTATTCAATTTCCCAACCGTCTTTCTTCCTTCTCTTCTTTCCTAATCATTTCCCCTGCAGCAGGACAATGTCAAGATAATTAAAGAATTCTGGTTCCTGAGCATTTCACTAAAATTGCCTTCCACGAGATAGAACTCCCTGTATATTCAATGAGACTGTGTGAGCAAATAACTCATCATATGGCTCAGATGTTTCAGGGTTCAGATTCAATTTGATTATCCATCCAAAAGTTGGGATTTTTAATAAAAGCTTTTACAAACCACTTGGGTATTCAAAAGTTTAATACATAACAAACAATAAAAATCATACTTGGAAATATGGGAGAGTAAAAATGCTACAAATACTCACGTATTTGTACTCATGTACAAACTCATGTTTGTATATAACCTGTATTCTCTTGGACTTGGTACTGAAATTTGAGAAACATTTTAAACTCCATTAAGCATATCATATTTACTTATTTAGATGTTATCAGAGCAAGATCTGGAGAAAGTCTGAACTTTTTTCATAGTTTAAGTATCACATACATTTTCCTTGCTCTGAGTTATGAGAAAGTTTGACACGAGTCTGTATCCTTTAGGTGAGGAGGAATAGGGAGTTTTTTTCATTTGTTTGGAAATAAGTTGCAGAGCAGTGCAAAGAACCCTGGCCTAGTGTCACTTCTGGCTCTTCCCCTCACTATGATAGTTATGGTGAAAAAGTGATTCACTCCCCTGGGCCTCTGTTTGCCCATCTGTAATATGGGAATAACACCCCTTCCTCAAATATTGTTTTGGTGATTAAACAATGATGTACACTAAAATGCCTTTTACAACTACTTGCAGAGACCATCTAAGAAAACCTTCATTCATTGTGCATTTAAGAAACAATGAGTGCCTCAACCTTCCGAGACTGAACCAGGAAGATATAGAAAATATGAACAGACCAAACACAAGCCCTGAAACTTAAACTGTGATTAAAAATCTTCCAACAAACAAAAGCCCAGGACCAGATGGCTTCACAGGCAAATTCTATCAAACATTTAGAGAAGAGCTAACACCTATCATTCTCAAACTCTTCCAAAATATAGCAGAGGGAGGAACACTCCCAAACTCATTCTATGAGGCCACCATCACTCTGATACCAAAACCAGACAAAGATGTCACAAAGAAAGAAAACTACAGGCTAATATCACTGATGAACATAGATGTAAAAATCCTCAACAAAATACTAGCAAACAGACTCCAACAGCACATTAAAAAGATCATACACTATGATTAAGTGGGGTTTATCCCAGCAATGCAAGGATTCTTCAGTATATGCAAATCAATCAACATGATACACCATATTAACAAACTGAAGGAGAAAAACCATATGATAATCTCAATAGATGCAGAGAAACTTTTGACAAAATTCAACACCCATTTATGATAAAAACCCTCCAGAAAGTTGGCATAGAGGGAACTTTCCTCAACATAATAAAGGCCATATATGACAAACCCACAGCCAACATCATCTTCAATGGTGAAAAACTGAAACCATTTCCACTAAGATCAGGAACAAGACAAGGTTGCCCACTCTCACCACTATTATTCAACATAGTTTTGGAAGTTTTAGCCACAGCAGTCAGAGAAGAAAAAGAAATAAAAGGAATCCAAATTGGAAAAGAAGAAGTAAAGCTGTCACTGTTTGCAGATGACATTATACTATACATAGAGAATCCTAAAGATGCTACCAGAAAACTACTAGAGCTAATCAATGAATTTGGTAAAGTAGCAGGATACAAAATTAATGCACAGAGATCTCTTGCATTCCTATACACTAATGATGAAAAATCTGAAAGTAAAATTAAGAAAACACTCCCATTTACCATTGCAACAAAAAGAATAAAATATCTAGGAATAAACCTACCTAAGGAGAAAAAAGACCTGTATGCAGAAAATTATAAGACACTGATGAAAGAAATTAAAGATGATACAAATAGATGGAGAGATATACCATGTTCTTGGATTGGAAGAATCAACATTGTGAAAATGACTCTACTACCCAAAGCAATCTACATATTCAATGCAGTCCCTATCAAACTACCACTGGCATTTTTCACAGAACTGGCACAAAAAATTTCACAATTTGTATGGAAATACAAAAGACCCCAAATAGCAAAAGCAATCTTGAGAACGAAAAATGGAGCTTGAGGAATAGGGCTCCCTGACTTCAGATTATACTACAAAGCTTCAGTAATCAAAACAGTATGGTACTGGCACAGAAACAGAAATATAGATCAATGGAACAGGGTAGAAAGCCCAGAGATAAACTCATGCACATATGGTCACCTTATGTTTGATAAAGGAGGCAAGAATATACAGTGGAGAAAAGATAACCTCTTCAATAAGTGGTGCTGGGAAAACTGGACAGCTACATGTAAAAGAATGAAATTAGAACACTCCCTAACAGCATACACAAAAATAAACTCAAAATGGATTAAAGACCTAAATGTAAGGCCAGACACCATCAAACTCTTAGAGGAAAACATAGGCAGAACACTCTATGACATAAATCACAACAAGGTCCTTTTTAACCCACCTCCTAGAGAAATGGAAATAAAAACAAAAATAAACAAATGGGACCTAATGAAACTTCAAAGCTTTTGCACAGCAAAGGAAACCATAAACAAGACGAAAAGACAACCCTCAGAATGGGAGAAAATATTTGCAAATGAAGCAACTGACAAAGGATTAATCTCCAAAGTTTACAAGCAACTCATACAGCTCAATACCAAAAAAGCAAACAACCCAGTCCAAAAATGGGCAGAAGACCTAAATAGACATTTCTCCAAAGAAGAAATACAGATGGCTAAGAAGCACATGAAAAGCTGCTCAACATCACTAATTATTAGAGAAATGCAAATCGAAACTACAATGAGGTATCATCTCACACCATTCAGAATAGCCGTCATCAAAAAATCTACAAACAGTAAATGCTGGAGAGGGTGTGGAGAAAAGGGAACCCTCTTGCACTGTTGGTGGGAATGTAAATTGATACAGCCACTATGGAGAACAGTATGGACGTTCCTTAAAAAACTAAAAATAGAGCTACCATATGACCCAGCAATCCCACTACTGGGCATATACCCTGAGAAAATCATAATTCAAAAAGAGTCATGTACCAAAATGTTCATTGCAGCTCTATTTACAATAGCCAGAACATGGAAGCAAGCAAAGTGTCCAGCAACAGATGAATGGATAATGAAGATGTGGCACATATATACAATGGAATATTATTCAGCCATAAAAAGGAACAAAACTGAGTTATTTATAGTGAGGTGGATGGACCTAGAGACTATCATACAGAGTGAAGTAAGTCAGAAAGAGAAAAACAAATACCGTATGCTAACACATATATATGGAATCTAAAAAAAAAAAAATAAGTGGTCATGAAGAACCTAAGGCAAGATGGGAATAAAGATGCAGACCTACTAGAGAATGGACTTGAGCATACAGGGAGGTGGAAGGGTAAGCTCGGACGAAGTGAGAGAGTGGCATTGACATATATATACTACCAAATGTAAAATAGTTAGCTAGTGGGAAGCAGCCGCATAGCACAGGGAGATCAGCTCGGTGCTTTGTGACCGCCTAGAGGGGTGGGATAGGGAGGGTGGGAGGGAGAGAGATGCAAGAGGGAAGAGATATGGGGACATATGTATATGTATAACTGATTGACTTTGTTATAAAGCAGAAGCTAACACACCATTGTAAAGCAATTATACTCCAATAAAGGTGTTAAAAATAAAAAACAAAATAAAATGCCTTTCCATGAGAAAAAAAAAAAAAGGAAACAAAGAGTGCTGAATACTAGTAGACGAAGCTAGGTACATAATTAAATTAGCCTAATAAATGTGTGTGTGTGTGTGTGTGTGTGTTTATACACATACACTGCAATTCCTCATAAGCATTCCATAATCCCTTTGGGTAATGTTGCCCTAGGTTGCCAGCTTTTTTCACTCATTCACTTTTTCAACACTTATTTATTGAACACTACTATGTGTTAGATACTAATATTTTAGGCAGAGATGAAAATCTCTGCCCTTGTTGTATGTTCTTTCTAGCAGAGAAGGGCGGTGGGTGATGGACAACCAAATTGTATAGAGGACCCTCAGCCTGCCTCTCCTGAGCCTTTATGCACAAAGGAGAGTGGAGAAGATAATGCCCTGGAAATAAGCCAGAGAAGAACAGAAAGCTCGCTCCGCAGACGGGGTGGAGGCCATAGAGTACCTTGGCCGGCCATCTTCTGGGTTCTCAGTGTCTCTCCAGGAAGATGTGAGAACTCAGGATGGGGGTGCTAAGCTGGGGACACTGGGTTCCTCAAACTTCGCAAAGAGTCTTGAGAGTTCCTGGTGCGTCCAGAAGCAAAAGAGTATAGCTTTCCAAAAGGCTGCATCAGCTGGGCATTGCACCTCTCATGGGTGAACCGGGAGGCCAAACACTTGCCAGGTTAGTCCTTTACGTTAACCTCAATTAGTTTTAAGGAAATAAAAGACAAGTAACATTCTTACTGAGCAGATTTACGACTGTGAATTCATGCAACGGTAAGAGTTTAAATGACTTGTCCACGGTGGTCACACAGAGGATAAGGGTCGGAGGTGGGGCGCGAAGCCACGTTTCTTCTTTCCAGGACAGTGCATTTTCCTCTACCACACAGTCTTATGAGATCATGCAGGGTTTTGTTAATGGAAAACCACATGGAAGTAATAGGATTCTAGGACTCGTTCAAATATTGAAATATGCAATGTAACTGCAATCCTGTCCTCATTTCTAAAGATAATAAGGTATTTCATTGTGTCCTAGACAAAACTTCCCAGGGTTTCTACTGAATTTGGTGCGTTCACATTTGGTAAAGAGAATAAAGAGGGAGCATGTCTTTTAGTTTATTACATTAGCTGTATTTCAGAAGATAAACAATGACTGGAAATCTCAGCCTCTCCACATAACATTGTGGGAAGGAAGGCATTAGTTCACTAGGGACGGGTAGGCAAATTTAGAAAAGACAGGGACAGCATGATAGTAATAACACCTTCCATGTATATAGTGCTTGGCCACAGCCAAAGTGACTTGTAAGAAAGTGCTTCTCTTGCAGTGGCAGTGGGTCTTAAGATTCTTTTTCTATAAGACCTAGAGGTTAGTAAAGCACATTTCTACCATGCTGCCCCCCTCCCACTAGCCGAAGCTTCCCTTGTGAATCCCTTCTCACACTACACCTCCACCTCCCTCTCTGTCCCCTGCTGGATTCTTGCTGCCTATGCCTCTTGGGAAACCCAGTGGTTTTCTCCATAAATACTGTTCGTTTTAAGATTTAATGTCAATAAATAGACCACAAGTGGTGCACAGCAAGGCAGAACCAGCATCTTATACTTATTTTTTAGTTACCAGTCATTGTTTATCTTGTCTGAGAGCAGCCAGCTCTTGTCAGAACAGGGTAAATAAATGTGCAAAAGCCAGAAATCTATGGGCACTTGGTCAAGTCATCATAATTAAACAGAAAGGAAGATGGTACTTAGGGAAAGTGGCCTCTTTTACTAACCTTTATGTTGGGTGCTACATAAAACTAATGAGAAAAACACCTGCACATCTTCTACGAGTTTATAATCTAGAACGGATGAGTAGGTGGTGAATGGGGGAAAGGGTGTCTTTTTTCCAGGGAGCTTTTGGAAATTTACCTCCTTCACAAAGTTTGCCTGAACCAATTACAAATAAAGAGCTATTTTTCTAGTTCCAATCTACCATTTTATTCTAATGAGCTTTTTTCATTAGGTGGAAATTATTTGCACTAATACTTTTACAAATTGGAAGTACGTAATTCGTTTTCAGCATGACACACTTGCCCGCGTCTGTACGTGTCACTGTCTTCCAGATAAGATTTTGAATCCTTCTTGCTTTTCTTCTGCAGAACCTCACCAGCAATTTTGAGGGAGTTCCAATCCAGCGGACCAAGGAGCTGTGTTCAGGGGTGCCATGTGGAGATTTCACGATCTTTCTCCATCTTGCATTCACATTCATTATCCTGCCCAGTACTCAAGAGCCTCCGTCAATTTGTACTGCCTAACTTGAGATCTTTCTCCTCCCCTTCTTTATTACTAAGGAACATCTCCTCAGCCCCCATTTTTCCTGGTGTATCTCTAAGCCCGTATCATTTAGGATGCTTTTGCCTACACATAAAGGGAGATAAAACTAAAAGCATCTCAAGTAATGGTGAAATTTAGTATCAGGAATAACAAGAAGTTGAGGAATAAGGTGATTTCAGGGAAGGATTGAGGACCCAGACTCTCCCTGTATTTCTCTTCTGATATCCTCGGGTTGTGGACTTGGTCCCAGGATACTTCTTGCAGATCAAGGGAACAAATATGTCCAAAGACATAAGAATAGAAGGTCCCTGCTTATGTGACATTGTTGGGGGCAACCATGTTCCTACCCCAGCAGACTTGTAATGGTGAGGATTGTATCACATACATGGGCCTAAATTAACAAGAACAACTGGAATGAGATAATGATGATTGGCTTGGATTCAGAAAAAATCATGTTATTCTCTCAGTCTTGAAGGACCAGGCGCTTGGAAGGTGAACAAAATTTGTGTGTTAACCAGGAAGACGAGGTGGGGTATGGCTGGCCACTGCATAGCCGACTCATTCTATCTGCCAGGATCCCCATTAGAACACATCAGAAATCCTCTTCTTTACACTCTTATCTTGCCCGAGAGATTGACTCAGTAGATACTGCATCCAGAAGCTCTACTTTTTTTTTTTTTTTTTTGCGGTACGCGGGCCTCTCACTGCTGTGACCTCTCCCGTTGCGGAGCACAGGCTCCGGACGCGCAGGCTCAGCGGCCATGGCTCATGGGCCCAGCCGCTCCACGGCACGTGGGATCTTCCCGGACCGGGGCACGAACCCGTGTCCCCTGCATTGGCAGGCGGACTCTCAACCACTGCTCCACCAGGGAAGCCCTACTCTTTTCTTCATTTCACAATTTTCTGTTTTTTTACAATTCTTTTAAAAAATTTTTATTGGAGTATAGCTGATTTACAATCTTGTGTTAGTTTCAGGTGTACAGCAAAGTGAATCAGTTTATATATATATATATATATATATATATATATATATATATATATATGTATGTATCCATTCTTTTTCAGGTTCTTTTCCCATATAAACCATTACAGAATATTGAGTAGAGTTCCCTGTGCTATACAGTAGGTCCTTATTAGTTATCTATTTTATATATAGTAGTATGTATATTTAATTCCAATCTCCTAATTTTCCCCTTACTTTTTCCCTTTGGTAACCATAAATTTTATCTCAAGATCTGTGAATCTCTTTCCGTTTTGTAAATAAGTTCATTTTTCTCATTTTTAATTAGATTCCACAGATAAGTGATATTATATAATAATTATTTTTCTGTCTGACTTACTTCACTTAGTATGATCTCTATGTCCATACATATTGCGGCAAAAGGCATTATTTCATGGTTTTTTATAGCTGAGTAATATTCCATTGTCTATTTGGACCACATCATTTTTTGTTGTTGTTAACATCTTTATTGGAGTATAATTGCTTTACATTGTTGTATTAGTTGCTGCTGTATAACAAAGTGAATCAGCTATATGTATACATACATCCCCATATCCCCTCCCTCTTGCGTCTCCCTCCCTCCCACCCTCCCTATCCCACCCCTCTAGGTTGTCACAAAGCACCTAGCTGGTCTCCCTGTGTTATGCAGCTTCTTCTCACTAGCCATCTCTTTTAAATTTGGTAGTGTATATATGTCAATGCCACTCTCTCACTTCGTCCCAGCTTACCCTTCCCTATCCCCGTGTCCTCAAGTCCATTCTCTACATCTGTGTCTTTATTTCTGTCCTGCCCCTAGATTCTTCAGAACCATTTTTTTTTCTTTTTAGATTCCAAATATATGTGTTAGCATATGGTATTTGTTTTTCTCTTTCTGACTTATTTCACTCTGTATGACAGTCTCTATGTCCATCCACCTCATTGCAAATAACTCAATTTCGTTTCTTTTTATGGCTGAATAATATTCCATTGTATATATGTGCCACATCTTCGTTATCCATTCATCTGTCGATGGACACTTAGGTTGCTTCCATGCCCTGGCTATTGTAAATAGAGCATCAGTGAACAGCGTGGTACATGACTCTCCTTGAATTATGGTTTTCTCAGGTTATATGCTCAGTAGTGGGATTCCTGGGTCGTATGATAGTTCAATTTTTAGTTTTTTAAGGAAAGTCCATACTGTTCTCCATAGTGGCTGTATCAATTTACATTCCCACCAACAGTGCAAGAGGGTTCCCTTTTCTCCACACCCTCTCCAGCATTTACTGTTTGCAGATTTTTTGAAGATGGCCATTCTGAATGGTGTGAGGGGCTACCTCATTGTAGTTTTGATTTGCATTTCTCTAATGATTAGTGATGTTGAGCATCCTTTCATGTGTTTGTTGGCAATCTGTATATCTTCTTTGGAGAAATGTCTGTTTAGGTCTTCTGCCCATTTTTGGATTGAGTTGTTTGTTTTTTTCGTATTGAGCTACATGAGCTGCTTGTAAATTTTGGAGATTAATCCTTTGTCAGTTGCTTCATTTGCAAATATTTTCTCCCATTCTGAGTGTTGTCTTTTTGTCTTGTTTATGGTTTCCTTTGCTGTGCAAAAGCTTTGAAGTTTCATTAAGTCCCATTTGTTTTTGTTTTTATTTCCATTTCTCTAGGAGGTGGGTCAAAAAAGGATCTTGCTGTGATTTATGTCATAGAGTGCTCTGCCTATGTTTTCCTCTAAGAGTTTTATAGTGTCTGGCCTTACATTTAGGTCTTTAATCCATGTTTAATTTATCTTTGTGTATTGTGTTAGGGAGTGATCTAATTTCATTCTTTTACATGTAGCTGTCCAGTTTTCCCAGCATCACTTATTGAAGAGGCTGTCTTTTCTGCATTGTATATCCTTGTCTATTTTATCAAAGATAAGGTGACCATATGTGCATGGATTTATCTCTGGGCTTTCTATCCTGTTCCATTGATCTATATTTTTGTTTCTGTGCCAGTGCCATACTGTCTGATTACTGTAGCTTTGTAGTATAGTCTGAAGTCCAGGAGCCTGAATCCTCCAGCTCTGTGTTTCTTTCTCAAGATTACTTTGGCTATTCAGGGTCTTTTGCGTTTCCATACAAATTGTGAAATTTTTCGTCCTAGTTCTGTGAAAAATGCCACTGGTTGTTTGATAGGGATTGCATTGAATCTGTAGATTGCTTTGGGTAGTAGAGTCATTTTCACAATGTTGATTCTTCCAATCCAAGAGCATGGTATACCTCTCCATCTGTTTGTATCATCTTTAATTTCATTAATCACTGTATTATAGTTTTCTGAATACAGGTCTTTTTTCTCCTTAGGTAGGTTTATTCCTAGATATTTTATTCTTTTGGCTGCAATGGTAAATGGGAGTGTTTCCTTAATTTCTCTTTCAGATTTTTCATAATTAGTGTACAGGAATGCAAGAGATTTCTGTGCATTAATTTTGTATCCTGCTACTTTACCAAATTCATTGATTAGCTCTAGTAGTTTTCTGGTAGCATCTTTAGGATTCTCTATGTAGAGTCATCTGCAAACAGTGACAGTTTTGCTTCTTTTTTTTCAATTTGTATTCCTTTTTCTTCTCTGATTGCTGTGGCTAAAACTTCCAAAACTATATTTAATAATAGTGGTGAGAGTGGGCAACCTTGTCTTGTTCCTGATCTTAGTGGAAATGGTTTCAGTTTTTCACCATTGAGAACAATGTTGGCTGTGGGTTTGTCATATATATCCTTTATTATGTTGACATAAGTTCCCTCTATGCCAACTTTCTGGAGAGTTTTATAATAAGTCGGTGTTGAATTTTGTCGAAAGCTTTTTCTGCATCTATTGAGATTATCATATGGTTTTTATCCTTCAGTTTGTTAATATAGTGTATCACATTGATTGATTTGTGTATATTTAAGAAATCTTGCATTCCTGGGGTAAACCCCACTTGATCATGGTTTATGATCCTTTCAGTGTGCTGCTGGATTCCGTTTACTAGTATTTTGTTGAGGATATTTGCATCTTTTTTCATCAGTGATATTGGCCTGTAGTTTGCTTTTTTTAAAAACATGTTTGTCTGGTTTTGGTATCAGAGCGATGGTGGCCTCATAGAATGAGTTTGGGAGTGTTCCTCCCTCTTCTATATTTTGGAAGAGTTTGAGAAGTATAGGTGTTAGCTCTTTAAATGTTTGATAGAATTCGCCCTTGAATCCATCTGGTCCTGGGCTTTTGTTTTGTTGGAATGATTTTAATCACAGTTCCAACTTCAGTGCTTGTGATTCATCTGTTTATAATTTCTATTTCTTCCTGATTCAGTCTCGGAAGGTTGTGCTTTTCTAAGAATTTGTCCATTTCTTCAAGGTTGTCCATTTTATTGGCACAGAGTTGCTTTTAGTAATCCCTCATGATCCTTTCTATTTCTGCAGTGTCAGTTGTTACTTCTCCTTTTTCTTTTCTAATTTTGTTGAATTGAGTCTTCTCCCTTTTTTTCTTGATGAGTCTGGCTAATGGTTTATCAATTTTGTTTATCTTCTCAAAGAATCAGCTTTTAGTTTTATTGATCTTTGCTATTGTTTCCTTCATTTCTTTATCATTTATTTCTGATCTGATCTTTATGATTCCTTTCCTTCTGCTAACTTTGGGTTTGTTTTGTTCTTCTTTCTCTAATTTCTTTAGGTGTAAGGTTAGGTTGTTTATTTCAGATGTTTCTTGCTTCTTGAGGTAGGATTTTATTGCTATAAACTTCCCTCTTAGAACTGCTTTTGCTGCAACCCATAGGTTTTGGGCTGTTGTGTTTTCATTGTCATTTGTTTCAGGTATTTTTTGATTGCCTCTTTGATTTCTTCAATGATCTCTTTGTTATTTAGTAGCATATTGTTTAACCTCCATATGTTTGTATTTCTTAGAGTTTTCTTCCTGTAATTGATATCTAGTCTCATAGTGTTGTTGTCGGAAAAGATACTTGATACGATTTCAATTTTCTTAAATTTACCAAGGATTGATTTGTGACCCAAGATATGATCTATCCTGGAGAATGTTCCATGAGCACTTGAGAAGAATATGTATTCTGTTGTTTTTGGATGGAATGTCCTACAAATATCAATTAAGTCCATCTTGTTTAATGTATCATTTAAAGCTTGTGTTTCCTTATTTATTTTCATTTTGGTTGATTGGTCCACTGGTGAAAGTGGGGTGTTAAAGTCCCCTATTATTATTGTATTACTGTCAATTTCCCCTTTTATGGCTCTTAGCATTTGCCTTATGTACTGAGATGCTCCTATATTGGGTGCAGAAATATTTACAACTCTTATATCTTCTTCTTGGATTGATCCCTTGATCATTATGTAGTATCCTTCTTTGTCTCTTGTAATAGTCTTTATTTTAAAGTATATTTTTTCTGATATGAGAATTGCTACTCCAGCTTTGTTTTGATTTCCATTTGCACGGAATATCTTTTTCCATCCTCTCACTTTCAGTCTGTATGTTTGCCTAGATCTGAAGCGGATCTCTTGTAGACCACATATATATGGGTCTTGTTTTTGTATCCATTCAGCCAGTCTATGTCTTTAGGTTGGATCATTTAATCCATTTACATTTAAGGGAGTTATCAATATGTATGTTCCTATTACCATTTTCTTAATTATTTTAGGTTTGTTTTTGTAGGTCTTTTCTTTCCTTTGTGTTTCCTGCCTCAAGAAGTTACTTTAGCATTTGTTGTAAAGCTGGTTTGGTGGTGCTGAATTCTCTTAGCTTTTGCTTGTCTGTAAAGATTTTAATTTCTCTGTCGAATCTGAATGAGATCCTTGCTGGGGGGAGTAATCATGGCTGTAAGTTTTTCTCTTTCATCACTTTAAATATGTCCTGCCCCTCCCTTCTGGCTTGCAGAGTTTCTGCTGAAAGATCAGCTGTTAACCTTATGGGGATTCCCTTGCATGTTATTTGTTGCTTTTCCCTTGCTGCTTTTAACATTTTTTCTTTGTATTTAATTTTTGATAGTTTGATTAATATGTGTCTTGGCCTGTTTCTCCTTGGATTTACCCTTTGTGGGACTCTCTGCCCTTTCTGGACTTGACTGACTATTTCCTTTCCCATATTAGGGAAATTTTCAACTATAATCTCTTCAAATATTTTCTCAGTCCCTTTCTTTTTCTCTTCTTTTTCTGGGACCCCTGTAATTCGAATGTTGGTGTGTTTAATGTTGTCCTAGAGGTCTCTGAGACTGTCCTCAATTCTTTTCATTCTTTTTTCTTTATCCTGGTCTGTGGTAGTTATTTCCACTATTTTATCTTCCAGGTCATTTATCTGTTCTTATTCTTCAGTTATTCTGCTACTGATTCCTTCTAGAGAATTTTAAATTTCATTTATTGTGCTGTTCATCATTGTTTGTTTGCTCTTTAGTTCTTCTACATCCTTCTTAAACGTTTCTTGTATTTTCTCCATTCTATTTCCAAGACTTTGGATCATCTTTACTCTCATTATTCTGCATTCTTGTTCAGGTAGACTGCCTATTTCCTCTTCATTTGTTAGGTCTGGTGGGTTTTTACCTTGCTCCTTCATCTGCTGCTGTTTCTCTGTCTTCTCATTTTGCTTAACTTACTGTGTTTGGGGTCTCCTTTTCTCAGGCTGCAGGTTAGTAGTTCCCATTGTTTTTGGTGTTTGCCCTCAGTGGCTAAGGTTGGTTCAGTGGGTTTTGTAGGCTGCCTGGTGGAGGGGACTAGTGCCTGTGTTCTGGTGGATAAGCCTGGATCTTGTCTTTCTGGTGGGCATGACCATGTCCAGTGGCGTGTTTTGGGGTGTCTGTGAACTTAGTAAGATTTTAGGCAACCTCTCTGCTAATGGGTGGGTTTATGATCCTGTCTTGCTATTTGTTTGGCATGGGGTGTCCAGCACTGGAGCTTGCTGGTCATTGAGTGGAACTGGGTCTTAGCGTTGAGATGGAGATCTCTGGGAGAGCTCTCCCTGACTGATATTACATGGGGCCAGGAGGTCTCTGGTGTTCCAGTCCTGAAATCAACTCTCCCGCCTCAGAGGCTCAGGTCTGACACCTGGCTGGAGCACCAAGACCCTATCAGCCACACGGCTCAGAAGAAAAGAGAGAAGAAAAAGAAAGAAAAAAATAAAATAATTAAAATAAAAAATTTAAAAATATTATTAAAATAAAAAATATAAAAAGTAATTTAAAAAGAGAAGAGAACAACAAAACCAATAAACAAATCCACCAATGATAACAAGTGCTAAAAACTAAAGTAAGGTAAACATATAAATCAGAAACTAGCTAGTCACATATAGCAAACCCCAAGTCTACAGTTGCCCCCAAAGTGCTCTGCCTCAATTTTGGGGTGATTTGTTGTCTATTCAGGTATTCCACAGATGCAGGGTACATCACGTTGACTGTGGAGATTTAATCTGCTGTTCCTGAGGCTGCTGGGAGAGATTTCCCTTTCTCTTCTTTGTTCGCGCAGCTCTTGGGGTTCAGCTTTGGATTGGCCCCGCCTCTGCGTGTAGGTCGCCTGAGGGCGTCTGTTCTTCGCTCAGACAGGACGGGGTTAAAGGAGCCGCTGATTCGGGGGCTCTGGCTCACTCAGGCCGGGGGGGAGGGAGGGGCACGGAGTGTGGGGCGGGCCTGCGGCGGCAGAGGCCGGCGTGACGTTGCACCAGCCTGAGGCGCGCCGTGCGTTCTCCCGGGGAAGTTGTCCCTGGATCCCGGGATCCTGTCAGTGGCGGGCTGCACAGGCTCCCCGGAAGGGAGGTGTGGATAGTGACCTGTGCTCGCACACAGGCTTCTTGGTGGCAGTGGCAGCAGCCTTAGCGTCTCATGCCTGTCTCTGGTGTTCGCGCTTTTAGCCACGGCTCACGCCCGTCTCTGGAGCTCCTTTAAGCAGCGCTCTTAATCCCCTCTCCTCGCGCAACGCGAAACAAAGAGGGAAGAAAAAGTCTTTTGCCTCTTCGGCAGGTCCAGACTTTTCCTGGACTCCCTCCCGGCTAGCCGTGGCTCACTAGCCCCCTTCAGGCTGTGTTCACGCCGGCAACACCAGTCCTCTCCCTGCACTCCAACCGAAGCCCGAGCCTCAGCTCGCAGCCCCGCCCACCCCGGCAGGGGAGCAGACAAGCCTCTCGGGCTGGTGAGTGCCGGTCGGCACCGATCCTCTGTGTGGGAATCTCCCCACTTTGCCCTCCGCACCCCTGTTGCTGTGCTCTCCTCCGTGGCTCTGAATTTTCCCCCTCCGCCACCCGCAGTCTCCGCCCACGAAGGGGCTCCTAGTATGTGGAAACCTTTCCTCCTTCACAGCTCCCTCCCACTGGTGCAGGTCCCGTCCCTATTCTTTTGTCTCTGTTTATTCTTTTTTCTTTTGCCCTACCCAGGTACGTGGGGACTTTCTTGCCTTTTGGGAGGTCTGAGGTCTTCTGCCAGCGTTCAGTAGGTATTCTGTAGGAGTTGTTCCACGTGTAGATGTATTTCTGGTGTATCTGTGGGGAGGAAGGTGATCTGCGTGTCTCACTCCTCCGCCATCTTGAAGGTCCCTCCACATCTTCTTTATCCATCGTCTGATGTCGCCTGTGACAAAGATGACTCAGGGCGTTCTTGGATAGTTATTAAATTCTCATATTGTAAAAATATCTGAAAAAGAGAGGTGAAAAGAAAAATCATCTTTTTGGTAAAATCTGTTCATCTTTAAGTCATGGCGTTACACAGCATAAAATGTATATTTATCCTACTCACTAGCTTCTGTGATCTCTCAGGGCTTCTCCCATCTACTATCTCCAGATAGGTTACAGGTCCCCTTGGGATAAAGAGGGGAGTGACATTGAATTGAATTACATGAGAGGCAAGAAGAGCATTTCTTCAGAGATAACCTTGAGCTGCACCAATTCTGATGGCTTCATGACCACACTGACTTCTATTTAAGCACCATGCCCACTGTCTGAGTTGCTTTGGTAACTACATGTTGAAATTTGCCCCAACTCACTCTAGATAACCGTCTTATCTCGTGCCACGATCTGATGCAGAGTCAAACATTATTTGGGTCAACTTGTTAGTGCAGAAACTGACAATGGCAGAGGCCAATGGTGGGCTTTGGAGATGGGATAATAGAGAAACATGGAAAATAGTGAGGATGTTGGTAAAGGAAACTAGGGAACCTTAAGGAAGGAGACAGTGGAATGTGCAGGTGCAGGAGTCAGTCCTTGAACCGCTTCCCCGAAGGCCTATTTTGGGTCCTTGCAAATAAGAAGAGTGTTGATCCAGAGCCATCAGTTAGAGCAAGTAAGGCAATCAAGACCTTGTTGAGACTTGAGTGTCCCTAATGCTGACCTCAGATGACCTGGGGACCCAAGACATGATGTTCATGCACAATTCAGCACGTTATTAAAAGCCCACCCTCCACTTGTCCTGCTCAGAGAATCACCTTAGAAAATATGCATTCACTGAGGTTGAATAAGAATGGCTGCCCTACGGCTCACATTTCTGCCAGCTCACCCTGGGTACGTACACGCAACAAAACTAGGGCCATAATAATAGAGTGATCTTTTTGCAATTTCTTTTATCTGAAACCACACATAACTTTTGAAGATGTAAATTTGTAAAACGTCATGCTTTATGTATTGCATGCTTGGCATCTACTTTAGTTCTTAAGAATGGATGTTGTCTAATTATGCAGAGAAGCTTTGGATGAGGAAATATACTAAGTGTGCATTAAATAGACAACTTTAAATAATGGCACTTGTGCTAAGAAGTGTATTTTCTGGCAAGCGACTAATTTATAATGGTCATAGATAAATGCATTAGTGTATGAAATGCTTGTCTTTATTTATTGATTTGAAGGGGCAGTATTATATTCTTGAATATGTCTTCTTTATTGGGTCTGTTTCCCATCTTTTACAAAGTTGCCCATATTTTATGTTTGTTGACATTCGCTGCACTTAAATGTTGGAAAATGGAGGCAATTTTACAGTAGAAAGAAAAAGCCAACATTAATATGACTCGCCCCTTGCCTTCCGGCATCAGGTAAATAGTTAAGGGCAGAATCGTAGCCGCGTCCCTTTCTCTCACCTTTTCCCTGTGAACCCTGTGTTCTTTTAAGTGTGCACATCAGAGGTAGGAAGAATGAGATTAAATGACCAGATTTACTGCATTCAAAGTGCAGAAACAACTACCCTAGATCTTTCTGAGCCAATTTAATTTTTAGCTTTATTCTTGGCCTAATGCAATGTTTTAGTTCATTGCGCTTTTTGGATGTGCAGAAGCAGAGATAATGTGTTACACTACATTCATTTAATGTTTCATCAGGCTTTTTTGGTGTATCTACCTTCTGGTTATTTTAAAACGTTTCATCCTTATCACTTCAGTCATGAAATGTAGATTCATTAAATTACTGTGCTGGGGTGGAGCAACAGGGTGAAAATGGAGCTGAGTTTCAGTCAGCAATGGAGTCTGCCCGACAGGCTTTCCCCAACACCAGCTCTGTTTCTGTTTAAAAGAACAAGGATATTTTCTGACTGGACCAGAAAGTGTCTAGGACTAAGAATTTTACTGGACTGCCTACAGACGTCAGACCCTGACAAATGCCCCCAAAAACTCACATGGAATTTGTTCTCAGTATGAAATGACAGTGGGTAGTTTTTTCATTTAATTTTTATTTTATATTGCAGTATGGTTGATTTACAGTGCTGTGTTAGTTTCAGGTGTACAGCAAAGTGATTCAGTTATACAGATACATATAGTTTTCGCCAAAGAGATTGATGGTGTGTAATCAGAATGGTAATATCTTGCATGTGTGTATGTTGCTTTATGTGTTTAAAAGGCTTCCCCATATACCCTCCCCCCCCGTATCTCTGGAGTCGAATGGATTGGGAGAGATGCAGCCCCGTGAAGAGAATAAATAATCTTCTGAAAGAATTCTGTGCCAACTGCAGACTCACCCAGAACGGGATTCTACTTACCTTGCTCACAACTGGTATCTCCCCCAAAAGGCAGCCCCCTCTTATTCAAAACAGAGCAAACCACTGTCATTGTCAAAGCTGGTGGAGAAGATCTCTCCTCCTGGCCCAGAAATAGATCTGCTGGATGATTCTCTGGCCAGCGTGGTAGGAAGCATCCCAGAGTCACTCGTGTTGGTCATTTGTGGCATGTGACATATTGCACGGTGCAGGATAAGACATTTATTGCCCAGAAAAGTTCAGCAGTTCACAATCAGTAAAAACAAGTGTGTCCAGCTGTAAATGACAATCACAGAACCTTGTTTATCAGATATTAAATTAGCAATGCTGTGAATCAACGGTTCTGACTGGGTTAGAGGGTAGAGAAAGACAACTGGAGATACAATTTCTGATTCAGCACAAGGGGAATAAATATTTTTTTAGGACGGAAATGGAAGGCCCCTGGTTCTGTTCGAAACCTATCTCCTGCCGAAGCTGCTTTCTGGGGGTAGAGAGGGTCTCTACAGTATCCGATGGGTTTTTCATAATAAGCAGAAAGGAAAGGAAAGGCTCTGTCGCCAAAGTGGCTTCAATCCAAGTCTGAACCCATCAGAGGAGACTGGAGCCATCAGAGGTGGTTTATGTCAAAGCTGTTTCTGCCTGACTGAATCTGAAAATAAACACCTTTGCTCTCTACCATTACTGTTTCATTAACACCTTGGCCAAGTACTTTGGCCAAAGAGACTGGATTTCAGTGTGATGCTAAATTATTGCAGGCCAGTGTGTAATAGTCCTTGATAATTTCATATCCGCAGTTCCTGTCTCCCAAGAGACTTAGCCAGCTACACACACACGCGTGCACACACACACAAACACACACACACGCACACACACAGAGAGAGAGAGAGTGAGAGGGAACCGTGAATAAGCATATACACACTGGAGAATATGCACAAAAAAGAAAGGAAAGGAAAAAAACAAACCCAGGAAAGCTATTTAGGGCACCGTTCCCATCGGGTTTCTCTGCAAAGCAGTTTAACTGTAGTTAGTAAGTGCTCCGCGTAATCTAATAAAAGGCATTTTGCAATATTAAGCAAAAAACATCTGGTACCCAGAATTCCCTGATCCTTTTTAACTAGATGCAATCTCTCTCTCTTTCTCTTTCTCTCACAGACACGTGAAAAATAGCCTAATAAGGATCCTTGTGGTACAATCAGATGGAAAACGGGGAGGAAGGGTTCCACCATCTCTAGCAGCTCATTTGAAGCAGCCCCTCCGAGTTTCACAACAATAATCAGTGCTGGCCCAGTGCCGCCGGATTATTTTGTATATTCATGAAGCCGCTCATCTGCCGTCAGGAGAATGTGCAGTAATCCTTGGATGAAATAAGGCCAATCAGTGGAATAATGAGGAAGGTAATATCTCCCAAGAGGCCTGGAGTGCGTTTTCATCAAACCCGGCTGTAACTCTCCAACTATTTGCTTTACAAATGCAGCCTTTGATCTTTGATTTGGGGAGAAGAGGGGGAGAGGCAAACGTGCTGGTGCAGTGTCCAGCCTGCCAGGATAACGAGCTCACTCTGGAGGAGGAGTGGGGGGAGAACCCAGCTTTTTAGTATCAGTCAGTTCTTGTTAACAAAAACCTCATAGCCTTTTGATTCACTGTGCCCTGATATGTATTCACGTAGCAAGTCAATTGGCAAGAGGCTTTTTTGTTTTCCTTAATCTCCCATATATTTGTGTGAACCGTAAACCTTGTCTAATCAGGAGGTTCTGGGCCCATATAAATACCGGCTCTGCTTTTGGCCAGAAAGCAATGGAGACTTGCTAAGGAACCTGAAACACTCTGTCAGAGCTCTGAGGTCATGCAATGAGTTACGCAGGAAGTATCTCAACCGTTTCAATAAAGTTTTATTTCATCTTCATCAAGCCAAAAAAGCAAAAGCAAAACCGAACAGAGGAGCAGGTGCGATAAATATCGTAAAGCACTCTTAATTTTCTTTTATTCAAGATAAACCAGACTCAGTCAGCAAGGCAGGTAAGCCACACACATCACCTGCCCGCTGTCTTGGTGCATCCGTGGATTGCAGGGAAGGCTCACGCAGCCCTTCCGGAAGTCCAGGGACAGAGACATCCGGTCAGACCACAGGAAGTAGTGTGATGGGAAGGTGTTCGCCCCACCACCACTCTTCCTCCCATTCCCTCCCCCTCCCCACCTCATTTTCCCCGTCCTTCTTGCCTCCTACTTCACGGATTCTCTTTTTCTGCACACAGACATTTTCAGTCTCCTCCCACTTCACACATTTAAGTTCTGCTCTTTTTCTGTGTCTAACAAAGCAGCTGAAATAATAATGGTTTGTACTAGTTGAAGAAACAAGTTAATTGAATATTGAATACAGGAATCGTAATGTCTATCTGAATTGTACATTAGTGGAAAAGACAAACATCTACCTTATTCGACAAATAAATGCAGACTCATTTGCTCACGTAAGTATTATCCAACTATCTAATAGGAGATGCCTGAACGAGTCCTCAGTCCGATCACATATCTGATACTAGCCTTCCCTACATTGAGAGCAACAGACATTTACATTTTCAGTATAGTTCTTAATGAGGAAGATTTTGTTTAAAGTTCATTATGGATTATTAAGTCTGAAGAATTTCTATTTAAACAAGCTAGTGGCATACCTTGCTGGTGAGTGAAGTAAATCAGATTTTTTAAAAAATATATATTGTAAATTTTTGTGTAGTCTATGATGGGAAGCATTTCATTAATAAGGGCTGCTATTAAAAAGAAAGGTGATACGTGCACTCTTACTAATATTAAAAAACGAATAAGAAATTGAGGGAAATTTCAGTATATTAAAAGCACTTCTTTGAAAATTAAGTATAATGAGGAGTACAATAAACAAGGTCAAACAAGTTAATTTGAAAAGATGAAATGAGGTGAAAAGGAATTAAAGGAGATTGCTGGAACAGATTCATTCACTTACTGTATGATGATGTCATTAACAAATGCTAGAGCCACATTATGGGCAATTGACATTACCAGCAGCTTAAATGGTCTTTGGACAGAAGAGATTTCCTATTGCTCTCCTCAATGGGCTTATTAATTGTATTTCTGAGCACCTTGGAACAAGCCAGGAGGATTTCCATGAAGAATTTGAAGCCATATTGTCTTTGAAGCCTGGCCTTTCAGGTAGAGGTGACTGCGGAGTCTCGCTTTTGATTCCATTGGACTGGGTGTTAGAATGAGACTATTTTAGAAAATGTGAAAGGGCTAAATTTGACATTTGATTCACCCTATTCTGGGATTTTAAACTGTGATGTAAATGAGTTTGAAACCGGTCTTTCTTCCATTTTCTCTTTTCAAAATGTAATACAGTTAAATGACAGAGATTAATTACTAAAGTAATTACTGTTGGAAAGCAAAGGGACAGTTGTATGAGACAGTCTTTCTTGTGATGACTAAGTATTTCTTGACAATTTTGCTTAATTCCAACCAAGATTATTCCGTGGGGCAGTATCTGCCCGCACAAGGGCACACGCGCCTTGAGGCGTTCCACTTGGGGAAATATTAGAAAGAGATACTGGATGGATTGTAGCAGCCTCCACCGCCCCCCCCCCCGGCCCCAGGGTCTCCCCAGGGACCTTTTCCCCTGGGCATGGGAATAAGCCCCTCCCTTTGGTCACCTGCCCTGCTTTCTGCTTCTTTTGCTGGTGGAGGCTGAGCCTGGTCTGACTTACGACCCTGCATGGAAATGAGCACATACAGTGTAACATGAGGTCTTCCTATTTCTGCCCCGCCCCCTTAAAATATGCCTGATGTATCTAAGTGCAAAAGGACATCACTGCAGAGGGCACCGAAATGGAGCCCTGGATCCCTGCGACTTGGCTTCATGAGATATACGAGCGAGGGACACACGAGGCACATAATAAAATTCTGGAATTCTAAATACTTGTACATTTCCCCATGAATTAATGTTGGACCATCATAAAAAAAAATGAATGGGTGATCTTGAGGAAAAGGTTCACAGATTATTGACTAAAATAATTGGCTCTCAGATCCCACGTATCCTCGGCCACTCTTGATCCCACATCCTCTTTGCTGTCTTCGTTGTGGCCGCTTCCCGGGACAGGATTACGAAGTGCTGTTGACATTAGCCTCAGCCCCGCATCCGGATGACAGAGCGGGCGTCCTGGAAATGGGCTACAAAAACGCTGCAGCCCGTCGCAGGCCACCGTGACAGAGACAGTGGGGGTCCGTCAGGCAGTCCCCGCCGGGGCCCCGCAGGTCAGGTCACCTCCTGGCAGAGGTGGTGGGCAGCGGGGAGAGGAAAGGAGAGCAGAGCATCTTAGACAAAGAGATGAGCTGAGCCTGAGCGTGTAAACAGAAACAGACTCACGGACTTCCAAAACAAACTTACGGTTACCAAAGGGGAAAAGTGGGGGGAATGATAAATTATGAGTTCGGGATTAACACACACACACTACTAGATATAAAATAGATAACCAGCAAGGACCTACTGTATAGTACAGAGAACTCTACTCAATATTCTGTAATCACCTACATGGGAAAAGAATCTGAAAAAGAATGGATGCATGTATATGTATAACTAAACCACTTTGCTGTACACCTGAAACAAATATAACATTGTAAATCAACTATACTCTAATATAAAATGAAAAATTAAGTTAAAAAACAAAAACCAAAAATAGGAGCAAAACTGAAGATCCTCACAATGGCTTTTGAGTGGCCACAGTGCCCTCACTTGGACGATGCTGTACCCATGAGACCAGGAGTCCCTACATGAGATCAACTTAAAGATGGAAACATCTCATCACAGCTGATGGCATAAAACAGGGAGCCAATGAGGAGGAGGATAGAAAAGGGGGAAAAGAGAACTTGGGGGGACAGAGTTGGTGGGGTCGGAGAAGATGGAGGGAAAGTGCCAGGAAAAGCAAGAGGACGGTGTCAGGCTCCGCCGCCCCTTCCAGGTGTCTTGCAGGCATGATTTCATCCGTGAACCATAATCAACTTCCTTAATGAAATACGTAATTAACATATTATAATTGTGGTAAAGATGATTTTGACAGAAATCATTTTCCATATCTAATACTATGCTAATTTAATCTGTTCCTTACTCCCCGACATGACCTTTAGTGATTAAGTTTCATGGCAGAATTGGTTTTTTTTTTTTTTTTGGTTTTTTTTTTGATGGATTGATTTATCCACAGTGGTTGAGACCCTTCTCTTGCCATGGCTGTCATTTTTTCTCCCTTTAAAAATCTCTCACTGCCATGCGTACACACACAGGCATATATATGCACAGAGAAAAGTATACATGGAACAAAAGAAAGAAGAGAGGTCTTTCTTCCTGCGGCTTTTAGAAAACTAATCGTCAACCAATAGATACTGGAAGGCAGTGGTTAGACAAGCCCAAATGAAAATGTTATATTTCTCCTAAACACCTGGGTTCGGGAGCGTCTATTTTGAGTCATATGGGTGTGGCAAACGTGATGAGTATAATTAAAACAAAGCAAATCCATCAAACTTTGATCATCCAAGGTATGAATAAAGAGGTAGAAATACAAATAATGTATGCATGTTTGATCAGATTTTCTATCTTATACTACACTTAGTTTTGTATCCTTTCAACCTAGTTATGTTCTCTCCGAACAGCCTTACTGAATCATTTTCTAATCATATAGTATATGCACATAATTAAGTAGAAGTGGCTGAACTTTCTTCTTCCCTTATTGTTGACAGCACAAAATAGATTTGGATCTTAAAGGGGTACAAAGGGTTTTATGATGATTTGAAACATGTGGACAGCCAGATACCAATGGTACATTAGGCAAATATTTTCCTTCAACTTATAGTTAGAAACATGCTGTGCAACATAGCCCAGAATACACATATAAGAATTTCATTTCATTTTTAATGTATAGGTTGCATTCAATCTATTCTGTTTTATTCTATCCCATCCCATCCCATCCCACCTCATCCCATCCCATCCCATCCCATCCCATCCCATCCCATCCCATCCCATCCCATCCCATCCCATCCCATTCCATGCCATTCCATTCTATTCTATTCTATTCTATACTATACTATTCCTATTGCTATTCAAACCTAATCCATCCTAATCTATTATATCCTATCCTATTTCCATCCTATCCCATTAAAAAATGCTGGTCAAGGGCAAATAAATTGATTTCACTATTTTAATGAGTCTAGACTGTAATCAAATGTTACCGGGTGAAGCAGTCACGTTCCATCATTACATTCTCTAGGCTTTTATGTATGATTCCATATCACATGCCCCTGTTCTAGCCAATTCCTCCAATGATGACAGAAGGCTGTGTGTAAGTAATTTTGTCAGATTTAGGAGGCTACACTTAGAATGGGTAGATTAGGAGTTTTTAATTCTGGTTCAACCTTCTCAGTACTTACCTATGTAAGTTGTCAAGTCATTCATGTTATTGTCTGCCTTATTTTCCTTATGTGTCAAATGGACTCAAAATGATAAACTGTATATGTCATAATTTGGAGTCATAACTAAAAAAATTATTGTGAAAAGAATAAGTTGGATATGTTCAACATCGAAAAGAAAAAATTTTGAAATACTAAAAATTGGTAGTAACTGCCTAACTTGTTTCATCTACATCATAATTCAGAGGAGTTAAAAGAAATAATTGATTGAGATACTTGTATTAGATGTCCATTGTATTGGCTTTTATCTATAGGAATTATACATGAGCAGCATTTGGTACCTGAGCGGATTGATCTACATGTCATCAAGATGAGCAGAAGTTCACTCTGCCATTCCTAGCTCTTTATGTAAACATCGTGAAAATAGCAAACTGTATACCTTGTAATTCCAGATGAGAGGTAGTATCTGCAAGTATATTAAAAAGCACATCAAGAACTGCAGCTGGAAGTTTATCTTGTGACTCACTTCCTGATAGACTGGTCACGTTTAGCAATTCTGAGAACTTGAATACTCTGACTTCCATATAAAGAGAAGGATTATTTCCTTTCTTCTGCTAACTTTGGTCTCAGCTTCTTCTT
The DNA here is from genome assembly GCF_059928025.1 of Delphinapterus leucas. NCBI lineage: Eukaryota > Metazoa > Chordata > Mammalia > Artiodactyla > Monodontidae > Delphinapterus > Delphinapterus leucas. The sequence continues at coordinate 86,311,290 of NC_143142.1, forward strand.
CTTCAGAGTTGTAGGTTGTCTCTTTGGGATCTTTCTTGCTTCTTAATGTAGGTGTTCATTGCTATGAACTTCCTTCTTAGAACTGCTTTTGCTGTATTCCTAAATTCAACATTCTGACTTTTGTGGGATTACGGCTGCGTCTGCATAGCTGAGTGATCAGCCAATGATTTGGGCAGAGGTTGTGCTCAAATGCCCTGCCTCTCACCCTTGCCAATCAATCTGTGTGTGAGTTGGGGAGCACACCCAGAGTTCAGCCACTTCTCCAATAAGTCTCAGCTTTTACTTTCTTCTCAGACCTCTCCAGTCTCCCTTGCACGTCAGCATTGTTTCTAGTCAGCCAGAGATGTGCACAGTGCTTATCTCTCTCCCTCTATGGCCTTCTCATTTCTAAGATCTCCCCATCAAATTTCTGCTGGTCTGATCGTTATCCTAACTGAGACTGCAACCTGGGCTAGAAAAGCTGTGGGTTTTCCCCGCTCATTTCTTAATAAGTTTGCTGCGTCTAATGACTATGCCATCTTGAGTTTTCAGCCTCCATTCCAAGCTGACTGTCCTCTTCTCCGTGGCAGCAGGGCATTTTCAGGGCCATTCCTGCCCTGGTAAATCCACTAGGTCATGAACTGGGTGGGGGTGAAGGGATGGAACCAGTCCCAAGTGAGAGGGCCAGATATTCCTACGGTTTTTACCCAATTTTAGTAGTTTTCCATGATAAATACTTCTCAATTTGTTGTTTAAATTTGATCAGTCTCTAGAGCCCTGAAACCCTTGTCTTATATGTGTTCATATTATTTATGTGGGAGATGATTTGCTTCTTCACACTGCCATTGCCAGAATTCCTTCTGTCTAAATCTGGTTTAAAGAAGATTTTTATTATGTCAAAGAGAGGGATGGGGATGACTTGTCCTTACCCAGTTCTCCTCAATTTCCTTTCTCAGGATTCTCTCCAAGGTCACACATTTGCAAAACAGCTTAAATGTTTGTCTTGTGTGTCAGCAAACATCATGGTGTCCTAACACGTTCCTAGCATCCTAGGAACTCATTTTTTCACTGAGAAAAGTCATTTTTCACTTTCCATCAACATGCCTGGGAAGATTGAAACTGTTTTTCACTCAGCCTACCCATTACACAGAAGATAATATGGGCCAATATTTTTTTCCTTCTTATAAGTGTAGAGAAATCATAAAGTCTATCATCTTAAGAGACTGCATCACTTACTATGTGACATAAATGTTTTCTTTTCTTTTCTTATGTTTTTTTAAAAAAAATTCAGCTGAAATAAAAGTGCTTTATAGACTCTAACGTCGTAACACTTTTTTGTTAATGGTCTGGCATGAAAGAAAGAGCTGATAGTAGGGAATCATTGTGGCCTAAAACATGATAAAATGTTACTATAGGGAAACCAATAGTTAAATTAGTTCTCAATAAGTATAATTCATCTGCTTAAAATTAAAAGCAACTTAACATTTATAACTTTCCATAGTAGACTTTTCATATGAATCAATTTAAAAAATGAGAAAAAATGCTTTGTATCTTTACTTTGTGTTCAAACGTATGGTAAACATAACTATAGATAACACACCAGGAAGAGAAGCACTCAGAGAAATTGGGACTGGACATTGCAGGATCTTCTTTCTCCTTTCCTGGAATGTCAAAATGAGTAGGAATAACTGAACTTTTCCAAATGTATAAAACTAATAGACTCAGTCAAAGAGAAGAGGGAAAGCAATGGCTAAGCGAATTCTTGATCTTACCCAAATCTATTTGTGTTTTACTTGGAGCTTCAGGGCTGTCTGAGTCTAAAGTATGTTCATCAACATCTCCTCACTCTCTTAAACGTAAGTTTACTTGTACTAGGATAATAATTAGAAATATTGGTAAGATTTCCTTTTTTAATTATTTTTTATAAAAGGTCATTTCTTTTATTCTGATCCTTTCCTTCATTAAAACTGAGCTATATTATCCCATGACACTGAGTTGTATTTTCTTTGAAGGGAGATCATTAAAGATCCACTGGAACTAAGATTCAGATTCTAGGGTTTCAGGTCGTAAATCAGGGCTCGAAATCCATGGCTTTCTGTTGCAAGAGCAGAAACTTGAGAGGGATAAGGCTTTTGTTTCCTCCTCTTCTTCTTTCCTCTATGAAATGTTGGGAGGAAAGCACATATACAGTGGCTATCGCTGGGTGATCTAAAAGTCACGTGAAGAGAACTTTGTCTGTACGGTGGAGGAGATGCAAAGAGTGAGACGCCCAAGAAGAGACCTGAATGGTACCTGCCATTTCCACGGATTAAAAACCACAGGAGGGGAAAAAGGGTGGAGAAAGAATTGATATCTCACCTCTGGCCACTTCTTAACCTAAAAGCCAACACTAAGAGCATGGACCAGGCCATGCTCAGTGTCTTTAAAGATGTAAATGCCATCACTTCCTTCCACCCTGATGAAAACGACATTGCAAGGAAGGGAACATTACCTACTTTACAAAGCCCTCCCAAAGCAATCTGCTTTCTGGAGTCATCTCACCAGTAGGGTCCAATCTTCCTGAATTTGCATTTGCATAACTAAGAGGAGACACACATGAGATTCTTCCTCAATATGAAGATTTATTTCAGAGGGATTGAGAATCTGAAATCTTGAGATGGCTTCAGATGTCCATTTATAGTCATAAAAGACACTAGCATTTTCATTTTTTGCCTTGAGGCAGGCACACTGTTACACACCTAGAACTTGGGAACTTAAGGTTCTCAAGTCGTATTGCCTCATTCACGGTAGGTAGGAGAACATTCAACTTCAGTCAGGCAAATATAACATTAACTCAGTGAGATCCTCCCTAGAATTGAGCAATGTAAAGAATGAAAAACAACATATGAAAACCTCGTTAACATTTTCCAGAAAAAAAAATACATGGGCTCCATATTCTTTAGAAAGAAAACATATCATGGAAATTGTGTTTATAAGTGCCAACTACTGTGACTTAATAGCAAGAGCCTGAAGTTTCTCTCTCTTTTCTAAATAGCTGATAGACGAGGCAAAGGAGATTTATCGCTTTTTAATTAAGCTCACGTCAACTTGTGAGTTTTATTTCAGTACAAATCTGTTGACCAAAGTCCTTTTGGAAGAAACTGGCTCTTGTTGAAGCTTAAGTATTCATGGGAAATTTCACAATCAGCAAGGACTACTCCTTGGGCTTAGCTGCCACATTTCAACTAGGAAGGACGTGCATTCTAGTGTTTCCTCTGTGCCTAGCATATTTATGGAAATGCACTTAAGATCAATCTTTGTTATTTTAAAATCCACACAGCAGTTCTCACTGCCCAGAGGGAAAAATAAATCTTCTGAGACTCCAGTTGAACCCCAAACCAATGGACACTGCACCCACCACCTGACTGCTGCTCCAAATGTGGAATTCAGAAGGCCTCTGAAAAAGACCAATGATGTCATTGACTCTACGGAAATAAAATTAAAATGTGGACTCTGGTTCTTGTTATCAAGGTTCAATAGATTTCCTTTTAATAACAATCAAGGCTTTTATTAAGTTTTGGAGATGAATCTCTGTGTGTCTCTGATAAGTTGGAGGTATAAGGAACAAAGGAGAAACTCAAAGAATATGTATTAAGCCCAGAACACAGTTAAACTCACCCAGATTTAAAATGACTCCCATTTGCTTTTCAAATGCTGCTTGCTATTTTAAAATTTACTCAACTATGGTAAAGATTCAAAATAACACTCATAGCCTTCATGAGCTTGAAACAGAGGTCAGCAGTCTTGTGAAGGGACATACGGGGAGATCATGGGAGAGGTCTGGCCTGGGTGTGAGGGTCTGAGAAGCCCGGGCAGCAGGCCTTGATAGCTGGAGCCTCGAAGGTTAATGCAGAGCCCAGGGTGGCCTTGATGGGCCCCATGGTCCCAACAGTCCTTACGGTTCTAAGTTCCACTAGGCTCCGCCAACCATGTCCTGCCTCTCCCTCCTCTTTGAATGGCCCCTGTGTTTTGCCTTTGATTCTTTCTCGTGGTTTTTCTGTGCCCATAACCGTTTTCCCCTGTCAATACCCCAAGCGTTTTCAACAACCCGCACGCTAGGAAGCCTTGTCCGAAACATCCATGACACAGACTGCAAGTTTCATTACCACCTTGCATTCCCATGCAACTTTGTTCCTTTCCTGCTGCACAGAGGTAGGGGTTCAAAGTTCCTAACAGGACTGGAGGATTGATGGGGAGGTGGGACCGGGCAAACGGTAAGGCTACAGGGGTCAGCAGGAAGATGGTCCTGAAAAGATGCACCCAACATCCCTTTTCCTCCCTCTTATGGGCTAATTGTGTCTCTCCCAAATCACTGTGTTGAAACTTAACCCCCAAGGTATGGTATTGAGAGGTGGGGTTTTGGGGATGATTATGTCAGGAGGATGGAGGCCCCATGAATGGGACTTAGGTTCTTATAAAAGAGACCCCACAGAGCTCCGTTGCGCCTTCCACCATGTGAGGACACAGTGAGGAAGCACTGTCTATGAACTGACAGGAGGACTGGAATCCCCTCTCAGACCCCTAATCTGCTGGTCCCTGGACCTTGGACCCCAGCCTCTGGAGCTGTGAGCGAAAAGTCTGCTGTTGAAGCCTCCCCCTGCCCCCAGTCTGTGGTATTTTGTTACAGCAACTGGAACGTACTGAGACTCTGCTGGTACCTATCACCATCTGAGACACCCTCCTTGTGCCCTGTGTTGGTGAACATGACCCTGGAGAGAGAACTGGACACTGGCAATGCCTCTTCCTCCTCCCATCCCACGTCCCCAAATCCAGTTAAGCGATGGTCTCATTTCTGTCAGTTCCTCTTCCCTTCTAACTTGTTTACTAAAGCTCTTTGGTGCCTATCTTTACCGCTTCTTGTCGGAGTATTTTGCAGCCTTCCCTCTCATGTCTGTCTCGGGTCCTCTGGTGTCTGCACCAGCCTCTGCGTTGTTGCCAGAAGCTTCTTTTTTTTTTTTTTTTTTTTCGGTACGCGGGCCTCTCACTGCTGTGGCTTCTCCCGTTGCGGAGCACAGGCTCCGGACGCGCAGGCTCAGCGGCCATGGCTCATGGGCCCAGCCGCTCCGCGGCATGTGGGATCTTCCCGGACCGGGGCACGAACCCGTGTCCCCTGCATCGGCAGGCGGACTCTCAACCACTGCGCCACCAGGGAAGCCCCAGAAGCTTCTTTATAACCACAGACATCAGTGTGTCACTCTTCTCTGTAGAAACCCTTTCAAGACGTGCCTACGGGTCAAGGACAGTACACTAGTGGCTCTGTCATAGCACAGGGGACATTGAAGCACTCTTACTGTCACGTCGAATGCCACCTTTCAGGGTCGAGGAGGGTGTCCTTTCTGTGTTTCGAGTGTCGAGGCGGGGACGTGGAAGGGACCCCCATGTGTCGCTGGACCAGAGGAGGAGAGAGCTTTCGGGGGCTCCTGTGCACGTGGGACAGAACACAGTTCCTATTCCTCAGAGGAGTGACATGAAGTGAGGGGTAAATGAAAGCATTTGAAATTGATGACTAAAGGCCATTGATCTTCACAACGGAAGTTACAGGCTAATGGTGATGTTGGAAGTTGGATTGGGAAGGTGAGGGGGGTGAAATGGGCAGTACAAACTCTCTCTAGAAGTGGGGAGGGAAGGTAAAGTGGGTGTGTAGCTCCAGGGTAAAGTAGGGTGAAGGGAGGATTCTAAAATGATTTTTATTAATAATTAAAAATAAAGAATTTAAACCTGCAGGCTATAGTAACCCTCCCTCTCATGCTCTTTCCAGAGCACCTGCGAGGCTCTGGGCTCTGAGGTCAGCCCATCACTGGGGAAGCTTGTTACGACCTCGCAGAGCCATGATATACCAACCAGGGTTTTACAGAAAAACCGCATAATTAAAAATGTCACTATTATTGCAGCACATTTTCTTTATATAGGAGCAGGTGGAGGCTAGGACCTGGGGGCAAATAAATACCTCTTTGCTGTTGTAATATAAAACAGGGTTGTTTTTTAAAATTATTATTATGACTTAGGGCATTTCATTAAAATTGATCAGCCAGGTTTAATGCAGGATTGACTGCTGTGAATTTGTAAACTTACCTTAAAGAAAAACCAATTTGTGTCAAAAAAATCTGTAAACCAATCACTCAAGTAACTATTAGAACGTGAATTTCTGTACCGTGTGAATTGTGAGGGGGGAGTATTTACACGCTGTGTGTCTATGACTGGAGATACGTCAGCAGCGCTGGGGACAGAGGTGTGTTGAGACAAGTGGCTAGATTTTTGCTCCTTTTCACTGAAAGATGACACCCATGTCTGTTTGCTCTATTTGACGAGGCCCTGATACGTGGAGAACACGTGCTGAGTGGTGTGTAATTTGAAGATAAACAGCATTCATTCACCTGCTAACTCTTCAAGTCCATAGCAGAGGGTAATATCTGAAATGAAGACACTGTGGGGAGATTGTGACAGCAATTCTGTTTTCTTGGAAGATACAGTCTCTCTTTAACTCAATGTACATAGAGATGTAGCCAAGTGGTGGGCCTGAGCTGATCCCCTTGGCATATCCATTTGCTACCTGAACATTAAAAAAGAAAAGGGAATTGTCACTCTGCCGTGAATGGGTCAACCACAGCAGACATGCTTGGCTTCACCCCACATTCAGCCCTGTCCACACGCCCACCTCTGTGGGCAGGTTTAAGATCTTCCATGAGTTTCAGGGGAAGCACCTCCTATTCCAGCTGTTGGGGTAAATCTTGATTCATCTGTGCCAATCATGAACTCAGATTACCATAGTCTTGGTTTAGAGATAGTCACGTCATTCATGTCTGGCTAGAGAAAGGTCTCTCTAGCAGGGGTTTTGAGAAGGGTTTTCCTGCTCCTGAGTTAATGAAACAGAAAACGGTTGCTTTGTTTTCCTGGACGTTATCTTGTCCAGATGTGGCTCTAAACCGCTCTGGCCATCATGGGCAAGACTGAGGACAAAATCAGCCTGTGGAACAGCCTGGGGGAACCAGGAGATGAAATGAACCGGGCCCTTCCTTACTTCACCAAGACGCTGAAGCCACCAGCACTGGAGCCCCCTTAAGCTTCTCGTCACATGAGAAAACAAATCACTTGTTTAAGCCAATTCGAATCAGGATTTTCCTTCTTAAGGCTGAAGTATTCTAACTGACACACCATCTGCTGAGAATGATCACCAACAAGAACGTAAATACTGCCACCCATTTGGGGCTGGTACTATTGAACGTTTAATGACACTCACTAGGATGAAAAAATGCTGATTTCTTGTACTGATGATGTCATTCTCTGAGGGAAACTTAGTGCCCTGGTTGATAGACAAATTTCCTAATGAGCTTGGGTTAGGAACAAAAAAATTATCATATGGAAAATTATAGTAAAACACATGGCAGCATTGACTTGGAAGTAACTTAAGTCTACAAATGAACTTGAATTAATTATTGTTAAGACTTAGGATAAGCTGAGTATGGTTCCAGGTGCTTTAAACCCAGGCAAGGCAAGATCAAGCAAATAGAAACACTAAGGCCCCACAGCAAGTAAAGGACAGAGCTGAAATTCACACCTAGGGAGTTGACTCTATAGTGTGTGCTTTTTGCCATTAAACTAAAGAGCCCTACAACACTGTAGGTCAAGGGTCAGTGGACCAACTCGTGTGGTTCTTTGTCCAAAGGCCATGAAAACGGCACACGGTAACCCCTGTTCATGTCATGCCATTTGCTTAAGATTTAGGCATCCCTGTATGAAAAACACTGGAGTGCATCCAAACTGAGACAGTCAAACGAATTTGAAAAGGGTCACTTATATAGGAAATATATAGGAATATATATTTATATATATTATATATAATATATAATATTATATGTAATATATAATATTCCTTATATAGGAATATTAAGGGTCACTTATATAGGAAAATAAGTTAAGAAAATATAAGAGGTTAAATTTGTTTAGACTAGAAGAGATACATTCTGAGGTTTCAAAAATTTGAAGTTCTGTTGCCAGAAAAATGGCGATCAACTGTTCTTTATAATAAGATTAAATCTACTCTTCTGAGCTCTTGTAATATGCCAGGCACATACTCTTTATGTTCATTTTTGTTCCCCAGGAGTCACAGTGTCTTTACCCCTGCTCATTTTTTTTTTTACTTCTGTTCCATTTCTGGTCACAGTGTTATTTATCTCATTTTTTATACTAGTTATGACATCTTTATTTTAATGTGAACATATATACATGTATTGTTTAAACATAAGAAGGGTGAATTATGCCAAAAGTAACTGTGTCATATTAACAGAAATTAATGGATTATTGTTATGAGTAAAAATACTTTTTATTGATGATGAAACTGTTGCATGTTCATTGTAGAAAAACTGGAAAATGGAAAAAAAGCAAAATAAGTAAAAACTTAAAATTTTGTTGAAGTCCAAAGATAATCACTGTTGATACTTTATACTGACACAAAAATACATGCATGTGTGTATTTAAGTATTACAAAGATGGACTAGTACTGTACACGGTATTTTGTAATCTGCTTTTTTACTTAACTAAAGCTTCAAAAACTTTTCTACTTCAGTAAACAGTTATTTACAATATAAGTTGTACTTCTTGCTAGCAAGGTATACATAATTTATTTTATTCAATCCTCTAATAGTGGGCATTTTCTTGTTAGTTATTTTCAGTTTTACTGAGAGCTTTGAGTACAAATTTCTGGTGATTAAATCTTTGGTACATTCTTAATTAACTCCTGGGTACAAATTACTCAAAGGGGAATTGCAAGGTCAGATCGAATGCATGTATTTAAAATTTTTGATAATTACATGCTTGTGGACATCAGTGTTTCTTCTTTTTGAATTGTCAGTTGATAAATTTGTCCCTTTTTAAAATTGAAGAATTTGTATTAATTTATAATATGTCTTTACATGTTACAACTAATAATCCTTTGTCCTACATTACAAATAGTTTACCCATTTTGTCTCTTGATATTTAATTTCATTAACTGTGCCTTTTGACAGAGTAAAATCTGTTGGACATTTCCTTAATAATTTCATTCTTTTCTTTTTGCTTAAAAAGAGCTCCTCAATTCCAAGTGTCTATATATAAATGGATATTTTCAGTCTTTTTATGGTTTGATTTCCTTGTTACTTTCTGATTATTTTTATATTATTGCTATTGTTTATTGATTTTAATATCTTTTGCTGATTTCAGCTGACTCTGTTGGTTTTCTCAGACTGTCATCAGGAATTAATAATTCTGGATTCTTTGAAAATTTTATATCTTTTTTCCTTTCTCATGTCTTATCACATTGGTTAGAAAATCAAACACCCAATATAAAATAATAGAAATACAAGCAGGCAGTGTTATTAACTTTAACGGAATCCTTATAATGTTACCTCCTGAAATATTATATTGCCTATTGGTTTGAAATGGCCACTTTTTCATATTAAAGAAGCATCAGTCTATCCCAAGTTTACCATGCAGGGATGTTAGATTACCACGCATGGATGTTAGATTTTATCCAGCAGTTTTTGCCACTTATCATGATAAACTATAGTTTTTCTCCTTTTATCTATTGATGTTTTATATCTTGTGGATCAATTTTCTTATTTTAAAACAGTCAGATTTCTAGCTTAGATCTTATTTGTTCATACTCTATTATGGTTTTTTCCTTATTTCCTCATATTTTGTCTTTCCCACATGTTCTTCTATTTTGGAATATTTTATATATCAACTTTAGAATTTATTCATTGGAAGTGTGAAAGAAATTGCTAATGTAATCATTGGAGGTTTATGTTTTTATTGGAAAATATTTTCTATCTGTGAAACTCTGGGAGTTTCTTCTACAGTTATGGACCAGATTTAAGACTACTACATCTTTTTAGTCTCTTTTGCTAATTAATGTTTAACTGATATATTTAATTAATACAGAATTATATATATATTATTTGCTTATGTCATTAATCTCACCTATATCTGCTTTTATGTCTTCCTAATTTTATGTGAATTGTGAAGCTCTTTATTTCCTGATTATACATGCAAGAATTTGATTTTGTTAAATTTTAAAAGACTTGAATTTTTTATTAATTAGGCTATTTGATTCTAAATTATTTTATATTCAATCTATAATTCATTCTTTATGATGTCAGGTTTATTGTGTTTTCCTTTACCTAACTTCTTAATTTGACCTCTTAGTTGATCTATGTGTATGTAACTTTGTTCAAAAATGAAAGTGTTTAATACTTTGAATTAGCATATGGGTATAGTGCTGTCCACATTCAGACGTGCAGCATCCTTATTAATTCCTGCACAGTCCATAATTGTGGGTTGATTTCTTCTTTGCTCAGTTGTGTGGGAGACTAGTCTTGCTCTGCTCTAAGTCTAAGAGATTGATTTTATTGTGGTTGTGTAAAGGTATGTTATTTATTTCTAGCGTATGTGTGTGATGAGATAATGTCACGTATATAATTTCCACTTCTGGGGAATTTATTAAATTTTTGTGGCACAATGTATGATAAGTATTTATACATATTTAAGACTGTATATATTTAATGTAATCTTAAATATGTATACATATTTAAGACTACATTTAAGACTGTATGTAGACTGTGATAAATAATCATTTTTTGGTTCAACTATATTGGTTATATTAGTTTGTTCTTCTATGTAATTGAATAATGATTATTCATTTTCCTCCCTCCTTCCATCTCTTCCTTTCTTCTACAGATAATTGAGTCCCCATTTTTGTGCTCCTTCTCTATTTCTCATGAGGTTGCTATGTTTGATTTTTGAGCTCATCTTTCTCTTTGTTCCATGACAATATAAGTGAATCAATGAGCACATCCTGCCCTTTATGTTCCCTTCTTGACCTTGCCATCATGTTGGTGCTGGAATTCCACATGCTGCTAATTCCATATCCAGCAATAGAATAGAGTCCAAATTCCCTGCACCCTGCCAGTCCCCTAGGCCTCATCCCCCTGAAGTGGAAGACAGTGCCTTCTGCCATTGCCTGGTGATGCTGCTGCTGAGATTCAGAAGGAAGAGTTGTATGCCATCTGCCTTCTGTCTTCCTTTCTTCATCTATCCCAGCTCCATTGGTACCCCATCTACCAAAATTCCTCCTCTGTTAAGGTAGGTAGATGGTACCTTCTCTAATTTCAGAGGAAATATTGGTCATTTTGCTAGAGCTATAACAGTAGATTAAACACCTGTGCTTATCTTACCAGAAAATTCATTGTTAAAGTTCTTGGAAGAAATAGCCCATGCTCACTGCCTGTCCTCAGTCCAACATAATTTTTTTTCATATGATTTGGCTAAAACTCTTCTCCATAATGACATGCCCACCGTGTTAGCTGTTTTTAAGCCAGGATTCAAAATATATAAGTCATATCTGGTTATCAACCACATTTCTTGAAGACCAAACACAATACATACTTACACCCTAGTTCAGAGTTAACACCTAAATTCCACATCTACTGCAGGAGCCCAGTGACAGTGAACTGGCCATCAACTTAACTTGGAGATTCTTTTCATCCTTGGAATTTGAGGCGTAGGCTGTAGTAGATCTTGATGTGTTCTTTCTATATACGACACCAAAATAGTCGATTTTACAAATATGTCATAAACCAGGCCTGTCTTAATAGCAGTGCATGAGAGAAAACACCTGAAAAATTTGGGTTTCTCTATTCTGGTGAAACGGCTAGATAAACAAACAGACCCCAATTGACCTAAATTTGTAATGACTTAGAGAGTATGGACATTTATTTCTCACACACAGCAATTCCAAGGTGGGAAATTCAGGTTAACTGGGCACCTCTGCCCTGCAGGAGCCTTCCAGGACCCAGGTTTCTTCCCATTTTCTGCTCTGTCATCCCCAATACCTCTGTCATTTTCTGCATGGCTGGAGCTCAGTCACTCCATCTGGATTCCCACCTGCAGGAAGAGAGAAGAGAGGAGACAGTTCTGAAGTCTTAATTCCCAAATCCAGAAGTGGCATCCATCACTTGTGTTCACGTTCCACTAGTCAGAACGTAGACATATCGTGCATCTAACTACAAGGAGAGTTGAGAATTGTAGTTCAACTAAGCAGTTATGTGTTATGAGGCTACGATTTTGTTACCATTGAGACCAGGAGGATGGATTTTAGAAGACAGCTACCAATCTCCTCAATGACCATCTTCTTCAATAGTATGTTTTTAGAAATAAGAGGGAAAAGCTAGATCCATTTTAGATAGAATTAATAGAATAAAATCCTTTGGGTCCTAAAAAATAATGACCTGATTGTCCTCTGCAAAGATCTGTCTCTTCTATATTATATTATTTAAAATTTTGGTGCTTTATTTTAAAAGGTGCAGAGATCACTCAGTGCCATGCAAGCAGAATTGTTGACCAATTGTGTTACACTAAATACAGTTGAAAGGGGCATTTCACTTCGAGGAAAATAAGACTAAGAGGAAGCCTGGTTACTATGTTAATTTTGTGAAAATCTATCATATAGAAGAGAAAGCAAGTTAGAAAAGGATGTTACAATGATTGTTGGAAGTTGACCTGGTACTTCTAAGATCTCTTCTGGAATGATATTTCTATGAAAAATAGAAAACATACCTTACCTTACCATACCTTACATTCAACATACCTTACGCAACATTTATTGAGTTTCTACTGTTGGCCGAACACTTTGCTGAGTGCAAGACATACAATGGTGGGACATGACCTCTATTTCAAAGTCTGTATCCTGTCACATCACATAGTGCACATTTTCAACTACATTTTCTATTTGCTTCAATAATTGAATCTCCTTAATCTGAGAGCATTTCAGATATTGCTCCTTTATATTAGCTTAGTTGACTGCTGGTGTTTAGTTATTTAGTTGCTGGATTATCACAGGATAGTCTAAAATTGAAACTACATCACTTTCTTTATTTCTTTCTTCTTTTGTAAAATTCTGTCTATGCTTTAGGAATTTTCTTTCAGAAAATCATGTTTTAAATGCCCAGTTAGAGAATGCAATCTAGAATCAGGTGATGAAGATAGCTTTCCAAAGGATTTGGACAATTTATTTGATCTTTTTCATCTTGGATTCTAAATTTGATCTATAGGGCTCAAAGGGATTTAAAAATGCTTTAAAATGCACATAGTATAGAAAGTCTGATTTTTATGTGAAACGAACTTTTCAAATCCACACTTCTTTTCCTACTCTTTGTATCAATGCTTCTTTTTGCAAGGTCATCATTACTATTCACCACACCAAGACAAAAGAAGGGAAAAAATAGTAGCACTTCTGATGCCTAAAGTACCATAAATTTAGTTACAATCATTTACAGAGGTGAAGAAAAAATATAGTGAGAGAAACTTTGTGTGAGAAATTCAAAGCTTGTAATTAATCAATCTAAGCTAGGAAATCATTAATACTTTTTGTTCTTTTTTTTAAACATACTTTCAGGAAGAAATAGGCATAGTAGATAAATAAATAAAACGTTGAAAATTATTCTTAAAGAAAGTCTATTACAGGTATAAGTTTTGAAATTATTACTTTGTATTGTTATAATACATGTATGTCAATAGTAATTTTTAAAGATACTTCAAAAATACGTAAGCATTTATATATGAAACCTTTTTGGAAAAGCTCCTTAGAATGAGGACCTGGGGTGTGTTTATTTAGCAATTTAATGGAAACCTACAAACTCAACAAAAATGCCAATCCACTGGTCTCAGAACCAGGTGTAGCTTTCCCACAACTGCCCATGGAATCTGGAAACTGGTCTAGTTCATCCCTAAGCTCACTTTTAGTGTAACTTTGGGCAGAGCATCTGTCTGCCATTCACCACTGGGTCCTTGAAGTCAGCCACAGAGACTGGCACATAATAAACTCTCAGTAAATATTTGCCAAGTGAACACGTGAATTAGGCATTTAGCAAAGATGTCCCCACCTCACTAGTAAGAGATATCACCATGATGGGTGTTCGTGGAAGGTCTCTGAAGCACAGGGCTCCTGCCTGGAAAGAGCAGGGCAAACGTTCCTTGAAGCAGACATAACCTCTGGCAATATTGTGAGGTGACTTTTATATGTGTCCTTTGCCTTTTTTAAAAAAAACTATTAAGGCATAATTTATGTACAATAAAAGGAACACGTCTTGTGTGTTTGGTTTGCTGAATTTTGACAATTGCATGCAATTGTGTAACTACCAATCAAAACAAGGGCTAGAATACCTCTGTAACTTCTGAAAATTCCTTTGTGCCCCTTTCCAGGAATTCCCCATGCTGGCCTTCGACCCTCAGGCAGCCAGCCACCTTCCTGAGTTCTCTCACCGCAGACCAGGTGCCTGTCTTGTTTTTCAGGTGTTTGAAGACAAACAGCATCTCTACTTTGTGATGGCTCCTTTCACTCACAATAATATTTTTGAGATCCATAGATCAAAAATTTGTTCCCTTTTATTAGTGGTGGTATTCCATTGTAAGAAAATACTATGGTTTATTTATCCGTTCTCTTCTCGGCAGGCATTTTGGTTGCTTCCAGGTTGGGACTATTTTGAGCAAGACTATTATGGATGTTCTTTTTTTAAATTGAAGTATAGTTCATTTACAATGTTGTGTTAATTTCAAGCGTACAGCAAATTTATACACATATAGTCTTTTTCAGATTCTTTTCCATTATAGGTTATTACAGGATATTGAGTAGAGTTCCCTGTGCTCTACAGGAGGTCCTTGTTTTTTACCTATTTTATGTATAGTGTGCATCTATTAATCCCAAACTCCTAATTTGTCTCTCCCCCCTCATTATGAATATTCTTATACAAGTCTTTCTGTGGACATATATTTTCATTTGTTTTGGGTAAATACTTAGGAATGGAATTACTGAGAGGGTCCAGATCTATGATGATCTTTCTATGAAACTGCTAAACAATGTGATTGTACCATTTTACACCCCCTCCAGCAGTATATACAGCCATGCTGTACCCCCTTGCCAACATTTGGTATTACCAATCTTTTTTATTATAACCATACATAGGTGTGATAAGTTATTTCAATGTAGTATTCATTTTTATTTCTCTGATGACTAATCATGCAATACTTTAATGCATTAGCTATCCATGTATCTTCTACTGTTAAGTGTCTTTTCAAGTCTGATTTATTGGATTGTCTTTTAATTATTGATTTGTAGGAGTTCTTTGTATATTCTGAGTGCAAGTATTTTGTCAGTTATATGTATTGCAATATATTTTTTCAATCTGCAACTTGTCAATTCATTTTCTTCATAGTGTCTTCTTAGAAGTGGAAATTTTTAATTTTGATGAAGTCCAACTTATTATTATTTTTTTATTATTAAGGCTTTTAGTGTTATTTCTAAGAAATGCCTGTCCATTCCAAGACTGCAAAATCTCTCCTGTTTTGTTCTAGAAATTTTCTTGTCTAGTGTTGATATTTAAGTATATAATTCATCAAGAATTAATTTCTTGTGTGTGAAGTGTCTAAAGTTCATGGTTCACTGTTTTCCGTATATCCAGTTGTTCCAACACCATTCGTTAAAATAACTTTCTTTTCTTCAGCGAAATGACTGAGAACCTTCCTTGCTTGAAGATAAAGTAACTGTATATTTGTGGGTCTATTTCTGGATCCTCTTCAGTTCCATTAATCTATTTTTCTATCATTGCACCAATACCACATTCTCTTGAAAACTCTAACATTATAGTAAGTCTTGAAATCAGATAATATAAATATTCAAACTTCATTGCCATTTACAACATTATTTTGTCTATTCCATTTATATATTATATATTTTATATATAATAGTTTATTTTATAATTTATATAGTACATAATATATAATATATAGGTATACAACATATACACAATATTTGCCAATTGCTTCCCCCCAAAGACTGCTGGGAATATTATTGGGATTGTGCTGAATTTACAGATGAATTGCAATTGAATAGGCATACTACATAATTGTGTCTTCTAATCCATGAACATGGTATACCTCCTCATTTATTTAGGTCTCTAGAGACTCTCCAAATGAAATCAGTCCCCTCAAGGAGAGCTGTGGAGCTTTGTCCTCACAGCGTGTTCCCCTCCCCCCACCACCGGGAAGTACATCTGTGACTGCACAGGAGCAGAGGTCCAGGGCAGTAACATGCTTCTCCTGGAATAACAACTCCTGCTCTAGGGGCAGGTGCTGGGAGGGGGGCATGTGGTAGCTCCCAGTTTTCTATGCTTGCCCCTACTTGTAAACCTCTGAACTATGAACAAGTAGGGGTGGAAGCAGTTGGGACCCCAGTGTTCCCAGCCTGCTGTCCTTGGGGTAGATCTCCCACCTGCAAGTAAGGGACAGGTGGGGGAAGAGAGATCTGGTCCTCTTGGCCATGCTTGCCTGCAAAAGAGCTTCTACAACATGGGGTCAGGGGAGATTAAAAGTCTTAGTGGCTTGCCCTTCCTATGGTGAAATCATATCTGGGGTTAGAGGTAGACCCTGTCTTCCTGGCTGTGCCCATCTGTAGTAGAGGACCCAAGTGGAGCTTCTGTAACACTGACTTTTTGCAGGGAGAGAATAATGCCACATACTCTTGCTGTTCTTACTGAGATGTAGTAGATTTTCTTGAATAAATGTTTCTTCATTTTCTGTATGCCCTTAGGACAATTTCCAGAGACTATAAATACCTGATTTTCATGGTTTTTACCAGTTAAAAGGTTGTTTTGCTGGGGAGAGGGTCTGATGGGCTCACTCCACCATGCCAAAAGTCTCACATCTAAGCTCACTGGTTTTTTGATGTCTTATTTTAAGAATGAATCAGCCATGAGGAAAGATGGCTCTTCCTGAAGCCATGATTACTGGAAGGAAGCCATGGTTACTGGAAGGAAGCCTATGGACAAAGAGTGGAAATTGCTCCAAGCTTCTCCTCACCCAAAGCTCACTCTCTCCAGAGCTCCTCAGTTGCCCCCTCAGCTGCTCATTCCCTAGGGGGCTGAGTGACCTGCCCAGATCTGTCGTCTTTCATGATTAGCATTCTGGAATATGTCGCTGACATTCACTAATTACGTCATTCTCAGTTATAAAGATCCTGTTCAGTATTTGATCCCCACCCCCCGGGTCAGGTGCTCTGGGTTTCCTTACATGGCAATAAGGTCAACTCATGGAGGAATTAGTGTTTGTGTACTGGTGGAAGCACCTGAAGGAATCTCTGGGCTGCTTTCTTCCCCGCCAGGTAGCACATATGCAACCAGATAATGGGCTTTGAGGGATGACATTCCCATTTTTATAGTCTCAGACAGTGGTTTCCAAATTTTGTGACTATGGCAAACTTTCACCATACCAAAAAGATACAAGAAATAACACCAATTGTAATGAGTTTTTATAAGGCTAAATTTAATCACTTTAAAGGATTGAGTCTGGGCTTGTATCTTCCTATTTTTGTTAAAATGACTTTTCTGTAATGAAACATTGGTTGTAGTAGATGCTAGTTTTGCTTGGTTTAATTTTAATATTATTATGTTATGTTCTTGCCTAACATGTGTTACTAAATATGTTTTGCAAATGTCACTGTTTCCGATGTCAGGGACCTGCAGCTCCAACCCACCAAGGTAACTAAAGATGGACATTTCACACCAAATTAGAGACAACAGTAGTCCTATTGAACCCACTGAAGAAGGCATTTGGGGCCATGCAGAGATTTTCTCCACCACTTAAATCTACCTATCTGATGCAAGATCTCATAGTGGTGTTCTATTAGAGAAATTAGGACAAAGAGTTTTAATCCATTTGACAATTTGACTTTTGCTCACATAGACATCTTGCTGACACCAAAGTCTTGCTAAGTCAGAATAATAACATCACTTTCATCGTCCTCCCCAGCATGTGATTTTGATAAAGAAGAAAACCTGATTAGTCTTGACAGTTTACTCACCACGTAAGAGACCACTTATTTTTCAGTGCTAATTTCTAGGAAGCTATAAGGAGATTTTTTGTTATTAAGGAATAATCATCCAGTTCATTTAACAAACTCTAAAAAGTATATAAAACAGAACACTTGCCAAAAATAGAACCACACGTTTAACTTTCTACATTTTATAATTTTAGTAAATAAGAAGAGTTTGCATTATTATGGCAAATCTGTCACTAAAAGTTACCTAATTTTGCTACATTAATTTATCGGGAAAGGTTTGGTTAAATCAGATGTCCTACAATAAGTACATAGAAAGTACGTACGTTTAGTAAAATCATATTCTATGAACTGAAATACGTAAAGATCCCCTGAATGTGTCTTGTTTCCCTTTGTGAGGTAAGTTAATGTTTTTATTAGCCATTTGCTATCATTCAGATCCCATTTTTAGAATCTAGCTTATTTGGTAGTTCTATGTGGTCACAGGTTACTATCTGACCATGATGAGAAATAAGAGTGCTACTAAGGGGCTTATTAAAAGTTCCAATGATTTCCTTTTTCTCGTATCTTCATCTTTCTACACGACTTTGTTTTTCATTGGCAAAAGATACTAGAACCTGGAAATTTCCTGAGCCCCATTTGACCATTTTACGACTGAATAGTAATTTAGTCAAATGGTCTAAGAATGTCTTTCCTGACGATGATGGTGACTATGATGATAGTTTTCCTTCTAGAGCTTGTGCCTTGTACCAGATGCCTGTGAGCACTTTACACGCATTAATTCATTTAATCCTCATGACAACACTGTGAGGTTTTAAGAAGGAAAGATAGTAATTCACGTGGAAGTGGGTGAATAACCTGAGAATTTCCATCTGCCAGAGCACCCTTCTCACCCCTGGGTGCATAGTGCTTCATGAAGAGGAATTTGAAACACTGGAGGTGCTTGAGCCCCACCCCAGAGATTATGATGGAATTGGTATTTATTTTAAAATAAAAAGCACCTGATGTGGTCCATCAGAGCTACCAAGGTTGAGAATTAGCGGCCTGGGGTTGGTCTTTCCCTCAGTAACTGTATGTGTCAGGGAAATGTCCTAACCTCTCTGAGCACCTAGAAAATAGGAACAATCACTGTCCTTCCTAACTGACAAGTCAGGTCTGTTTCAATCAAGCAATAAATGATTGTTTGCTAATGTACCCTAAAAACTGAATGGTGATTATGTAAAATATTGTCAACTGTGACCAATGCCCAGGTAAAATGAGGAAGATATAAGAAAATTGAACTTTCTAGTTTGACATTATGTTTTCTATAAACCCAAACCTGTATGATGCATGGAAAAAACCTCTTCAGTTACTTTTATTCTACATCATGGATTCACTGCAAGTTTTGCAGAAGGTTTGGACATTGTATTTTAACACATCTTCTAAGAATGGAACACATCGTTAGTTTCTTGGATCTCAGAGAGTCACAGTACAAAACTTTCCTGCCTTTGTCCCACCCTAAGCAATCTAACTAGTTCTGGGAAGGGACCCAGAACACATAAATTTAAATATGAAGAATATATACATAAGATAATGGAACAGTTGCCAACAAATATATTTCCAGAACAGAGCTCCAGCTACACGCCGGATTACATGGTACAAAATAGTCTCATAATAAGGTTGATAATCAGAATGCTAGAGAACCACAGAAAAAAATAAGATACCCTTTTATTTGCACAAGTCACATTAAATTTCAGTGACATTTGATCAAAGGATACATATATGGATAGCCTATTAAGAATCTGATTGTTTTGAATAATGAATGTTTGAAAACATTTTTTTCATATTTAAATCATACTGGCTATACACTGGTCCTTACGAGCTCCAAAATTTGGATTAGCCTTTGGAATGCTTGATAGAGGAATCCGGCTTTTCATGGGCTTCAAGGGACTCCAGACAGCAAACAAAACTGAGAATTGCTGGTACAGCTAAGACAGAAGAAATTTGAGTTGATGCTAAGAGTTGCGCCTTTGAAGTTTTTTCAGAATTCCACAGGGCCCATGGATATGAGAGATTTTCGTCTACTTGAAATATTTCTTATTATATTTTTATATATAAAAAATAGATACAAATAAATATATTTCTGGTATGAATTATAATTTATTATATTTATATAAATTTTAAATTATTATTTATTTTAAAAACCTACATTTTAATAGATGTCCGTTACTATTTTGATTTGGCACGTAATACAAGATCAGAACTTGCGTACCGAAAAAAAAAAGAAAAGTTCTTCCTTTGATAACCCTGGAAAGAAGGGGTTCCTTGCCTGCATTCTGAGTGCTCCTCCCAAGGGTGGGTTACTTCCTGTCTTCTAAATTCAGATACAAATACATTCACGATGCCGAATACAAGTAAAACATTTTCTTTTCATTTAAATGTGTTTATAAATTGCATGAAATGATTCCAGCTTATAGCGTTCCTTTGGCAAACATTGGCAGATACAGATTTTTGTCACATAAATCACTTATAGTCTGAGCCAAAGACTCTCTCGCTCTCTCTCACAGATTTGACAGAAGTGTACACAAGAGCTAAACAACGCCAAGACTAATATTGTTTTAAATAGATATATGCTACATTTTAAAAGGAATAAATGTCAAGTTGGGCCTACTGGAGCACAAGTGCATTTTGCAGCACTCAGGAAGCAGAATGCAATGCTGTTGTGTCAATCTATTTACACACTGATTGATAACTATTGACTTTCTAATTAACCTCTCAGATAGGTTAAAAAAAATCCATGGACCCCCATTTTTCCCAGGTGGTCTGGCTTTCCCCAGTGACCCCCTCGCCCCCATGCCCCAGGCACAGCTGTGGCTCTCTTCCATGCTGGCCCGTGGGTGGCCACCCTGCCTTTCTCTGTCCCTCCGTGAGTTCCCCCCACCTGCTCCTCAGCTATTGATTCTTCCCTTACCCTGACTTCTTTTCTGCACACTCTCCCTGTGTGATCTCACTGACTTTCACAATTTCAGTTACCATCTGTGTTACTTTCCTAGGACTGCCACAACAAAGTACCACTCACAGAGTGGTTTAAAACAACAGAGATTTATCATCTCCTCATTCTGGAGACTGGAAGTCTGGAATCAAGGTGTCAAGAGGGCCACACTCCCTCAAGGCTCTAGGGAAGGATACCTCTTGCCTCTTCCAGCTTCTGGTGTTGCTGGCATCCCTTGGCATTTCCTGCATCGCTCCACTCTCTCCCTTGGTCATCACATGGCCTTCTGCATGTGTCTCTCACTTTACATGGCTGTCTTCACATAAGGGCACCCATCACTAAATTAGGGGCCCACCCTATTTCTGTATGACCTCATCTTAACTAATTACATCTGCAACCACCCTATTTCCAAATAAGGTCACATTCTGAAATACTGGGGATTAGGAATTCGACATATTTGGGGGGGCAACATGTTTAACCCATGACACCATCTTTATACCATAGAAGCATAACACTATCCTTCCTGTCTGGACCTCCCTCACCCTTAGATTTTAGACTCCTAAGGTCATTTTGTCTTTTCTGGTGGGCATTTCAAGCTAGATGATCCATGGATATGTCATAATCAGTATGTCTTCATGGGACTGCATTATCCCATATTCTGTGTTCCCCTCTTGCAGCCTCCATTCTCAGTTGGTTGACATATCCAGGTACCCACTCCAGAATGATGGGTACCTGGGTCATTCCTGGCTGGCCAGTCATCTGCGGCTCTGCGTCTGCTTCACTTGCCGTCATGTGCCACTGAACTCCCTGCCTGGAGGAAGCACTTATTTCCTGAGCCACTTGGAATGCTGCCACTGACATCTACTCCAGACACTGCGTTCAGCTGGAAAGAAATGTCTTGCCCAAAGTTTTACGTTGCACTATGACTGGTTGTAGCAGAGACATAAAGGCCCAGCTTCCCTGCCCTAACTTGGGACAACTTTCAACAGCCATCCCAGCTTCAGCTTTGCCCATGGGTTGGCTGAAACCTTTGCGGAAGACGCAAGCCCAGTTGCCACTCTACTCAGCCTTCCTTTCGCCCCTCGTTGTACAGATGTTGGGCTGGAGCCCCCGTCATCAACTTCCTGCTGCTCGTCTCTGTTTCACAGCCTTCTAACAGGTTTCTGAGCCAGTTTACACAGCTGGCCAATGGGCCAAGGTCACTGGTGGACCGGGATGGTGGACTGGGGAAACGCAGTAGTTGGGCAATCACACTAGGCACTTAATAAATACAGGGGAAACAGCAAAGATAAGGACAGGGGAATTGAATGGCTATTGCTGGGTGCAGTGAGACTTTAGGAAAAAGTGATAAGAAAAGTCTGAGAGTAATTAAGGCTAAGTGTGAAAAGCAGAAGTCCCCCTTGGCAACTTACAAAGACTCTCATGTGCTGTAGGTGGTGGGTTGCAAAGCTGAGGACCAGGAAGAGGACCCCAGAGAAAGTGGAACTCCCAACCTAGGCTGATCTGCTGGGTCTGGGTCAGGGGCCTGATTGGGAAGGAACGGGACCCTGGGTCAGAACACAAAATCACATTGATGCACTTGAAAATCTTATATCCCCAGAGTCCCCTAATCCTCAGACTGCAGACCTACTGGACACCTCCCTCTTAGAGGCTGGCCCTCTTCCATTTGTTAAAGACACAGGACCTCTTCCTTGACAGGGTCTGCCCCTTCTCCCCTCTTGGACAACAACGCAGTAACTAGGGAGGTGTCACATGGACACGAACACTTGGCTGGGGAATTATTGGGCCCCCTTGAGGGAGGCAAGGGACCCTACACCAAAGGAGGGCAGGACCCAGACAATGTGCACCCCTAGGAGATGAGACCGTGTATAACATGAGTGGATTTTGCCGCTGCTGGTTGAAGAGCCGGGAAGGTGGGCAGAAGGTAGTGTTACAAAAGAGAGAGCTTATCAATGAGGGGGTACGCTTTTCAGATACAGGATTTAGGATTTAAACCTTGGCAAAGACCTGAGGGAAGGTGCTACTAAACTTATGAATGCTCTTCAGAAGCTTGGAGAAAGCAACGGCCCAACTAAGTGAAGTAGCTGTGCTGGGCTCGTGAAGCATTGGTGAAAGATGGGATCAAAAGCCTCCGAGAAGCTGGCATGTAAGGGTTGATATGCAACGTGACATTAGGCCCTTTTGAGAAGGGCCTAATGTGTGTGTGTGTGTGTGTGTGTGTGTGTGTGTGTGTGTGTGTTTGGGGAGAAGCTGTGGGAAGTAGATCATCAGTGCAAATTGATGAAAACAGAGAATCTACTTCTAAATCTCCAAAGTCTTATACTCTGTATGGTTGTAATTTGTCTAAAGTTTTCTGTAGTCTTCGGTGTCTATATCTTCATTTATTATTTGATTGGTGGGAGGAGCATGTGATTATGAAATTCACCATCTTTTTCCTTCATGAGAAGGAGCTTCGTGATGGGAGTGGACATGAATAAAGTCCAAACACCTAAAACTGGAAAAAAAGGCACTCTGGAAACTGATCTCTCTATACCTTTTTAAAAAAATAGTCTTCATTTTTTAGAGCAGTTTTAGGTTTATAGCCAAATTGAGAAGAAGATGCAAGAATTTCCCTTTATTCCCTGTCCCCACACATGCATATCCCTCCCTTACTATCAACAACCCCACCAGGTGGTACATTTATTAAAATCTATGAACCTACCTTGACATGTCATCACCCAAAGTCTATAGTTTACACTACGGTTCACTCTTGGTGTTATACGTTCTATAAGTTTGGACAAATGTAAAATGACTTGCATCAACCATTACGGAATCACACAGAATGTTCTTAGGTTTTGCCCTAAAAATCCTCTGTGCTCCACCTGTTCATCCTCCCTCCCTTCTATCCACTGGCAACCCCTGATGCTTTCACTGTTTCCATGGTTTTAGAATCATACAGTATGGAGACTTTTCAGATTGGCTTCCTTCACTTAGTACCTTTTCAGTCTCATCTGTCATTACTCACTGTTTCACAATTTGAATTTCAGTAGTTTAAAACATGTGTGCTTTTTCACATACAACATGGTGTGTGTCCGCGCCTCGGTGAATCCTAACTCCCTGGCTTGAAAAGTCCTCTTCTGCTCTTAGCCTGGCTGAGCCTTTCTCTTGATCCACCGTGGAGGCAGCATCACCTCCTCAGAGCCATCTCCAACCATCCTACCTTTCTTGGAGTTATGATTTCCTTCTTCAACACTCTCACAATACTCTATGCATATTTATCATTACATTTACTGCGGTTGATCACAGATGTGTTCACATTTTGCTTAAACCCCTATCTGACCTTTGCATGCAGGAGGAGTGCCGAGCCATCTTTGCCCTCCAGGTGTTAGGCACAGTACCTGGCACACAGTAGGAAAACAATCAAAGTTACTATGATGTACTGAAAGGCTCTGAGCATTGTAATGAAGAAATGACAAGGAAACACATTCAGTCATCTGGATGTAAGTAACATAAGGGAGGACAGACATCGTCTAAATGATATGTGGCTAGAAACAGCTTTCACGAACCAGGTATCATTCCTCAAACCAGAATGGGACACAAGGGCTCAGCAAGGAACAAAGATACAGGTAGTCTCTCTTCTTGATTGGCTTGAGGGAGCAGCAAAACGTGGCAGCCTGGAGCAGGACACAGCCTTCTGGGACTGAGAAGCGGTGGCAGAGAATTTCATCTGGAAGGCAAGATGTGAGCAGGAGCAAGGAGAGGAGTGGCAGGTGCCATGATGGACAGATGTTTGGGGAGCAGCCAATTAGATGCTCAAAAGGAAAACGCTGGCAGTTCTCCTATTGGATCCGTGTGGATTATTGGCCCAATAGTCTGTTAAAGTGATCAACTGAGGGCCACAAACTGGTGGAGAAATTCCCCCCTATCATTAGGCATTCTTTATAAACATAATTTTAGTGACTGCTTAATATTTCCTATAAGACTTGGTCATTTGCTATTTTACTCTTTATTTGCTACCAATGTTCATTTCCAGTTTGGTACTTTTATTATAAAATAATACTCCAATGAGCTCACTTTTTCATACTTTTTTTTGCATGTCCATATGCTCAGTTATTAGAAGTAGAATTATTAAGCCAGTAAGTAGGAACACATTTTTTACCTCTTTGATTTAAATTTTTGAATGTGTAAAACATTTAAGTGGTTCATAAATCAAAAATATATAAAAAGATACATCCAAAGAATGCTCACTGCCTATTTCTATGCCCTCCAGCCACCTTGTGGACCACCATTTTAATTAATTTCTTATTTATTTTTCTTTTGTTTCTTTTTGTAATAATATGAAATGTATATATGTACTCTTATTTTTCCTTCTCTCTCACACAAAGGTAGCATCATATATAAAATTTTATATCTTGCTTTTTTTAACTTATTTTTTCATAAAGACCTTTCTCATTCTTTTTTTTACAGTTTTTCTTTTCATTTTAAAAAACTTTCTGAATAATACACATTCAATTATATACATTTTTATAAGACATGCATATTCAAATTTTTAATCTTCTAATATTTTATTTTATTTTAAATTGAAGTATAGTTCATTTAAAATATTGTATTAGTTTCAGGTATACAACATATTGATTCAATATTTTTATGGCTGCATGATATTCTGTTATGTTGTTGTATGATAATTTATTCAACTTTTATTTCTTTATTGATGTTTATTTGGATTGAGTGAGTCTTTTGCCTTTATAAATAACAGTGCAATGAATAATCTTGTTCTTATGCTATTTTATATTTGATGTGGTGAGCCATCACAGTAGGTTCCTAGGTTCCTAGAAATAAGACTACTAGGTCAAAGAAGAAATGCACATGTAATTTTGTTAGGTATCTCAAATCCTCTTCCTTATTGCTTATACCATTTTAAATATTTTTTTTATATGAGAGTTCCTATTTCCCTATAGCTTTGCCAACACAATGTATTAGAAGACTGTATGAACACTTTTTATCCCCATCACCAAATTTATTTCCCCAAATCGGTGCCAGTTTGTATCCTTATGACCCGGCGGGTAAGAACTACAACTGCATCTCAAAAATTGACATTCTGGGTGTCTTCTGAGGTGAGTGACCAAGAGAATGAAGATCCATGTGATATGGGGAACATAGGCTCCTATTGGAGTTTAGGGGTTGGGAGAAGTGTTCATCATCTGGGACTAACCATCTTTGTGGGATGTATTCCTGGCTTCTTCCCAATAAATACTAATTATTGGGAAGAAAGCCCCCATAAATTCCCTAACATTCCCTATGACTCTGGTTGGGAACCACTGAAAAGAACAGAGATTCCAAGATTAGGGAAAAGGAGACCCAGAGAGACATGGTAGCTGTGTGCAAATGTGTCAAGCCAGTCGGGTGCCAACTGCAAGAGAACATAAGCATGTCCCAAACAGGTTTTAGTTCAACATAATAATAATTTTCCAAAACCAAGATTTGCCAATGTTGGGATGAGGTCTCCAGTCTATCAGTGCTCTCCACATGGAAAATTTAAACAGGAACTGCATGGCCATACTTTAGGAACTTTGGAAAAGGAATCACCATATGGAATGACAGGTTGGCCTGGTTGATGGTATTTGTAGGATGCTTTTTTCATAAAACAATTCTTTTTTTCTTCAAAATGCCCCTGAAACTTTCAGTGTTGAAAGGTCTTCTGCCCTCACTTCCTTTCTGACACTTGAATTTCTCTTCAATAGGTATGACACTCAGACATGTAGTCTACCCTTGAAACTCCCTGATTCCCAATATTTTTCCTTTACAAAAAAAGAGAAAAGTTTTCATTTTTCTAAGTATTGAATTTCCTATGAATGAGTTTGAATTTTCACCTAGCCGGGAAAAAATGGTATTGGGATATTTGCAGTGACTAAAGCAACAAATGGTACTTTTGTTTACTGTCTTCTATTAAAACAAAACAAAACAAACAAGCAAAAAACACCTTGTGGAACAGCCTCTTTGAGAATACAGGTAACTTTTGATAGAATTTTCTAGTAAAAGTAAAGCTGGTCTCATGTCTCCTAGACCTGTGATTCTAGGTATGCCACTGAATTTGACCTGGTAAGACGTATAGCAAACAGCCTCATTGCACTAAAACTTGAAATACAAGCTTCAATCTGGGCACCCACTCAAATGGATTAATTCCTATATTTAAATGGATTCAGGCATTGTTCTTCTGCTGGGTGCTGGGTGCTCTTTTCCTTTACTGATCAAAGTTAAAAAATGGAGCAATTAAAAAGAAACTAAAATATTGCAAGAACTTAGTCCTCTGTATGTGGGGGGGGCTTTTTAATTTAATTTTATTACTTTTTATTCCAAGCATAACACAAACCAAAATTAATTACAGCAATTACATCAATTATTTGAAAATAGACCATTCCAATAATTTCAGTGGTTGTATATTTAACGAATCCATATTGCCCACATGTTCTTTGCCAGCCTGTAAATGGGAGGGGAGAAGTCATAAAACCCGCTCAGATAGAAGAAGGAACTGCTTAGGTTTTTAGCCCATCACCAATAACCCTGATTGCTAGCGGGGTCTCCACCTGCCCTAACACAACCTACTGGGCAACAATGAAATCAAGTGTTGCTATAGAGAAGGGCCAGTCCACCTAAACACCTGGTCACAGAAAGTCAGACTTTAATAAAACAAAAGGACTCACTGAGGCTGAAAAACATTGGGGTGACATAGGGAAAGCAATTCACCCCAGTGCTGATTCCACAACTGTGAGACCCAGGACAAGCACTTTGCCTCTTTGGGCTCATAATGCTTTTTGTTTTCTAAAACGGGGAGGCTCTCTCTAGATCCATGTTGTTGTAACTTACTTGACTACAGTTAAGTCCTTCTCTTGTTCGGGAACTGCAAATAATGCTTGAAAGTTTCACAGGATCCATTTTACTGGGAATGGACCCTAAGAACCTGAAGACTGTCTTCATATTTGGCAATCTAAGGGTTACATCAGAATAAGACTCCAGGGAATTCCCTGATGGCCCAGTGGTTAGGCCATGGAGCTTTCACTGCCATGGCCCAGGTTCAACCCCTGGTCAGGGAAATAAGACCAAAAAAAAAAAAAAGAAGAAGAAGAAAAGAAAAAGAAAGAAAGAAAAAAAGAACAAGACTCCAGATGCTGTTAGAGGCAGTTCAGACCAGAAAAGTCTTGGGGAAGCCTCTTCCATGACACCTGATGATCTTCTCAGGTGCTTCCCTCCTTGGCTCTTCCTGGCAGGTCCAGCCTAGGCGCTAGACTCTGTAGGACCTCCACCCAACTGGCAGTCAAGGAGTGTGGGTTCCTCTACAGCAGAGAGAAGCCTGGCAGAGAAGGAGCCCAGTAGATGGGACCAGAGGGGCCCAGTAGATGGGACCCATTTCAGGGAGACCTCGGGGTATCACAGAAAGCAGAAGGATTGGGGGTGAGGAGAAACATGTGCAGAGGAGGAATGGAGTTGCCCTGGTTGCAAATGCAAAGTCTTGCTTCTTGGATGGGATTATAGCTTTTGCAAGGAGTCTTGATGGGAGGATGTAGCCCACCCTGCTTTGTTATAATCACCTTCAGAAATAGACCCATTTGTCCATTTTTAAAGCCATTTTTAGTCCCTTGCAGAAAACTGTGATATTAGCAAGAGAACTCAGAATCAGTGTTTATACTGAAAAACGATTTTAGACTTAAGTGAATTCAAAGTGAATATAGAGCCACTCTACCTTGAATGAACAACTTTTAGCTCCATTTAGAAGCATGTAAGTTATGTATCAGACTCCTATACACCAAACAGTTATGATCGTTTAAACAGACTGCTTCAAACAGTCAAGTTCTAGCTACAGTTGAGGTCTAGATACAGTTGAACCCAAGCAGAAAACAGGATTATTTTACTGATGATAATTTTCTAAAAATTTTGTCTGAAAGAATGTCTATTGCCAGAGAAAACGAAAAGGTTAAAATAAAAAAATAGCTTTGATACTTCTAACATCGTTTAGGTATTTATTCATTCAGTTGTCACACAGGAGCTAGGAAAACTTTATCCATGAGACATACAACGCATTCTGTGATGGCCAACACCATTTTTGGCCACTATTTTCTTAAGCTCAGTGTTTCATCTCATGAGTTATCCATATCGTTGATGATCAAGACCATCCCAAAGCTAGTGGGCTTCCTCTAACTCCTACCTTTAGCTTCTCTGTGTACAGGTCAACAGTTAGTGTGAGGCTCTCAGTACCAAATCTGAATAATAACTTACATACATGTGAACATGTGTTTTACAAGTTACCAAGAACAGACATGGGAATCAACGTAAACATTTTCATTAACGAACCTACATATCAATGATCTTCTATGCTGCAAATCATTTTCTTTACACTTTTTCTGCCTTTAATTACATCAAAAGCCTGGGTCCAGGAAATGGTTTGGAAAATTGCAAATTGATATTCCTTTGACTTTCTTTGTGCTTGTGTCTTAGCAATAGCCCGTTTTCCTTTCTGAGCTGACAGAAACGACTGTCAGCTTTTCCTTTCTGAGCTGACAGAAAAGGACTGTTTCCTTTCTGAACAGTCATTTTCTTCTCTTCAAGGTGGTCTTTTGACAAGAGCTGAAGTGCCTTTGCAGTGGTCCCTTCTGGGTCTGAGGCTACTGTAAAATCTTGGTCAGTAAGTGTTTAATACAAATATTGACAGTGGTTTATGGGGTACCGATTCATAAAGGACTAGAGGGAACAGTATCGAGCACTTTTCATGATTTGCTTTCCCAATCACTTAGTAAATAACGGCATTTGTCTAGAAAGAAAGTCTAAAAGTTAAATACAAAAGCGATGAGTTCTTACAAGGTAGTTAAGTGTTAAAACGAACCCAACTATAAAGTAGATTTAGATGGTCTTAAAGATCCTGGTCTAGACAGAAGAAAAAAAGAAAAAGGTGTACTGAACAGTAATAGGCAGCTTGTACATATAGAAAAGTTGTGTGTTGACTGACATGCTCTTTAGGCCCGCGTACACTTTCCAGAAAAAGCTCAAACATTATATTGGTTTTCTGAGGATCGCATAATGAAATAAACAAATCCTATGGGAATGTCCTTCCAATTTGATTTGTAACTACAAAGGGAATTTATGCGTAAACATCTTCAAATGTAAACAAACTAAGGCAAGTCAGAGGAGAGAGAATGGATTCTGCTTTCGTTCTCCTTCCACATAAACTTCAGGAACCTAGGTTTATTCTCTCTTCTTCTACCACTGTACCTCCCACCCCAGTTAACAAAATGAAACATTATGTCTTAAAAGCTATTTTTTTTTTTAAAGTGAACATAACAGTATTGGCAGGTACTTGGAGGTCGATGAGGCGGCCAGAAGCTCTCGGAGAATCCAGGGTGACACTCCTGTTCGTCCCTTGACAAATGAGTTGATGGTGGGAATTTTTAGAAAGGTAAAACCATTGTCTTTATTTAAATCTAGAAAGGAAAGAATTAAAACAACAACAAAACTACGCAAAGTGTACTATCCTAGTGTCTCCAGGACAATCTAAGAAATAAATCACACCCAAATAAGGTATCATTCGTGATAATAGACAAAGCTTTAGTTTCAAGTTGGAAGTGGTTAAATTGCCATGAGCAAAGAACTAATGAAGGAGAGATTATGTTATTGATGCCCGAAAAGTGACTCATGATTAAGCAAGAGTAAAGTGAGGGTAAAATTCTGGAACGTATTATTCTTGCCTAGGTGTTGTTATGTTTGTGAGTTAAAGTTGTTGACGTCGTCTTAAACCATGTAGGGATATCTGTGTGTGCTTTAAAAAACTTTAATGGACCTGCTGACAAGACGTTCTGACAGCTGTTTCCTCAGGTGGACTTTGTTTTCTGTGTGTTTGCATAAGAAATGAAACCACCCTGTTCTGACAGGCATTCAGCATTCTGTTTTAAGGCTAATTTGCTACTTGACCTTTTGATTCCTAAACTAAGAATACTTAGTGCTCACAAATATTGGGGAATAAAATGTTTCAGAGGTAGATCATAATCCATCCTCAGATTATCTTTTTAGGCTAATAAAAAACAATTTCCTTGGAATCTAGTATGGGTGTCCATAGAAATTTCAGTTACCTAAATACCTGAAGTGATAAAAGAAGGCTGCCCGTTAAATAGGAAGACAGACGCATTCAGATATTAAGTGGCGTTTTCCTCACATAGTTAGAAAAGTAACATCGAGAGTAAGTTTGCATGACTACATTTTCAATAAGTATTGCACTACTCATTTGGATTGTTTTTCTATCAAGTAATAATTGCTTGATAATCATTTTTTAATTTTTTTTTGAAATCACTTCACTCTAGATATACATCTAAAAGGAAAATAATTTTACGTGGAAAACAGTGATGGTTATGATTCTCAAGGAGGAAGCCATAAGTTAAATTTCCAAATATTGAAAGCATACACAACAGAATGAGAGAAGGAATTGGGCATTCATAAACAATCACATTAATTGGGGAATACTGAAAATTTCAGTGCTCAGTTTTTCTCATACTAAGAAATACCGGTGTTTAGACCTAACACATCCGGTTAAAATGGGACTTTCAGATGAGAAAGTCACTCAACCTCAATTTGCTTATCTACAAAATCAGTTTACTGAACTCCAATATTATAATTTGGCTGGGTGACTTCTAAAGCTCACTAAACTGTGAAAGACCTGGGGTTGTGAAAGTTGCGAGTGGGAGAAATCTGTGGGCACATAGAGCAGGGGCTGGAGAGAGCTGTCCAGAACAGAAAAAGCGGCCCTTTCCTCCAGGGAGAGGCTGGCAACCTAAGACACACATCTAAGAGACAGAGCCGCATCCAGAAAACTCCAGAGGAACCTGCTGAAGTCGCTCCTTCAGTCGGTGGTAGAGTCAGGATTCAAATCCAAGTCGTCCGACTCTGGATCTCAACCACTTAACCTGCCTCTTGAGGTCATAAATCGGAAATGCCTTCAAGACCACACAGGCTCTCAGGACAGAGGTGACAGAGGTGATTATCAGCCTGGTGAGAGATCCCCTACCAGGAGTTCATCCATCTTTACCTATTGAGGTCTTTCAAACCTTCCCCATTATTCTAATAATTGAAAGAAAATGTCCTTTTTGCCAGGAGTCTCTAAATTATTCCCTCAGTCCTCATCTCTACTTTATACGCCAACAGCCAAGGCTGTTGTGTGACCATGGTTTCGGGAGCCCCACTGGTAACATCCCCAGCATCCTTTGCACCCCATCTCTCCCAAGAAGCCCAAGAGTAGACTGTGAAAACAACTGGGTGGGTTAAGATTATTTCTCTTTATAAAACAAAATAGTAGAGAATGTCAAGGAATATAGTAGAACAGAAACTATCAGGGCGTATATCGTATGTAACGTAAGCAAACTGCAATTTAGTTCCATTTTACATATAAATAAACTCTGCTCCATGACACAGAATGTATTTCAAACTGTGGGCAAAGTCTCAGACAAGGGGTGAAAGGGAATTGCAGGCGCTTAAAAGAACAGAAGACTAGCATTAATAATACTTTCATGTTTGTGCTCAGGAAAACATCTAGAAAAAGCAGCATTAAAGTCAGGGGCTAAGAAGAACCTAGAACCACAACAAGTTGAAATAAAGAATGATTTTATTTTGTGTGGAACCACATACAAAACATGTAGAAGTCCTAGCTGCATACAGGCATATCATTTTTCATTGTGCTTTGCAGGTATAGCGTTTTTTTTTAACAAACTGAAGGCTCGTGGCAACCCTGCATTGCCAGATGATGGTTAGCACCTCTTAGCAATAAATGAAGTATTTTCTAATTCAGGTATGTGCATTGTTCTTTAGACATAATGTGCCATGCTCAGCACATTGTGTTAAGTCTATTGCACACTTAATAGACTACAGTATAGTGTAAATGTAACTTTTATATGCACTAGGGAACCAAACAAATGCGTGTGACGCCCTTTACTGTGATATTCGCTTTATTGCGGTGGTCTGTAACTGAATCCCCACTATCTCCAAGGTCGGCTTTTAGACCCATAACTTAAACAAACAAAGTCTGTAGAAGTAAAATATTCATGAGTAAATCGAGTTTCGTCTTTGAAACTTCATTTGCTTTTAACCCACGCTGTCCTTGGCATATGAAATTGCTCGTAATGATAAGATCATATGTGACGCTCATTTAAAGAACGATTTCTGTAGAAACAGCAGGAGTAAACACATCCTGTGCTACACCTTCCATACTCTCAGTCGTCAGTGCCTGGAGGAAACCTAACTGCTGGTCCAAGCGCTGCACCTGTGGCAGCCACCTCAGGTGTAGGGATGGGATTTAGAAAGAAA
The DNA here is from genome assembly GCF_059928025.1 of Delphinapterus leucas. Taxonomy (NCBI): domain Eukaryota; kingdom Metazoa; phylum Chordata; class Mammalia; order Artiodactyla; family Monodontidae; genus Delphinapterus; species Delphinapterus leucas. The sequence continues at coordinate 86,344,454 of NC_143142.1, forward strand.
TTATTCACCTATGAGTTATTGGTGGGTCATTTCTATCAAAGAGAGACACAGCACAACAGATAAGCAATGCTGGCCAGTTAGAAGGAAGCCGCTCTGTGGTTTACTTACAAGGCATTCTTTCTTTAGATTTCTTTTTCAACAGCCATCATTTTTTAAATGAAGTACAATTGATTTACAATGTTGTATTTGTTTCAGGTGTACAGCAAAGTGATTCAGATATATATATATATAATCTGAACGAACTTTTGGGCAAACCCGATATATACATACATATATACATATATACTTTTCTCTTATAGGTTATTACAAAATACTGAGTATAGTTCCCTGTGCTAGACTGTAGTCCTCGTTGGTTATCTGTTTCACATATAGTAGTGTGTATAAGTGAATCCCAACCTCCTAATTTGTCCCTCCCCCCCTTCCCCTTTGGTAACCATAGGTTTGTTATCTTAGTACCTCATCTCATTGGTGGCTCCATTAGTTTATACTGGCTTACTCTGCTGGGCCTGGGTAAACCATATGCCTGTAGGGAAAAAAAGAGAGACAGAAAGAAAAGAAGAGAGCTCATCCTCTTGTAGCTGTCATGAATGTAAAAATCCTGGCAGCAAAGTGGGACTTGTGGTAATAATTGTGATACAATGGATTTTGACAAGACAGACTGTTGATATGTTCATTTGCATACAGATGGGCAGCATCCTTTCTTCAAGATACCCTCTGGGGGCCCCGACGTGAAGGCCCGAAACATTCCTACAGAGCAAAGCTTTGCTCACTCCAGTGAGGTGTCCAAAAACTCTACACAAGGAAAGTCACATTTTGTTTTTGAGAGAAGGATTTATAAAAGAGAGAAGATAAGAAGATAAACATAGACATGATTGTATGTAACTGTCTGTTTCCTGGAGGAAGCCTGGGCAATATTTCCAGCCCATCTACAAGTCACCTTCAAGGGAGGAGATTGGAAGGCTGTCCAGAAATATGTAGCCAACCATTCAAGAACTCCTTCTAACCATTAAGGACTGATTTACTCACCAAATTCCAGAGACGGCCAAGTCCTCGCTGCAGATGTCTAGACATATGAGTGGGAGGAACACGGAAGGCCATGACTCACCTTGACCTATAGTTACCTTCTTTTCAAAGATGGAAGTTTAATTTTTTGTCTTATTTTTGCCAAATCGGTATTTTAGTTTTTCGAGAAACAGAGACTCTAGTTAAATACAATGGAATAAGTTAAAGCATCTTAGAGTGGTGGTAACCAGCACATCTGAATCCCACAACTAGAATTGCAAATTTGAGACCTGCCTACTGGCTTCTGGATTGTGTTATAAACTCATCAGGGAGAACTTGAGTGGAAAGATTTAAGTGTATCACCGGAAGAAAACTGACCAGGACAATAAACTTCATAACCATTTACTTGGCAAGAACATGATGATGGCTAAGTGTGTGGTACCCTTTGTAAAGAGGTAAATAATAACATAAATAAAGATCTGTGCTCTTCCCTGGATGTTGACATGTGCCCTTCCAGTATTAGATAAATATTAGTCACTAGTAATAAAAATAGTGTCCACTCTTGGTCTGTAAGATTTTAGAGCCTGAAAGCTCACTTTTGGTAAGACGGCAGCTACATTGATAACATCAGACTTTTCTTTGACACTGAGCATTACTAGAGCAGAGAGACCAAGCCTGTGGCTCAGTCTAGACTTTCTTATGGCTGGGAGTGCTTCAGCCGCTGGGCAACCCGCCAGGACTCTAGGCTTCTGCCTTTGTAACTCCTGCCCTGCACTTCCTGGGTCTAGACTGAGCTCTCCAAGGCCTCCTGTAAAAACCATTTTCATCACAACACGTAGCCGTTACCTGTTTATTAAAAACAGTATTGTGTTTATAGGGGTCTTTATTTCTGACTGAAGCATTTTCTAGAACATCTGGTTGGTTACACTTTACATAAATTAACAGACTGTCATCTCCTCTTGACAGTTACCTGTTTACTTTCACCTCATTTTAAATGCCATTTCTCAGAAATAACAAAAGATATATGAAACACAACATGTAATTAAGCAAAACAATACAAATAAACATAAGTAATCATAATGAGAACGAGAAGGAAAAAATCCACTGGGGCATGAAGCTGGGAATTTGATTGTTGTCTGCCTTTGGGAAGTAAACCCAATGACTGCAACCATGTTCTGGGAAACTCTATCGACCAATTTGCTACTAATATATACAGTGTTTTATTTAAAATAGATTAAAATTCTTCCATTTTAACTATATTCTTTAAGTGGAGCCAAGTTCCCAATTTTTAGTATGGGAAAATCCACGTCAAAATAAATGCGATATTAGGGAAAGACATGTTTGGATATGAGACAAGGATCTGATATGGAAGATGTTACAGTGGATAGGCTCTGGGGAGGCCCTAAAAGGAGCCTGGGCCCCCATAGGTTTAACCATTTTCAGTTACTTACTCTGGTTTGTATTTGATGGGAGGTGCACATCATTTTAAGAAAGAAAAACTTGTATGAACACTTCCAGCTTCTCAGTTCAGTGTCTTATCTCTCTAATGATATTGTTGTCAACTCCATTTTTATCTTAGCTAACTTTATAGAGAAGTTTGTTTATTATAAATTGCTACATCATTTACATGCATGAGCAAAAACTTATTAAGCCACGATTTTCGAAAAAGCCTTTTTAGAAAATTTCCCTTTTGTTTATTGTTTTCATTTTTTCTGTACTATCTCTCTCTCTTTCTCTCTCTCTCTCTCTCTCTCTATCTATCTATCTATCTATCTATCTATCTATCCATTTACCTATAATCTCCACTACCTTTCAGTGTGATCTCTGGGCCATTGGAGAGGAAAAAATAATAATCCCATCGCGTCTCCTATAATTAGCAATGGTTATAAATTTCCTGTTACTATTCATACCAAAACCACATTTCAGTGATTTAATTCTATCAGTGTTGAATATACATTACTCTCAACAGAATCTACCATTTTTCTCCTAATATGCATAATATCATCCCATTTCCCCCTCACCATATTGTCACTCTTTTCTGCTAGGCATGTCAATCACAAATTCTTTCCTCTACTCATATTCCATCGGCCAATATTTCTGAGATGTGCAGGAAGAGAAGAAAGAGGATCTATTTCTGCCCATCTTTGGAGAAATGGGGCTGCATAGACACGCTAAGTTCTTATTTCAGAAGCGAAAGTCAAGTGCTAGGCAAAAATAGACCCAAACTTCAAATTATTTAACTCAATGCGAAATTGCAAAATTTACACTCTGTATTTTCTAGTCTATTTTCACTTTCCAGATGAACTTTTTTCCCCCAATAACACTCCTAATAGACTTGCCAGATTTGATACATAAAAGTTGTTAAATGAGAAAAGGAGCAACAAAACCAACTCAAATAGATGAGAGTATTCCTCCCCAGTCTGAATCTATGTTAAGACTTTCGAGGAGAATGACAACTTTATGGCCTTTAAAATACCAGGAAGCCTTTGGCAAACTAAGTTGGCTTGAGGAAGCATGTAAATTAAATATTTAATGTGTGTGAAAGAGAAAACTAGGCATTTTCAACTGTACAAAGATTAAACATTTTTCTGTGGCAAAGAATGACGAACAGAAATCAGAAGGTTGGAAAATATTTATAACACATATAACAAAAGATTGCCCTCCCCCATATATAAAAATCTCCTAAGATTGATTTAAGCATTACAGATAATCTGAAAAAGTTGTTCGTATGAGCAAGCACTTCCTGAGAGCCAATAAACCTAGAAAGATGCTAACTTGTGCGTAGAGTCAGGGAGGTGGGAATTAAAGTGATAATGCAATCAGAGCGGCAAAAAAATTAAGGAAAACAATAACTTCTGATGCTGTTGGAAGGCAAGGAAGAGGGTACCCTTAAAGCTTCCTCGTGGAGTACGAAGTGCTGTAGATTTTTTTTTCCAAAAGGAGTTTGGAAACATTTCTCAAAATTAAAAATATAAATCTCTTGAATTCAGCAATTTGTTTTAGGAATCTCTCCTAGAGAAAAACAAAAACAGAAAACAAAATCAGTACCCATATGTAAGGATATATTCTCAAGACAGTTAAGTACAACATTGCTTATGCTGTTTTCAAAGAATGAATCGCAGTAGGAGTGGCTAAATACATTGTGTTGTACTCTATCAAGGGGAACAGTCAGATATATTGCTTTAGAGTCAGACCTACCACGGAGAGCTGTGCAAATATTACAGAATGAGCCGCCGCTAGGCCAATTAATGTATTTTTAAGTGGGAATGGCAAGTTGCATGATACTATCCCACTTTTTGGAAAATGATTGCATGTTTGCACTAAGAGAACTGAAGGAGGGGATGTGGTGGATATTGGTGCTGGCATGGGGGGAGCGGGCTTTGGAGAGAGAAATAGAGCAGGGCAGGAAGACTCCGATCTGCTCTTGAATTATTCCACTGGTCTGCTCGTTCTACAGGTCATATATAACTTCTGTAATTCAGAAAATCAAGAATTAAAATAAACGAAATGTGTCCATAAGAAAGAATATGGTGAGACATTCAGGAAAAGCAAGGAGTTGAATTTAATAATCATCTCACCTTTGTTAGGAGAGAAAGGTGACACCATAAAGAACAAAGAACAGCATTCCTGGGTTTGGCCCCAAGCTGGTGTCAGCAATACCCCCTGGCAACACCTGGGGAGGGCGGTGGTGTCTATGGTAACAGGTAACAACTGCAGCCCCACCTGGAGCTGGGCAGTCCAGGAGCCCTGTGATGAATTTCTTAGGGTGCACAGAGGGCCAAGGTTCAGGGTACCCTGGGCCCCAACTCCAGGAGGACTTCGAGCAGGTGGGCCTTCTCTGCTAAACGTGACTCGGGGAGCAGTGCGCGCTGCCCTGTGACTGCGCTGGGGTCTCGTGTTTGCCCTGAGCCCAGGTGCCTGGAAACACGACGGCAGTCATTTAATATCTGTGGGCCCCCCTCCTTCCCCGAGTTGGATATTCTTCTGCAATGCTTGATTTGTCTGCTTCAAAATCAGTAACAGTAGAGAAAACACATCAGGAATAAAAGTAAGAGACCAAGAGTAGAAAGACAGTGAGAGATGGTGTGCCGTGTCCTTTTGTCTTTTGTTCAGCATTCAGGGCTTTATAAATCCCTCAGGAACTGCATCGGCGGCGATGTCCCCGCACCCAACTGTGTACACCGTGCTCTTACCTGCTCCTGCAGGGAGGGTCCAGGGCGTAGGGATGCAGGGCCAGAAGCAGGGGGAGCCACCGAGCCTGGGTTCTCTGTCGGGAGTCCTGCTGGGCACTGGCTTTAACAGAGAACAAATCCTCGTCCTCTCCTTCGTTATTTTAGTCCTTTCAAACGTGTCCAGCTCTCTTCCATCAACTGTAGCTCAGACCTTAAATAGTGCCCATTTCCTTGGGCACCATCCTACCCCATGCATCATGCTGAGTCTGGGCTCCACGGCTCCCGCTGGAAGTTCTGCTATCACCTATCCCCACTTGTGGCTTTAGCCAGTCAGATTCATTTTCTCTCTTTTTGGACCTTGCATATAGCCTGAGTGTTTGGCTGTGTTTGGCGAGTGTTGGCGGCTCCAAGATTCCATTATGACTTCTCCACTCATACGTGGTCCCTTCAGAGATCAGCCCTACGCAGAGGCGAGTTCCTTATGCTCAGAACCTGGACGCAGGACGTTCGTCACTGGACGCTAGCAGCCACATTTCCACGAAATGAGATTTGGGCGTACCTGGGTCCCTCTCTGCCAATGAGACTGTGACAGAGCAGAGGGGTGGCTGGCAGGAGGGTTTGCTGGACCAAGGCGGGCACCCCCATGCTGACCACTTGGCCAGCATAGATCGGGAGTCCCCACCTTAGTCCAGCCCGCAGGGGAGTAAGCAAGTCAGCCAGGTCCCCGGTGATTTGGTCTAAATGATATATTCATTTGACTGATTTGTTTTTTCCAGTGCTGATTAAACAAGAGTTTTTCCCTTAAATTGATTGGTGGTTCTGAGATTGTGCAGACCAGACCACAATCAAATCCTGCGGGGCTGTCCACGTGTTCCAGCTGGCCGCTCAGCGGGTGGGCGCTGTCCTCAACTCACGCCACTGCGGTTTGGTGCTTGAATGGTGGATGTGACAGAAAACAGAGAGAAGAGTAGTGGAAATGGCAGAAAGACAAAGGCAAGATTCAAGCATACAAGGGAAGAGAAAACAAGAGAAATAGGTATGGGACCTTAGTTTAGGACAATTGAAGGATTGTGGTCAACTCTTCAGATGGAGAATCTGAAGGTGAGGCCAGAAGGAGCAGAAATTATATTCTTGGACAATTTGTCCATTCCAAAAATATGTTTGAGCATCTATACTGTGCCAGTTCTATAGTGTGAAATTTGGGTTCTGATTATCTTGAACAGAAGGGGCTTATGCACTAAAATTAATTTTTTTGCATAAAGTTTAGAGCAAAGCTTCACTGACATAGAAAAGTAATGCATAGTTCTTTCTGTCCTCACTTTTTCCTTTTAAACAAACAGCTTGCAGGACTAACTCTAGTCACCATTAGTCTGAGGCTGCGGTGCGATGGGTCACAAACGTTTCATAATTTGAATTAGAATTTGGATCACATGTCCCCCTTTCTTCATACTTAAATCCCCATCTGCCCTCAGAATCAGTCGGTCAGAGCTGAATACGAGTCACTTTGCCACCTCTAACAGGCACCACCTTATTTTACAGATGGGAAACAATGTTTCAGAAAAATTCAGTGACTTTCTCAGTCACACATGTGTAAGGAGACAAGCTAAAATTTGAACTCAAGTCTGCTTTGCCTCCAGACTCTGTGTGCGCATACGTATACATACATATGTCTACAGGAAAGTAGGCACCAGCTAGGCCTTACCACCTCTCCAAACACAGCACAGAATATTAAGAAAATCTAAATCTGGGAATTCCCTGGTGGTCCAGTGGTTAGAACTCTGCACTTCCACTGCAGGGGGCACGAGTTCGATCCCTGATCGGGGAACTAAGATCCGACATGCCACAGGGCTTGGCCAAAAAAAAGAAAATAAAAAATCTAAATTTGTTTATAGAAATAAGGTTATAAAGGATCATTAAGTAAGCTAAAACAATATTCTTAGTGACAAACTTTAAGATTATTATAATTTAATTCTATTTAGTCCCAGAAGACTAGTATTTTGTCAATGGGAAGAGAAATGTATTCATTCAGCAAAGATTTATTGAACATTCCATCAAGACACTGTGGGAATTAGAAAATGAATTTACTAACCAAATACAAGTAAAATTTTCAACCAAATCTGCCATAAGTTGGAGACTGCTTACTTGCCCACCTACATATGAACATATTGAAATATTTGTTGTACTTGGGTGCAGAGCTAGAGGGTCTGCATTCAAAACCCAGTCCCACCATTGACTTTACACTTGACCTTGGGCAAATTACTTCAGTTCTGTGTGCCTCTGTTTCTTCAGCTGTAAAATGAGGTAGGTGATAGGAGTATCCACCTCATGGGATCGTTATGAAGACTAATTGAATTGATGAATGTAAGGATTTAGTTGACTGCCTGGGACACAAGATTAAATGTATTAGTAGCATTATTTTATCCGTTGCTCTTCCTGCATCTTTCCAGGTGATCATACGATTGTCTCCTTTGAGATATTAATATGGTGAGTTACCTTAATAGATTTCCTAACGGTAAAGAATACAGCATTTCCAAAATAAACTCAATTTGAGAATAATATATTATCTTTTTTAATGCATGCCACATTAAGTTTACTTAAATTTTGCTGAGAATATTTGCAAGTGGAGTGGGATTGGCTTGGCATTTTCCTTTCCTTTTATTAAGCTTATCTAGTTTGATATTTGGGTTATATAACCCACAAATGGTGAGTGTTTGCTCATTGTTTATTCCCTGGAAAAACCTGTGTAAGACTGGTATTTCTTAAATGTTTGGTGAAATTGTCAAGGCCAGTGTCTTCTTTGTCCACTTTGCCTCCAGAGGATTTTAAAGTATTGAGTTAATTTTTAGAAAATATTTCAGAAGTAGGGTTTTCTATTTCCTCTTGAGTTATTTACATTTTTATAAGAAATTGTTCATTTTATCTAAGCTTTCAAACATATTGTCATAAAGTTGTTCATAATATGCTTTGATTTTTTAATATCTGTTTCTATAGTTGTGACCTTCTTTTCTTGCCTAATATTTGTTGTTACTGTCTTCTATGTCCTCATGAGTCTTTATAATTTTGTGCATTTTATAGCTTTTAATGAAGCCAATTTTTTGGATTTGTTGGTTCATTCAATCATGTTTATTTTCCTTTTATTGACTTCTGCTCTTTGTTATTTCATCCTTTTATTTTCTTTGGATTTATCCTGTTAGTATTTTAATATCTTTTTTAATTGAATCGAATCAATAACCAGCTCTTCCTTTATAACATAAAATTTTAAGATTATAAATTTCTCTAAATATGGTGTTAAGCAAAATCATACAACTTTTGACACATAGTATTTTGTTATCTTTTAGTAGTAAGTATTTTATAATTACCACTATGATTATACTTGACCCGCTTAAGAAATTTCTAAATGTAGGTTTTTAAAAAAACCTTAGTTATCTTTTTTACTGTTAAATTGTAACTTAATTGCTGACATTTTAAAAACATTGTTTATATACTATTTGTTCTGTGAAATTTGTTAAGACTTGATATATGGCCTAGAAAATGTTCAATTTTTATAAAAATCCCATATATGTTAGAGGAGATTATATATTCTCTAAATGTTTGGTGAAGGCGACTATGTATATTCATTCATTCATATTTGTTAATTTCTATTCTTCTATACTTTATCAATTTTTGTTGCTTTATCAATCATTTGATAAGTTGTAATAACTTGTTTCCACTATGATTATGGATTTGTCATTTCCTTCTTTAAAATTTGAAAAATTTTCTTTGTGTGATGCAATACTTTCCATTAGATTTATATACATTTAGAATTATATCATCTCTCTGAATTTATTTTTCATAATTAAGTAGTGAACTTTATTCTCTTTAGTAATGTGTTTTACCTCAAATTGTTTTTTTCCTATAGTGAAGCTACTCCAGCTTTTTGTTAAGATGTTTTCCATCTTTTTGCTGTCTTTTCTATGTCCTTATACTTTTGCTATATATTTAGTAAATACACACACACACACACACACACACACACACTTTGTCTTAACTGGCAAGTTTAGACCATTTACATTTATTGGTATTACAAATGTGTTTCTACCATTTTATTTTGTCTTTTATGCTTGTCTTGCTTTTTTATGCTTCTTTACTTCTGCTTTGCAGCTCACCCTTGATCTATACATTTGGTTCCATGACCTTCCCCAGTTTAGTGAGTCTCCTTCCTGGCTTATATGTACAACACTCCTTTCCATTTAAGAATTCCCCTCTTGATAGATATTGCATTGATCTGTCTGCCTATTTCTATAGAACATCACCATGTTAAAGATTCTACCTTTAAAAATAAACTTTGTGTTTCAGTGGACTGTCTTTGTTGTTCTTTTTCAAAATGGTTTTGAGTATTCTTGGATTTACACTCTCCCAGATCAATTTAATAATCAGCTTGTTAAGTTTAATAAAAAAATTCTGTTGGAATTTTGATTTGGATTACATTGAACTTATAGAGTAATAACAGAAAAAATACTATCTCTAAAATATTTAAGAATAACTGTGATTTAGCAACCCATGTTTCTCAGATGTTTTAAATGTTTTAAGAATACCTTATAGTTTTTTTATTAATAACTTGCACAAATATAATTTGAGATTTATATATTTGTATTTACTTATTTTGATTGGAATTCACATTTTCAAATTTATTTTTATTTATTTACTTTAAAAATCAACCAATATAGACTTCTATTTTAAGAGATAAATATTTAGTTTTTAATTTCATCAACAGTTTTCTGTTCAAGTTTCCTACTACATCATTGACAAATTTTGTAATTTATCTTTTAAGAGCAATTTTAAGGTCAGTTAAATAGACAGATAGATTGACTTAGAGTTAAGAATTCTCATGCATTTTAATCTATCATGTAGCAGTGGTCATGTCCCTCTTTCTTCCTACTGTTCTTTAGTGATGACTTCTATCATTATTTTTTTTTTGATAATAGTTGTTTTGGTTTGCTTATTTAATTGGGTTTTAAACAAAACTCTGGTGTTTTTGAACAATTATACTTTTTGCATGTCGTCATTCAAACTGCATTAATCTGGTCAAGTTTTCCCTCAATTTCCTTTAAATTTATTTTTTTTCAAGTTTAAAGACTTGTGAATTTATTTCCATATTTTAGTGACTTAAGTTTATGTATTTTTCCTCCACATTTGGCTTTGTACTTTTGCCTTTTATGGATCTCGATAGGTAGTGGTCTCCTTATTATTCCTTTCCAATTTGTAGTTTCTTCTGTAGTTCTTGTAACCCAAGAATCATTTTGAAATGTTTATTGTAAGTTCTAGGCAATTACATTTAGATGGCAAGACTTCTGTCATTAATTTCTAAGTTTAATAGCACTATGGGTTTTTTCCCCAACTTTATGTTCTAACTTGGTTGAATTTAGTATCTCTTTTCTTACATTGGCTTTTTGTAATGTTGGGACTTTTTGCATAGCCTTCTTTGCATTTGAGGTTGCTAATTAATTTTTAAACATTCAATCACTGCTAGGGTGGATTGTGTTTGGACAAAGGCAGGGCATACATCAGCTCCTATTGCAGCCTGTCTAGTGCAAGGTTGTGAGAAGAGCTGTCCCTGTGGATGGGCTCCTACCATGAGTAGACTTAACCTGTGTCTGGCTTCTACCCTCTTCAACAAGACATGAACCAGCATGAGCTGCTGTCATCTAGGGCAAGGAAGGAGGGATAGGAGCAGGTCAAATTGGCTACTTCCCGTCAAATAATTCTCTTTCAGTTTTGTTGCCTGGGTCTCCTACTTTTCTAGGGTATAGAATGCCCTTGGGACCTTTCCTACTTTATGTGTCGGTTTTATACTACCTTGGGCTGTATATTATTTCTTCAATGAGAAATCCAACTGGTATCTATTTTTCACAGATTCTTTATGGTTTCTGGTCCTCTGAAGACTCAGTGTCTTAGTGCAAATAAATTTCTGCATCAAAGTAGCGGTCTCATGTGGGAGACCAACCTGTGCATCTTCCCCCAGTAAGAGCTTACCCTAACTAAACCAGTCTATACAGCTCTCATGTAGATCTAAACTAAATAGATGCTAGCATCTCATGCTTTTTTCAGAGCTCCCCAAATCTTTGCGGCTCCTGAAAGTGCATCATCAACCTCTAAGCCAACCCATCAGAAACCTCCTGCTCTCCTGGACGTATTTCGCCGACGACAGATTTTTTTTTTTTACTTTATGCAAAGATAAAACACAATTCCACAAGTCTTTCATAGAACATAGATAATACGGTAAATCACAGTTCAGAAGCAGATATCAGCTTTTAAATTTTATATTTATTTCATACAATGATATTCTCAGGTTTAGTATAGCACGGATGATGTTTCTTAGGCAACGTATGAAGCCACTGTAAACCATTTATTTATTGCATTTCGCCTTTTTGTGCTCAGCAACATGAAATAAACTGCCGGGTAATTAGTTTACATGGGAGATGTGAGTGACTGGTTGGTATTAAGGAAGCAAACAAATCACTGTCAATAGAGAAACTGTGCACATCAGTTAAGGCTTGATAAATAAACTCCTTGTGCTCTTTCTGTAAGAGTATACATGCCTTCTCACCTGCCCAGTCCCCATGGGCAGGGAGTGTAAGTATATTGTCTGTGATCTCCAAGTAGTCAATTCCTTTCGTTCCTTCTGTGTATCCCACAGTTTAACCCAGACACACGCATTTACTTTGTCTCTCTTCCCTTTCACCACACATCCAAGTCCTCCACCATTTAGATTCTCCATAACATTTTTCTCCAATCTCTGTCTTACGATCAAAAAGAAAAGTTAGTTTATGCTATCCTTCATTGTTTTTACCATAGTATGCCAGACCTTCATAATGTGACATTGTGAGTCAAGAATAAAAATAATCAATCCTCTACATGATGTAAGATAAAAACATCTAGGTGACTGAGCCAGTCTTTCTCTTTTCACACACATATTGTGGCCACATACAGTTCTAGACTAGGTTGTCATTTGCCTCCATTGATCAGCATCTGATGTGGTTACTGGTTAGCCAGGAGATAAACTCCCCACAGAAAATTCTCTACAAACTCCTACATCTAATGACTACTCAACAGTTATTTCTAGTTCAATATTTTATCCCTCTCCAAATATCTACATGATGGTCTAATAGGCATCTAAACCAAATCCAAACTACAAAACAAAGTCTCCAAAATGTCTTCTTTCCCTGTGGTCTTCTAAGTAAATGGCAAGACATTCACTCTGTTGCTCAAGACCCAATCCTGGGAATCAGACCTGACGCTTCTCCTGCGTGTCCACAGCTGATCTGTCGGCCAGTCCCATGGGTGCTGTTTTCTACCACAAACATACTCATCCCCCATGCAGCCTCCACCGCCTCCATCCTGCCTCTCGCTCCTGTCCCCGCTGTGGGCTGTTCTCTGTACAGCAGCCACAGTGTCCTTTCAAAGCTGAACCTGCTTCCTGCCACTCCTGCATCTGCACCGTAAAGACTCCAAAATATTTAAAAGTTAGGTGAGATGGCCAGGATCTCTGGCTCACGTTGTTCCTGCCGTACGTACAGACTGTCCTGCAGTTCCTGGGACACAGCTTGTTCCCACTTCGGGATAGATAGATGTGCTAACACACATGGTCCCTCCCTCCGTGAGAACTTGCACAAATTATCTGGCCATGTGGAGATAACAGTTCCATAGAGCTTTTGTAAATGTTCATTTAATCAATGTTGATAAAGTACCTAGCATAGCAACTAACACCGTGTAAGGAATTTTAAAAAATTAGTTCTTTAATGCTCAGATAATTAAATTTTTTATTGTTATAGAAGAAAATAATTTTATGACATAAAATTATTGCTGTGCACTGTCTTAGTAACATCCCATGCTTTCTATTTTTATAAATGCTAAGTTGTTTTCTCTCTCTTGTTTATCAGATTTTGCCTTCAATTTTGAGGTCAGTAATTCTGTTTATAGTTCCTATCTTTATCACCTTCCCATCGATTTTTTTATCACATATTATTTCAGCTTTTAGACCCACTTTAATTTATAGGTGTTTTTTATACATGAATATACATTTTTTCAATATTTTTTGGATTTATTTTGATAGCTATAGTTGATAACAGGTATTCATAATTAATTTTATACATTCCACTTTCTCTTACAAGTAATGTAAGATTAAATGTATTATTTTCCATCTGTAATTATGAGGCCGAATAATTCTCTTTTTTTCGTACATTGTCATTCTTTTTATCTTATTGTCCATGTTCCCCATTTTCTCAAGTTTGCAGTCCTCATCACTGATTTGGGTGTTGGCAATGTAAAGTCTGGTTTTTATGACCTCCACTGTCCACTGAGTCTTTTAATTCTCCTATCAATTTTCTGGTCGCTTGATATTTTTTTAAAAATTCCATTTATATCTTATTGCATCTCTGCCTTTCCGTTTTTCTTTTTTTTTTCTATTAAGTTCCATTCTTCTTTAACATTGCCACATGTACATGCTCCTTTTTGAGGATACCAAATCATGTGTCTCCTAAATTTTCACCTTTTCTTATAGAACACTGGTTTCAGTAATATATATTCTTTCTCTTCTTTCTTTGTTACTTCTGGGAAGTTTTCCATTTCATAGGTCCACACATTCATTTTTCTGTTTAAATTTTCTTGAACTTGGTAGGTGCACTTGGGCATTTTCTAGCAGACGATTTAGTACATGTCTAAAAGTACATGTTTAGTACATGTCTAAAAGAAAGTACATGTCTCCTTCACTTTCCACATCATGAATATTGGCAAATTCCCTCTTTCCGGCTAAAACACATAGTCCCTTTCTTAGTTTACAATGTCTGGTGAGTATGGGATTGCTAAATTGCAGGAGAATATTCTCTTATTCTGATTGTGTTGGGTTCTCTGACCACTTGAGAAAATCACGTGCAGTTCTGTTTTGATAAAGTGAAGAAGGTCCTGGTTAGGACTCAGGACTCTGTGATGACAGAATCAGGGAGCAACATAGGTCCTCCTGATGGTACTTCTGATCTCCGCTTGCATTATAGTCCTTCCCTGACTCGAAGAGGCAAATCTAGTGAACAGACCTCATCCACCTTTCCTACTGGCTTCTCATCTCATCTGCTGGAGATTCCAGTGTCTACAAGGGTGTGAGAGAGGGTTCAGATCTCCTAAGAGAGTGTGAGGGATGGGAGAGTCCTATTCTGAATTCTCCATGATGACCTTTAACTTTTCAGACAATTAGTTCTATACCGAGTTCCGTTTTCTTCATTTTCTATAAATCAAGATTTTCCCTTTTAGCTCCAAATTCTAGCCTTTCATTCTTTGATATTCATTTAGTCTGAGTATGGTGATGTATATTACTCTACCTCAAAACCCCAAGTCAAGATTAAATAGTCATTTAAGGCATGATATATGTAGGAAAATACAGATGCGTATTTTAAGTATCTAAAACTCTAGGGTGAATGACCGAGGCAACCGAAGTTACAACCAACTAAAGTGCCCACCCGGAAACTACCATTAGCGTAGTGGGGTCTCCTTCCAAAGGCTGTGGGAGCAGCCGCACTGCTCTGCCATCACACCAGAACCACCTAGAGATCCCCAGCGATGTTGAGGATGATGAGATCTAAGGGAGGTACCCGTCTTTCGCTGTAGTGATCGTGTCTCGTCTCCTGGCTTGCTAAGGTTGCTACTATAATACAGTTTGACTGATATTATCAATTTAGAAATTAAGTTGGTCAATTTATTTTATGGGCTTGCTATTTAGAGGAGTCTGATACGTACAGAAATGACCAAAATTCAGGTGTCATAAAACTGACAATGGAGACTAGAAAAGGAAACAGAGGGGGTGACATTTACACGGAGATGACTAGTTTCTAAGTACCTACGTGGAGTCTGAAGCCAGTCCAGCAAGAACGTGCCTGGTGAAATCTGGTCGTCCTTCACTAAAGGCATTTTAGGTGCGGGTCCAAAATGGTGTAAAGTACTAACAATCCAGCATTTTGTCTGAAATGGATATCCCGTAGCTGTGAGTAAGGGGTGCATGATTCAGGGCAGAGATGGATGCGTAGTTTGCAGTAAATTATACTGGAAACATCTAGGACTGACTCAAAGCACCTCTGAGAGATCTGGTCACCTCCACACGACCCCGCATCTGTCTGAGGAATGCTGCCTTGTTAGAGCTGTAGGTGGACTCTTGCCGTGAATGGTATTTTTTAACAGTGAGTGTTAGTGTTGGGATTTTCTCTTCCTTTTGTGTCATCCCATCTCTAATGACCCGAGCCCTGGCTACAGGTTAGGAATGAGTTGGGTCAGTGTTGACCAAGGCGCTCTTCTGTGAAACAGGACTGCAGAAGGGGCAGGGAGCTGCCAAAGAAGGGCTATGTTGTATTTCTTCTTCTTGGAGATTCTACACACAGGTGAAAACAGAGGGCCATGAGTTTTCTAGAACCTAGATACCCATTTAACTTCACAGTTTCCCATCACCCTGAAGCTCAGACACTTCTTCTTCTTCCCCACCCCCATCCCCAATCCCACAGCTACATTCCAGCATCTTACGAAGATCGCTCCTGGCAACAACTGTTTGTAAACCTTGTTTGAGATCATCTCAACCTCGTCTCTGGTTGGCTGACAAGGCGGAAGTAACTGCAGCAGCCTACAGACTTCTCCTTGTGACAGATGGGCCGTGGCTAGTTCACTTTTTTCTGTTTTGTTTAGAATTTATGTTGACAAAAATAGAAAAAAAAAAGGAAAGAAAAGATTTCCTGGAAACAGGGAGGTGTTTGTTGTGTTTCACAAGATGCCTGAAAGGCACAAGATTCCCTTCAACTTCATGGCGAGATGATCACGCTGCCTGAGGGAAATCACCAGCCAGTCTGGCATCTCGCAATGCAAATCAAACCCTGGGACTGACAAAGAAAAGACGCAAATTTGATATTCTACTAGTTTCGAAAAGGCCCAAAGGAATATTTACAAATGAGATTTTGGATGATGCCAGGAGAAACAATTTAAAAAGTAAAAATAAAACAGAAAACCATACATTTTTCTACAAGCAAATAGAAATGCAATCCTCACCATATGGCTGTTTTACACCGTTGTCTTTTGGTGAATGTGTCCAATTGCTCATTTGTGAGGGAAACACATATGGACCCATTAGATCCTGATGTGGGCTTTCTAGGTTAAACTGGGATGGGAAAATCATTTCTAGGTTCAGTGGTTTAATTTTTGGTTGACAAGGTTAAGTTTATTCAATGCATAAAGGAGAAGGAGGGAGAAGGATGGGGGGCAAGGCATTAGGTTAGCAAAGCGCCTCATGCAAGGCTCAATCATTGTAGTTATCATTTACAGCTACTATTTTGTAAATATTAATTGCTATCTACTCTTTATTCTACTGTGTTCATTATCTGGGTATTTTCTCATTGTTTTATCTGAATTTTTTTTAAGAATGCAATGTGTTTTTTTATAGGTTAGGAAATGTTTTATTGGGAATTTTTGATACGGACCTTTCTAAAGTTTAGGATAAAACTATGAAAGTGCTTCTTCTTCACTTCCTCTGCTATTTTTAATTTACAGATGGCACAATGGCTTCCTCTTGAGTTTCCTATCGCTTCCGTATTGCAACAATTATTTATTATTTGTAAAATTAAATCTTTACAAAAAAGCTTCCCTCATTATTTCCTCAGTCTTTTTTTTTTTTTTTCCCCCTCCAGGGTAATAAACAGTGTAGTAAGTAAAATATTTTTCTTTTTTAGTAGAGTGAGATTTTCCATCCGATCTCTGGATAGCTGGACTGGTCTTTCACTCCGACAGCATCCTTTCTGCTAAATTTGTGCTGTTTCTTCTTCACTATTTGCCCATCTTCTTCTGGGGGAGGGGTCGACATTTTCTTCCTACCCCGTATTATAGAGCTCCATCTCATCCTGTATTCATACTTCTCCACAGCCAGTCTCTTTTTAATTTGTGTGTTCAAGAACATTTTCTTTAAAAAAATGTTTAAGCTTTTTATTTTGAATTAATTATATAATCACAAGCAATTCTGAGAAATAATGCTGTGAGATCCTGTATACTCATCCCCAGGAGTAACATCTTGCAAAACTACAGCACAGTATCACAACCAAGAAGCTGACATTCATACAATCCACTGGCCTAATTCAGATTTCACCTGTTTTACACGTACTCGTTTGAGTGTGTGTCCACATTTGGTTCTGTGTAACTGTGCTCTACGTGCAGGTTTGTGAGGCCAACACCAGCGCAAACACAGAGCGGTCCCATGATAAGCGCCCCTATGTCACCCTTTCACAACCCCAGGGACACCCATCCCCATCCCTAAGCCTCACAACCACTGATCTCCACTCTACAATGCTCTCATTTCAGATGTTATGTAGGGATCACAGCGTCTTGAGATCAACACCTTGGTTCCTTGAACTGACCTTCATGTTAACCCTGTTTTCAGTTTCTTGAAATCTTCACTCCTGACAACGTGAGCTCCAGCTGGTACAACCACCTGCAGTAAAAGTCCCATCTTGCACCTGGAACCCAAAGGTCTCATCTTCAGCTCTTTGGCTCTCTGACCACAGCTGTTTGGTTTCACCTCTCAGCTTGCTGAGGACAAACTCTTGCACCCTTAAGACCCCCTTTGAACACTTTGGACCACTTTGCTACAACAGGGCAACGGACTGCTTTTGAGTTTAGAGTGGGGAGGGTCATGTGATGAGGACAGAGAAGCAGCCACGACCATACCAGGAGCTGCCTGGGGTCACAAACAACTCCAAAAGCGCCCCTTGCACAGCTGGCATCTCGCTGACTTCCGGAAGGGGGCGGTATCATCTTTCCTGGCCTAGTTCTTACAGGTACCATCTTGGGTAGTACTCTGTAGCAAGTATCATGCTGAATATGTTTATACAATTCACTCACTCAATGTTCACAGCATCCCTACCATCAGGCACATCAGGTCTGCAAACCTGAGAGTAAGGAGCTTTCCTCTAATCACGCAGTGGGCGGAGAAGTACTAGATTTGCCGTCAGGATCAAAGGTCCTTCTCAGAATAGCACTGCATTCTTAGGAATGCAATCAATCTCCCTGAAGCTAAAGTTCATGAGTCCCTACAATGACATATTATACACTCTTCTCCCTTCTGGGATCGT
The DNA here is from genome assembly GCF_059928025.1 of Delphinapterus leucas. Classification (NCBI taxonomy): domain Eukaryota; kingdom Metazoa; phylum Chordata; class Mammalia; order Artiodactyla; family Monodontidae; genus Delphinapterus; species Delphinapterus leucas. Next base: position 86,362,752 of record NC_143142.1, read on the forward strand.
TTCTTTTTAGTAATCTTCCTCTAATTAGGAATCCTTTAGAATAAATTTCCATGCAATATATACCCTCTTGTAAAAATTTGTTTCATTTATACTTACACTTTTACACATTCTTCTTTATCATCATTGTTATTTTTTTCCTTAGAATCTCTTCCATTATTTTTCTTCGTTCTACAAAATACAAATATATCATTTCTAACACAGTATCCAATTTCCTACCCCACACCTCACATTGAGGTTAGAGCCCTTCTGATCAAATTCTTATTCTTTAAGTCTTTGTGAGATGCATGCTGCCCACTGTCTACCAGCCCGTCTTTCAGATGTCATAAGCAGCGATCCAGAAAACTACATGCTCTTGCTTTTATTTTTAATCTAGTTACACATATTCTACATCCTTTTTCCTCTTTCAATGTCAATAAAAATAAGTTCCAGGATTTTTTTAAGGTCTCTCTTTTATTCTCACATGAGTCAGCAGAAATGAGTAACAGTCATACGTTTGATGAATCTTAGCAGTCCTTCCACCATCCCTGGGAAGACAGAACCTCTCATTACCCACGTTAAGGCGAGGTATGGTTGCCTTCAGACCTCTCATAGAAAACCACGAGGTGCCCTGTCCCTGGAGTGAACTCACAGATACCTGAGGCTTTTCATTCCCTGGAGGTGTGTCAGATGTCAGGTCTTTAGATGAAACATCTTTGTTCTGTGTGGCAAAAATTTAATAAAGTATTTTTATTGAATCCTGACTTCTATTTACTAACCTTTTGGCAGGACACTTGTATCCTCACCATATTTTAAACGTTTTTGATCAGTTTTTTTGTTTTGGACAATTTTCTCCATCCTAATTAGGAAGTCTTTATTAGCTGTAACAAACAGAGAGAGAGAGAGAGAGAGAGAGAGAGAGAGAGAAAGGGAATTTCTCAAGTCTTTTCTTCCTCCACCTGGGAGTCCAGCTTGATAAGACATCCAATTGCTGTGATGACTTCAAGTAAGAGAAGTGCCCAACCTTCCAGTCAATGGAAACACTTTTCAGTCGCCTTACATGGGATCTGAAGTTGAATTGGAGTTTTTCTCCTTTACAAGAACATCACCTCTAATATATGTGCTCACCTTTGAGCTGCTAGTGACTCCGGGCTTCTGGGGAATCTGTGTTTGAGTTGCTGGATTGTTCAACCTCTTCTCAAGATACAATTTTACTATATTTACTCCATATTAAACCTTCGCCAAAAAAAATCACGTCATGTGACGTGTGCAATCCAGTGCCCCACTTCAGCTCAGCACACACAGCAGCACAAATAAATCAGCCTCCTGTTTCCCATTATCTCACTGCCCTGTTTCATCCCAGGTCCCTCCCAGGGTCATATAAGTCTGGAATATGGTTCCTTAATTAGTAACATTGTATGATTTCTGTGAACAAATATCTAACTTCTTAATCACTAGACAGGGGGAAGGGGTAAGAAAAAGCTATAGAAGCTTTGGGAAAATATCTGTTCTAACACATATCAACTAGAAGTATGAATGTTATTTCTTCAAAAATAATAAAAGAAGAGAGGAAAAAGCTCCAATAAACTATTGAGGTGTGCAAAACACAATATCCAAGATTCTGAACCACAGTGTAACTTAAAAGTTGTACTTCTAGGGCTTCCCTGGTGGCTCAGTGGTTGAGAATCCACCTGCCGATGCAGAGGACGTGGGTTCGTGCCCCGGTCCGGGAAGATCTCACATGCCGCGGAGCGGCTGGGCCCGTGAGCCATGGCCGCTGAGCCTGCGTGTCCGGAGCCTGTGCTCCGCAGCGGGAGAGGCCACAGCAGTGAGAGGCCCGCGTACCGCAAAAAAAAAAAAAATGTTGTACTTCTAGTTGATCTGAATTTTATTTCATCCTCTGGATAATACCGAGTTAGAAACTCCCTGGAAGTCTAACATAAAATAATTAGATGGGCAACATATCATGTATCCAGTCTTGTAAGAAGAAAATAGGAAGATTTTTTAGCTTTTTTTTTTTGGTCTGATTTTTAAACGCTTGGGTGTGTCAAGAAGTGGAATTTAAGTAAGTACTAGAAACTTCTGAACACTGCTGTCCTTCACCTTGTCAATTACTTTAGGGTGGTGGGGGATGGTAGGAACGTGTCTGTTTGATTTTGTCCTTTCTCTTTCTCCGTGATTTTCTGAGTTTCCCAGTTATTCAACTAAGAACAAGTTGCTGTTCATACAGACGCAGTGCCTTGATTTCTGATTTGCTGGCTGTCGTTCCCGTTAATACCAACTAGGCTATCAGATTTTCACTACTGTTTGCTGTTTCGATTTGTTCTATACAAGGAACTGGGTTCGTGAAGAAGATGGGGGAGAAATAAAAACCCTGCTTTTCTCTTGGAAGTACACAGGGGTTATGCAAAGGCGTCAGGGAAAAGAAGCACATACACCACTCTTATCCTCAAAAATTAATTGCCAAGCACATAACCTGGAGGTTTTTTTGTAAGCGGAACAAACACTCCTCTTGGAGCTTGAAATCTGGTGGAGTTCAGATCAGCTCTCGGGAATATTTCCATCCACATTCTCAAGTTGCTTCATCTGACAGAGCCGAAAGCACAGTTCTCCAAATGAAGAATAAGCCTCCGTTTCTCCGAGCACACTGCCTTGCATGGCCGTCTTCCAGCACCTGAGGGTGGCATCCTGGCAGGCAGCTCAGGGTCCCACGTGCCTCTCGCCCCAGAGAAGACCTGGTCCTCTCAGAGCAAGCAGTGGAGCGTCTAGTGGGGTCTAACTGCGGTGCCATGTTCCTTCCAGTGTCGGGCAGAATTTCAGTCTGTGCCTTTAAAGAACTACATCCTCTGTTGAGAGCCCGGCACAATAATTGTCATCCAACACTCCTCCCACCCAATGCCAGTGTCTCTCCAGTTCTGATCTCGTTTCCCTGCTCAGCCAAGGTTCCCTCTTGGTACCCAGTTCCCACACAGAGGGTAAGTGGCCCTGCTCATAGGCAGATGGGTTTGTGAAGGTCCCAGACTCCTGGTGTTGATTGAAGTTGACCAGGAAGCCGGACTCTGGACCCTGTTCTCTGTCTCAGAGCTTCCCCCTCTGAGGAAGGAGAGGCTCCCTCGCCCGCGCGCCTCCCTCCAGACAGTGCCCCCCCTCCTGTCTGGGGAGTTTCTTGCCTTTTGGGAGGTCTGAGGTCTTCTGCCAGCATTCAGTAGGTGTTATGTAGGAGTTGTTCCACGTGTAGATGTATTTCCGGTGTATCTGTGGGGAGGAAGGTGATCTCCGCGTCTTACTCTTCCGCCATCTTGCCCCCGCACTCCATTATATAGTCCCCCCCCTCCTGTCTGAATGGACAGCTACTCTCTTGCTCTCTGCTCCGGCCCATCCCCAGGTGTCTTACATAGTTCCTGCCCTCCTTTGAGAAAGGAATCTTAGACATTTTCTTTGTGTCTTTGTCTCAGATCTGGGGGAAGAAAAGAAGAACTTCACCCACTGAAAGCCTTTCACCAACACCCTTTAAAGACTCACACACCCCATGCGTGAAACTTCTTGGTGAGAGACCCCTACTCAGAGGGACCCTTCCATGGGGGAGAGCCTTTCCTCCTGGGAACATGAGCCCTGCTAAGGGTGGACCATATAAAGACTTCTATCATGTGTTCTTTAGAGCCTCTCAACTCGGGCTAAACTTCTTCATGTCTAAATCTCTCTATTCGTCTCACCAGCATCATAAATATTCATTTCTGTCTGACAAGATCCTTTGTAAAATGAGATTTCTAGACTGAACACAATGTTCTAAGGTGATCAGCTCAGCCTAAGGAAGCATGCTGAATTTCCTTCCTATGATCTTTTTACTCTATCCCATTTATGCAATCTAAATTACAGTTGGCTTTTCCTCTTTTTTACCAGCTATAGTGTACCAGTGGATTACATATCCTTTGTTGTCAACTAAGATACACCAAATAACTACGAGGAAAGCAAACGATTGAGTCATTCAGATGTTTGGCATCAAATATCATATATTTAAATCTTATAGATGTTTCGAACTAATTTTCCATTTGAATCAGAAATTTAGTCACGTTAGGTTCACCAATAGTTTGCAATAATTTGAAAGAGGAAAATTTTAAATGCTGGCTTCTAAAAGCAATTGAATATGTAGTGAATTAGAAATTAAGCTTATACTCTAAAAAAAATAGTAATTGAGTGAAGCAATGCAACTTCCATATTTTCTAGAACACAAGTCAACTTTTCTGTCGTAACCTGTATGACCAACCATGCGACAAGTGCCTTTGCAGGAAAATGATGCTTTCTGCAATTCAGGGGACGCTTGTAGTAAGCACCACCGTTCTCCTAGCCCCTCAAGGAAGTAAATCGGAATAACAGTGAGCAAGCTATTGCAAATGTCATTTAAGATAGTTTACAGACTTAAATGTTTGAGGAATAAAAATGCAACTTGTAGAAGAAAGCACAAAAGAGTATTTTCATTACTTTGAGGTAGGGGACAAAATCTCTTAGAATACAAAATAAACTATTAAAAATATTGATAAATTGCACTTCACTGACGTCGTCCTGTTTAACAAAAGACACCAGTATTAGACTCAGAAGTCAAGCCTCACACCAGGGGAATGTATTTGTAATACATCAATTCAACAAAGGCACTTCACAATAACAATATCTCAGTGAGCCTACAAGAAGGCATTCACCACCATTTGTCATCTTGAAAATGCAAATTAAAGCCGCAATGAGATGCTTCTATGCTGCCAAGTGTTAGTGAGTATGTGGAACAAGTGGGGCTCTCGTATGTTTCTGATGTGGGTACATAAGGCTGCAAAATCTTTGGAAAACTGTTAGGCAGTACAAACTAAAACTAAACGTGCCTACACTCTGACCCAGCAAGTCCAGTCCTGGATACATAGCCAAGACATGCCTAAGAGTCTTCCCAACCGCTCTGTTCATAGAAATTAGAAAATAACAACAAGCCGAAGTTCTAACAACTGAAGAATAGATAAATAAGTCATGATATATTTACACAACTATTAAAAAAAACTACTGCTATCTGCAACAGCACAGGTAGGTATCACAGACTCGAGTTCCGTAGATATGAAAGCATATAAACTGTATGAGGTCATTTATATGGGGTTTAGTAACAGACAAAACCACCCTATGGCATTAGAAATCTGAATAGTGGTTCTCTCTGTGTGCTATTTATTTGTTTATTTATTTATTTATTTATGGCTGCGTTGGGTCTTCGTTGCTGCGCGTGGGCTTTCTCCAGTCGTGGCGGACGGGGGCTACTCTTCCTTGCGGTGCACGGGCTTCTCACTGTCGTGGTTTCTCTTTGTTGTGGAGCACGGGGCTCTAGGTGCACAGGCTTCAGTAGTTGTGGCACACCAGCTCAGTAGTTGTGGCACATGGGCTTAGTTGCTCCGCGGCATGTGGGATCTTCCTGGACCAAGGATCGAACCCATGTCCCCTGCACTGGCAGGCAGATTCTTAACAACTGCACCACCAGGAAAGTCCCCTCTCTGGGTGCTATTGACTGAGAAAGGGGAATTCTCGGGTGCTGGAATGTTCTGTACCTTAATATCAATGGGGTTACAGAGATGTATGTATATATGAATAAAGTTCATCAAACTGTGCATTTAAATTAGCACACCTTGCTGTATTATGTCATATTCTAATAAAGAAGGAAAAAGAATGGATTATGGATGAATACAGGTGGGTCATGAGACTTACCCAGTTCTGCTTTCACTTTAGAATAGAGAAAGCTGGAACCCTAACAACAAGAGAGATGTGGATAAACTATAAAATCATTACGTTTTGTTGAAACCATCAGAGAGGTTATGTCACAAGGAAAACAAGTAGCTTTAAACCAAAGTAAAGACAGTCATTCCCCCACCCCCTCACAGGGAGGGGTGGCAGGAGGGCGGACATGTGTGTGCTCGCCCATCACCTATGGCAGAGGCAAGGAACAGGAGATTCCAGGCACCACACAAGCGAGTAAGAAGAACTCGGTTAAAAATTTAAAGCACTTCAGGGCTTCCCTGGTGGCGCAGTGGTTGAGAGTCAGCTTGCCGATGCAGGGGACATGGGTTTGTGTGCCGGTCCGGGCAGATCCCACATGCCGCGGAGTGGCTGGGTCCGTGAGCCATGGCCGCTGGGCCTGTGCATCCGGAGCCTGTGCTCCGCAATGGGAGAGGCCACAGCAGTGAGAGGCCCGCGTACCGCAAAAAAAAAAGAACTTAAAGGCATTTATTCTTGTTCTGTATACCTGCATAACAGGAAGGACTAAGAACTTGTCGATGTCGTGCTTTAGGGTCAAGCTCAGGGGGCACAGAGCTGGACGGAGTGGAGCCTGGATCCCAAGGGACATGAAAGACACCCACTATAGTATCCTTCCTTGAAAAGAACATTTCATTTTGATGTGTCAAAATTTATCTCTCTTACCCCACATGGCTTATGTTTTGGGAGTCCTAAGAAATCCTCGGTCTAAACGCTTTCTGGGATCACTGTACATCAGGTTTTCAGAGATCTGAGGTTTAATTCTACTTTCCCTTGGATACCTTTCAGTAAGTCACAGGGCTTTGACAGGAACGCCTTTAAGGGATAAATCGATTCCGTAAATCTAATTATTCCAATTAAGAATCGGGAAAGTCGTAATTAAGTAGTTAGAGAATGCTTGCTTTTCTTTTGTGAACAAGAGAAATGTAAAACTATTTGAAGCTCTACACAAAGCCATAGGAGAAAGAATGGCCCTGATATTAGCATGATGGTTAAAAGAACCACCTTTTGAGGCCAGCCTGCGTATGTATAAATTCTAGTCTAATGGTTAGCTATGTGATCTAGGATAAATTACTTATCTTTTCTGTGTCTTGGTGTTTTTGTTTGTTTTTCCTCTGTAAGACAGGGTTAATGACAGCCCTTCATGAGTTAATACATGTACACTTAGAACAGTACTGACATGTATTGAGTGCCTTAAAGGTACTTTCCATAAAGTGAAATATGGCATACCTTTAAACAACTAATGACATGTAGGAACAGAAATCAATTTGACCTTGATGTTTTAAACATTCTCTTTCAAGGGGCACAGATTTCATGAAATAGTTTCACATTTTTTTCCCATCAGTCCAAACTATTTGGTTTTGAAATAAACAAAATAATACAGTCCTAACTGTGAGGTTTGTTATTGTTTTTTTAATTTTTTAAAAGAATTCATGGACAGATTGGAAGAATGTAAATATTATAATAACTTAATAAAAATGTAATGGGACAGTCTGCCAGCTTTAGAGGTGAAGAAATTAAAGGCAGCTTGGACTTGCTGGGTCCTACCTCCAAATACTCACATTGGGGGTTAGGGATTCAACGTATGAATTTTGAGGGGGCACAAATGTTCAGTCTATGCAGCATCTAATTTAAATTATGGTGTTAACCACCAAAATAACTCAAGATGATATTTTTTGAATGGGAATTGGAAATAGAAAATGAGATGCTTATTTTTTAATTACTTAATGTATTGTTGGAATTATTTTTTACTAGGTACATATATTACTTTCAAAATAAAAAGAAACATAATTTAAGAGAGGCACCCCAAATACTGGTTGCAAAGTAATGTCCTTATTCTGGGGTTATTTTTCTGGATTGAAGGGAAGAGAAGGCAGGAACATTGCTGAAATCATTGTCAAAAGACTTGGGAAATGAATTAAAAGAGAAAAAAATCTTCATGAATTTTCATAGGGAAATATAGTTTTAAATGTTGTTTTCTTTTGTTTTTAAAAACACATTCTCCTCTTAAAGTTTTTAATCATTAAGTCTTTACAAAGGAAAGGAAATATGAATCTTGCCATAGTTGAGATATAAGAAAACTTCTAACACAGAGGCGTTTTTTTTGATTCCTAAGGGGAAAATCTGAGTTATTTAGAATGAGAAACTGAATAACAATTATGTGTGCATAGCTTTAAAAATAATTTGTTGGTGGCTGTTAACAGTTTAAACCAGTAACTTTTTACTTCTTTGTATGGAAAATAGCTTTTTTGATTTCCAAATTGCAAGGACAACTTAGGGTGAAGATCAGGTGTCTGGCTGATATGAAATAAACAAGACTGTCAAAATGGCAGAAGAATGGCACACACCTGCCCCGGATACTGACACAACGCCTATTTCTGGAAGCATTTGGACTCCAGGGAGTACTCGGAGGATCCAGAGGCTACTTAGTCAACCAGCCAGTTCTGGAGTTAGTTAATTCTGGAATTCATAATTCAATGCACATACAGCTGGTGCTTGAAGCCAGGAGATCTTTAAACTGTCTCTACTAAGAACTTTTAGTCCCAGCTCTTCTTAGAAAGACAGAAACTCTTCTTTAAAAACAGAAGGAAAAAGAGGCCAAGGTTAAACAGTGTGCTGGGAAGTTAATGGAAATAAATAACAAGAGATAAAATAGCTTGCCTGAAATTTCTCAGGACTGCATGTTCATGGGCGCCCTAGACTCCTATTTGGGTCACCGTGCTGAAAATGTCCCTCTATTGTGGTTCCCATGAGTTTCTCCTCTCATTCAGCAAAGTATAGAGCTAAAGAATTTTTTAAAAAACCCAACTACCATAATTACCGGCTGTTCAAGGTGAGCTATCATTTACCTTAATATTTAGAGGTAGAATCACCTTAAAATTTCCTTCATTTTTAAATCTCAATTTTAACCAACTGGAAGAGTTATCTCTTCCAACCATTTCTAGCAGCCTACCTGAAAATCTGTCTATTCCACAGTATTTTCTAAATCAATGTTTAGCTAATGAAGCACAACTGCCACAGGTTTTCACTTTACTATTTTAATGTGATCTCCATGGCACTGTAGGAGTCTTAAGTTTCCATACGCACATATCCCTGCACTTTCCCTGTCACAAGAAATATATGTTCATTTTAGAGGTGCAGGGGCAATTATAGTAACCAGCTCATGCCTCTAGCAGCCAGTCAGAGTGATAGCCTGAAAATGCTCAGGAGGCCACATCACTGCCTCCAGTGGATGCAAACCCCACGCACAGTGGTCTGCAAGGCAATGACCCCGCCAGGCTAGATGAAGTTTCTAACCAACACATCACTTTGTAAAAGCATTCTGAACATCACTTAAGAGGCTAAAGAAGGAAGTTCATAAAATAAGAAGACATCTGTTGCCTCCTATGTCTTGGAGCCTTATATTGTCAGGTTCCCGTGGATAGCTTTTGGTCCACTCACATTTCTAGAACAGCCAGAAATCTTCCCAGTGAGCTCTTTAGAGTGTGCACATCAGAACTTCAACAGCCATATTATGAGGTAATAAATATACTACCGTTGTGGGTCATTTCCTGAAATACCTGCGCCTCACATGGTAAAAGACTGCAGCAGCTACCAAATCAAACTGAAGGGAGAAAAAACCCCACACATATCGTCAAATAACAAACAAGAACTCAAGTGATTCCTTGGTAGAAGAAAAGGACCAGATTGCTGGGATTCCGTCAGGTTTTATTATGAGTGTCCATTTCCGGTTACACTTTATTGCCTCAAAACATGAATGCATCTGTCTTTGACGGTGCTTATCTTTTCCAGCCATTTCCCACTGCATTAGTGACAAAAGCCCATCAGATGGTGTCATTCGATTTCAGCTTTATCACATCGCTATACTCAAAAGGGCGGAACGCAATTTTTTAAAATAAAGTAAGACAATGATTTTTGCCACCTGAAACCTGCTTTGAAGACTCACGTGAAAATAGAAGGTTGGGATGAGGCAGGTAGATGGAAGAATAAAAACATCTCCACTTTAAACAATTTCTGCCTGTTGAAAGAAAAGTACACATACCATAAAAGCCCCTGCACAGCACCGTTCCCGAGGCTAAGCAGCAATTTGGATAGGCTGTTTAATCTAAAATTTCATTTTAGGGGTTCTTGCCAGGATACTCTAATAAAGCGATCTTCCAAATGAGTTGCCTTACTGGATTCCATGAGGTCCTCCCTCTTCAAACATCAAGACCAGGAAAGCACAAGCTCGATGCCTGGACCCCGCTGTGTTTGTGGTTCTTTACTCACCTTCCTGCTTACTCAAGTGACGTCTCTGATTCACCTCCCATTTATGCCTTACCTGTCCTTCTAGGCAATGCCTTTGAGGCATTTGGCTTTTCTTCCCTGAACCCCAGTGGCTCTTTATAGTTTATAGCTTATGTGGCTTATACAGCTATTCATGAAATCACAGAGTCACAGAACCAAAGAGTTGTGATCAAGTAGGTCAGTCAAGGCTCCTAAAGTCAGGAGATGGGCATGCTGCTTTTCTAGCCATCAGCGTAGGGTCTGTATGAAGATGGGCATCTGACGGAACTTTTCCTACCTCCAGTGTTTTCATTTCTAAAGTGGGGCACAGAGTTGCTGTGTTAAATGGGAAAAATGTGAATCCCTCAGTATCTAGCTAAAAGGTCCTCCCAAAACACTCTCCATGATTTTTCCAAGTCCTCCGTCCTCTGTATGATGCTATATGATGTAGTATGTACCCAACTCCATTATGGCATGACTATATTCTACCACAGTTTATTATGTATATGCTTCCCCTACTTGATAGTTAGTGTCTCAAAGATAAGGATTTGCCTTTATTTACATCTGGGCTATCTCCAAAGGAGGGAAATGCCTAAGAGTAAGCACTTAATAATTTACTAACTTATATACTTGATGAATGAATAAATGTTCATTGTAGATCATAAAGCACCACATAAACATAAGGTGTTGCTAAATGGCCAAAAAGTTCATTTTTTTCCATGAGATGGCTCTAGTAGCGCTTTGTTGTCATTAACTTCATTTGAAACGATTTTGTTAGATTGTATGTGACAGCTGTCATATCAGCACGCATTTTTAAAAAATTATCAAAATTGGTAAATTTTTGTGTAGCAATTTTCATATTGAAGATGGAAGAAAAAAAGCAACGTTTTTGGCATATTATGCTTTATTATTTCAAGAAAGTTTAAAACGCAACTGAAATGCAAAAAAAGATTTGTGCAGTGTATGGAGAAGGTGCTGTGGCTGATCAAGTGTGTCAAAAGTGGTTTGCAAAGTTTCGTGCTGGAAATTTCTTGCTGATGATTCCCCACGGTCGGGTAGACCAGTTGAAGTTGATAGTGATCAAATCGAGACACTAACTGAGACCAATCAACGTTATACCATGCGGGAGATAGCCGAGACACTCATTTGCACCAGCTTGGTTATGTTCATTGCTTTGATGTTTGGGTTACACATAAGTTAAGCCAAAAATACTTTCTTGACCATATTTCCCCATGTGATTCTCTACTTAAACATAACGAAAACGTTCCGTTTCTAAAACAAATTGTGATAGGCGATGAAAAGTGGATACTGTACAGTAATGCGGAACGGAATAGATCGTGGGGCAAGCGAAATGAACCACCACCAACCACACCAGAGGCCGGTCTTCACCCAAAGAATGTGATGTTGTGTATATGGTGGGATTGGAAGGGAGTCCTCTATTATGAGCTCCTTCTGGAAAAGCAAAGGATTAATTCCAACAAGTACTGCTCCCAATTAGACCAACTGAAAGCAGCACTCAACAAAAAGTGTCTGGAATTAGTCAACAGAAAACGCATTACCTTCCATCAAGATAATGCAAAACTGCATGCTCCTTTGATGACGAGGCAAAAACTGTTACCGCTTGGCTGGGAAGTTCTGATTCATCCGCCCTATTCACCAGACATTGCACCTTCGGATTTCCATTTATTTTGGTCTTTACAAAATTCTCTTAGTGGAAAAAAAATTCAATTCCCTGGAAGGCTTTACTTATCATGTAAATTATAATCTTCTTAAACCTAACAATCATGTAATCTAATTCTGTATAACTTGTTGCCATTTCAAAAATGCCCAGTAAATGTTTGAAAATAACCATGATGAACTTGTTATGGTTATTATTTTGATGATGAAAATTTATTTTGGATGATAATATTTTGGAGATTTTGTCATATTTTCAATATCCACCGAAACTAGCATATCCTTGTAGACCAGTGCAATACAATTATTGGATTAAAGAATAATGTAAGACTTTCTTTTGGAAAACAGAGGTAAAATTATTAAGCAAAATTTGAACTTGTGTTACTGTGGTTTATTGTATCTTGTTTTTAAATAAGTGTCTACATTGTTTTATAAAATGATACATGCACTTAGCCTTATGGAATGGTAGCTGACTGGATACTCTGAGATCCTGGAGAAATTACAGCAAAGTGATTTTTAATCCTTTGAAAAGCTTAGTGGAAAATAGGGAGACATCTTCAAGGAAAAATGGAATGAAAAACAAAATTAAAATGATAGAAAACCCTGATCAGTGGGAATTAAATAAATATAAAATCAAGACTTGTTCTAGAAGTAAATGGTGGCATCAGCTGTTAAAAAACTATTCTCTGGGACCACAGCAAAGTGGGGGGCAGGGGGATGGAATAAACCTGGAACTCTCACATTAACTCCTGAATCAGGACCCTCCAAGGGGTTTAATGTGACCCCAGGTTGGTGGCACTTATTGACTCCAAGAAGAAGCAAATACAAATTTCCAGAAAAAATCAACTTCAATTTAGGCCTCAGGTTTTCACAAGTTACATGCAATAAAACATGAATGCAAAATCTTACCACTGGTGAAAGTCCCCAGAAACAGCAATCAACAGGCCCCTAGAAACTTTGGATATTGGAGTAATCAGTGGGGAATAGAAAAGTATGAAATCATTATGGAAATAAAAGGTAGAGTTAAAGACAATTTTTAAAAAGGAATCAGAGACAATATATCATATCCTAGAATTCTTGAAAAAGAATGAAGTGGATTTTTTTAGAAATGAAAAATTTAACTACTTAGATTAAAAACCCAGTAGATGATTTAAACAGACACAAATAATGCAGAGAATTATTGAATTGGAAGTTGGATGTGAAGAAGTTACCCAGAAAACACCACACCAATCAAAGAAATTGGGCATAGGGAAGAGTTAAGGAAATATGAGGTGGAATAATGTTAAAATGTAGTCTCAGAGGGAAGAAGAGAGATAATGGAGAAGAGGTATTATTTGAAAAGAAAATGGATGAATATTTTCCAGAAGTGATGAAAGGAAGGAATCCACTGATAAAAGAAGTGCAATGTACACAAACAGTATAAATTAAAAAAAGAAATCTACGTCAGATACACTTGAATACTAAAAATTCTCAAAGGAAAAAAAAATCCAAAAATCAGCCAGAGAGAAAAGAGAAATCACTTCCATATGCAAGAACAGAATGAAAGGACATTTCTCAGTAATAACAAAATAAATCAGACAGATTTTGAATACTATCTTCAAATTCCTGAGATAAAATAATTGTCCAAACTAGAATTATAAGCCCAAAACGAAATTTCAAGAAAAAGGAAAGACTCAGAACCATTTAAATTGAACAAAAGAGAGAATTCTGCTGCCAACAAACCTACGTGAAGTAAAATTTAAAAATGGTTATCAGAGGAAGAGAGGAAATGGTCTCAGAAGGAAAACGAGGAGGAGTCATGACTAAAGAAATAGGCATAAAGAAACATTTGTGTACAAAATAAAATTAACGTTTAATAGTAGGTTTTAAAAAACAGTTCCAAAAGACGTTATTCTTACACGAAGCTAGACTTAGAAGAAATTGTTCTAGCTACTGTATGTTCCAGAAATTTGCAGCATATTGAAGAAGACATTGTTATGAAGTCACTTTTATTGGTGTATAGTCCTGTAAGTTTTAACATGTGCATAGATTCTTGTAACCACAACTAAAAACAGGAGACAGCCACTCAAAACCCCCAGTGAATTCTCTCATGTTATCTCTTTGCAGTCAACTCATCCTGCCACCCCTAAGTCCTGGCAACGATGAATATGTTCTTTTAATATGTTCTTTATCCTTATACTTTTCCCTTTATCAGAAAGCCGTCTAAATGGAGTCATACCGTATGTAACCTTTCAAGATAGGCTTCTTTCACTCAGCATACGTCATCTGAGATTCATCCAAGTTGTTGCGTGTATCAATAGTTAGCCCTCTTTATTGCTGAGCAGTGTTCCATTGTGTAGGTGTACTCATGGTTTATCTATTCACCCACTGAAACATATTTGTTTTATTTTCAATGTGGTTGCATGTGAACAATTCTGCTCTGAACATTTATGTACAGGTTTTTGTGTGAACATAAGTTTTCTTTTCTACAGGATAATTCTTGAAAGTGAGATTGCTGGGTCGTATGGTAAATGTATGTTTAACTTCAGAAGAAGCTATTAAACTTTTCCAGAATGGCTATACCATTTGGCATTAACATGAGCAATGCATGAGAATACTGGTGCTGCACATCCTTGTCAATACTTGTTATTTTCTGTACTCTTTATTTTAGCCATTCTAATAAGTGTGTAATGGCTTCTCAATTGTGGCTTTAATTTGAATTTCCCTAATTACTAATGATGTTGAGAATATTTTCATTGATAATCTGTGTTTACTGATAATTTATGTATCTTCTTTGGTAAAATTTCTGTTGAAATTTTTGAGCCGTTTTCATTGGGATTTTGTTTTCTTATTGTTGAGTTTTAATGATAGATTCTGGATACAAGTCCTTTAATGAATATATCACTTGCAAATAATGTCTGTGCCTTCCTTCTCAGTATCTCTACATGGCATCCTTTGCAAAGCAAAAGTTTTAAATTCTGAATATTAAAGAAATCCAACTATTTTCTTTTATGCATCATGCTTTCAGTGTCATATTAAAACTCCTTGTCTAACCTTATTTCCAGGCTTTATATTTTTGTTATTGATTTCTAGTTCAATTCTATTGTGATCAGAGACTACATTTTGTATAATGACATAAGTTGTATCGAATTAGAGCCCATCCTACTGATCTTAACTTGATATCTCTGGAAAGACCTATTTCCAAATAAGACCACATTCACAGCTACCAGAGGTTAGGACTTCAATATGTCTTTCGGGGGGACAAAATTAAACCCACAAAAGTGGTCTCTTAGAGATTTTAAATTTAACATGACCAACTGAAATTCTGACATTCCCAAATGAAAATATCCACCTGCAAACTTCCTCTTCTTACGTGATACCAAACTAACCCAACAGTTTCCCAGGTCAAAATCTTAGAATCATTTCTGACCCCTCTCTTTTTCTCACATAGCATAACCGATATCTAAGAAATTTTGTTTATTATCTCACCACCACTTCCATTGTTACTACCTTGCTTCAAGGCATCATATTTATAATTGTTTCTTAACGTTATACTGTATCCTTGTACTACAATTTATATAACTAGTATTCTAATGGTTAATCTTCTCCCAAATTTTACTATTATAAATGACATTGCAATGATCATTCTCATACAAACATCTTTCTCTATTTAAGTAATTATCTCTTCCAAGCAAAATCCTAGAAGTTGCAGAGTCAAGGTAATCACATTTTACATTTTGTTTTATCTCTCTCAATTGCTTTTCAAGAAGGTTGTGTTAGGAGATTTGGGGATATATGTATATGTATAGCTGATTCACTTTATTATAAAGCAGAAACTAACACACACAATTGTAACACACACAATTGTAAAACAATTATACTCCAATAAAGATGTTTAAAAAAATGCTATATCAAGAACACACTGAAATATAGTTAAAGAGGACACTGTCAAAACTTGTTCTTATAAAGGTGACATACAACTTACAAATCGTACAAATTTCTTTTTAAAAAGAATTAGCCAATGGCGTGCCCTAAATTCTGTTATGTTTTACAAATTTATGAGTAAAAAAATGTGCTGCTTTTCTTAAAAAAACCCAAAAAACAGAAGGCTGTGTTAACTGGTCCCTTTTAAATCACCAGTAACTCACCACTAAGATCTTTTTTCTTTTTTTTGAGAAAAATCAAACCATTTGCTTCTGATTTACTTTAAACTAATAATTATGTGTGCCCACAAGACACCAGGCACTGTTATAGACACAGGTTTCCACCCTCCTGGAGCTTAAATTTTAATTGGGAAGACAGGCTATAAATAATAAACATAGTAAATAAATGAATTATATAGTATATTAGACAGTTATGTTCCCTGTGGATGTCAATCACATCTACAAAATAACTTCACAGGAATGCCTGGATTAGTGTTTGATGAATAACTGGGCATTATAGTCTAGCCAAGTTGTCACATGGAACCAACTGTCACACTCACCTGTGGACTGTCTAGACATTTGTGTAGGATGAATTCCCCTCATTCTCCTTGCATTGCCTTAGGGGAAAGGACTAGGGGCAAAAAGGAGCATTGGACACAGGCATTTAATCAGAAATCTGTCTCTGATCCAGAATGCCTCATGTGTGAATTCAGGATAAAATTAATAAAAATGAATATTAAAAACCCCAAAGTAATCTAATAATAAAACCATAAATTTTAAGGGAAAGTTTTACTAGTTTAATTAAGTGTTACAATTTTTGAGAAAACCTTCCAAAACATACACCCAGAATTTATTGCTGTAACTAAGCGAAAGTCTTAACATCTGTTGACTGGATAAAATTTGTACTCAGGAGATTGTTAATATAAAATTATGCTGTATAGTGTTTATTATCCAGTTACAGAAACAGTCAAATTGATTATAGGATATACATTGATTCCTTCATTCACATCTTTTCTTTTATCAATTTATTTTGAGGGTTCTTTTTATTGAATTAATATTTTTATGAAATAGTTCTATAATGGGAGACACATAAAAATATTTCTAGCTATTTCTTGATTTTTTTCCTCCAACTGGGTTCTTCTCATAGGTCTTATACATTTTTCTTTGATTTCACGAACTAATTAATTGATTAGCTTCATTAATATATTTGTATTTTATTTTGGCCTTATGTAGGCCTTTTATTATGGCTTTGGGATATAGCAATGAACATGGCAGATAGGATCCTGTACTTATAGAACTTAAATTCTCGTCCTGAGAGACAGGTGATCAATCCAACACTACGTCCATTAAATGAATATCTTATACAGACCCCCATTCCACCAAGCTTGAAGCACATCTCAAACCCAGAAAACTTATCTTGAAACATACTTGCCATGGAAGATGGAAGGCTCAGAAGTCCTTTCTGCTATGCTAAAGTCCCATAATTGTCAAAGGGACCTTTCTCTTGGGTGTTTTCTCTCCTGGTTTTATGTCGGGCCACCTTCTGCAAACTACAGCACGTTGTGAGAAATCTTAGGATATAATCGATTCAGATTCTGAGTTCTGCCCTTTGCAGGCAGGGATAAAATTAAATGCCCCCTCCCCGATTGATTTGAATTTTAAGTGTGCTATCTACCACTCTCCCACTGACTTGAGTTATTGCCAGTGGCAAATTTTGCCCAAGTTTTTAATTTTTTGTATCAATGTGCTCTTGATATTTGATTTGTATACATGCATTTTGCCCTGTTGTATCCACGTGTATTAGATGTCACATGAAGAGCATTCTATGACCAGGCTTTATTCTGTCCTCTTTACCTGAAAATCCAGCTCTTAATTTAAAATAGTTACCCTCGTGTCTCTGGGAACAAAACTCCTTGATATTCTTTAACGAGTGATTGTCTCTGCCTTCTTGCAGTGTCCATGGGCATTCAAACAGATGACCCTATCCGTCAGCTTCACAGAACCATATCTGTAGGCTCCAGATGAGTATCTGAAATCAATAGGGAGGGAATTGTGGTAATTAAATTATAGCACTTACATATAATTACACTTATGTAAAAAATACCCACCCCGACTCAGAGCTGCTCCTGAATATGATAGACATAAATCTTTGACGATGGTCTTCTTGGGGGTGGGGAGGGAAAGAGTGTTAATTTTTAAAATGATGCCAGGAAAAATAAGGCTCCTGGAACTCTTCCACTTCAGAGAAATCATTTGACTCAACATCTAGCTTTAAACAGGTTTGTTTCAGTGATTTCTATCTTTGAAAATTAATTTTGATGCTGTTCTTTTTGCAAAGCCTTTTGAGGACGATACTGATGTCCTGGGCTGTTTTGCTTGAGAACCAAGGTAAGCAGGGCCCTTGGGGTTGGGGCAATGGGTTATGTTCCCTCGTATCATCGGGAACACACATCGTGGGCACCCAGCAAGCCCTTAAATCAATGACCAGATGCTTGTTTCGATAAGTTGATTCATGAATTGACATTAAAAAAGAGTCCTGCTCTCCAAGCATTCAGTAACGTGGCCTAGATGATGACTTTGTGTTAGACCAGCTAACATATTTTAGGTGGTAAATGCAGTCTCTTGCATTTACCACCTAAGATACGCAGGGGGCCCAAGGTTGTGAAGGTTTGCAGGAAGGCTGGCTTCAGGGTCTGGCTGGGGGTCCCAGGTTGGAGAGATGGGCTTCGAGGAGCTTCCCAGGCCAGAAGGACCTTGGGGGCACCAAGGAGTCAGGAGTAGATTGAATACAAAATATGTCATAACTTTATAGAACTTTAACTTTGAGCTATAAAGGAAAACTCTAAAAATCTGTCCCAGTTTCATGGTAGTACCTTTGTCTAAGTTTATGGTAAGTTCAGTCAAAAGTTAGTGCACATTAGGCCACATCAACAGAATTCTAGCGGTCACTGCACAGTCCGTGGCCATTGGTGTCATGGCACCAAGTGGGTGTGCCAGGATCTGCAGGGGTGCGCTTGGCCCACGTGCCGGCTGAGGGCATCCTTCTCTGCTTGCTGAGTCATCACAGCTGGGAGGGTGAAGAATGGGAAACGTTTCATGTGAGGATGGATGTAAGGAACAGAAAGGAAGACTCGCCCTATACCCTGAGGACAGTGCTGGTACATGACGCATCTTTCCAAATAACTGGTGCTTTGTCCATAAGGAAGTCAAATTAGTTAATTTGTGTTGCTTCAAACAGATAAACTGAGAGCAAGGGTTCTGGTGTGGCCATTACCTGTTCAATATGAGGACATTCCCCTTGTGAGCTGGACTTGTCTGACGGGCTGGGCTGCCTTGGAAGTAGTGAGCTCCTGTCACACGAGTGGCACAGAAAGAGCAGAAGCTGTTTACCTCCCCAAAGACTTGGGGGGAGGGTCTGCACTGGGTGGAGCTTGGTCTCGATGTCCAGCAATGTGTCTCTAAACTCTTGATGATTTTACCTATTTCCTTCTCATTTTTCTCTTTCTAAACATTTTAAAAAATCTGACTCATTTCCTCTTATTCTTGAATTTTTGTTCCCCCTTCTTGCTGTCCTTTAACTCGTTGTCAGAATTTATTACCTCTCTCTCATCTCCATTTTTCACATGCAAATCCTACTCCATTTCAATGAGCCTCCAGAAATGTCATTTCATCAAGCATTGGTGCAAATATTTGATTATTGATTATCACCTAGGAACAAAAATCTCTGTGAATAGGGAGGGTGGGAGGGAGGGAGACGCAAGAGGGAAGAGATATGGGAACATATGTATATGTATAACTGATTCACTTTGTTATACAGCAGAAACTAACACACCATGGTAAAGCAATTATACCCCAATAAAGATGTTTAAAAAAAAAAGGTGAAAGTAAAAAAAAAAAAAAAAATCTCTGTGGGTTTTAGCAAGACAGGAAGCATTGTAACAGAAGTGAAATATCAGGCTGAATGTGTGGGATCTGGAGTGTTTGTTTTTCCTGTTTCCTCTCGTAACGTCTTCAAGCTGCAGAAGTCAGTGACGAAATGAGCACAGTCCTGGTAGGTGTGGCCTGGACTAAACTTCTGAAAAGCTGACCTTGCAAAAGCACAATACCAACCAGTGTTGACAATCCAGGTCGGTTTCTATGAGCACTTCTAGCTAATTCTTCTCCCTCTCCATTCCTTGGGTTATGCTGTGACATTAACCACGTCACTGGGCAAATCACCCCCTCACGCTAGTAACCATAACCATTTCATTTGGTTACATTTTCTTCTCTTAATAAAATGTTCCTATCCAAGTATAGATGCAACTGTTCTCAACAATTCTGATTAATTTGTTAATTCATACTTAAAAATAGCTATTGCTTGCGGGCTTTGTGCCAGTGCACCGAACACCTGGCTGAGTAAAGCGTGGCCCTTGTTTCGGGGAACTCACAGATTCATGGCACGGACACGCAGACAGACATCTGGTCGGCAGCAATCAGACACTGAATTTGCTGGATAAAGTCTTCACTGAACTGGATCAGCCTTGGCAGTTTTGGTTCCCCAGGTTCAGTCGTCTGTGCACAACGACAATTTCCTGTTTGGGCTGAGACTGTCACGGCAGCAAGCCAGAGCTGATGGAGGCTGGCGGGGCTAAAGAAGCCTTCTCTGGGCCCCGCAGTTGTGTGTACCTGATGGACACCGTTTCACTGTGCTTCTATGTGGAGACTTCTGTCAAACCCGCTTTGAGTTTGGTCCACAGACTCACGGGATGCTATCACTGAATGATCAGAAAGTGGTAACACAGATCCTTACAATTATTTCAAGAATTTTGTTACTACTGACTGATTTTATTAAGTCCAGGTTAATTTGGGGGGCATAATGGCCAGTGTTTATTCTCCCGTTTGTGTTACTCTGTGCCCATCTTCCCATGTTCCTGCGTGTCTTTGTTCCTATCATACCCAGAGGACATAAATGCAATTTCTTAATCAAGAAAGTGGTGGACGGTACAATTTATTGAGTGCCTGCTTTTTCAGAAAGCACATGGACTGCTAAGGAAATTGATTCTAGGTGGTATTCGGTATTGTCTCTCCTATGGGTACAAGGAATAAGACATTTAAAGTTGTTGTCACTTATTTTGTGCCTGAACTCACTCTTTTGCTTAGCAAATATTTGTTCATTTCATTACAGTTTACCTTTTCTGCTTCTCATATTGGTGAACAATCAAAGTCTATGTGGGTTCCCAATAAGCAATTATATTGTTAATATTCCCTAAAATAATCAACTTACTACCACCTTTGGCCAGATAGAGAATGAAATCATCGAGAGACAGAAGCAGGCACTGCTGTTGATATGGGGGAACTAGCGACCTGAATGGGGGAAAAGTACCCACTGGTAAAACACCAGCCGGAAGCAGTGCAAAATGCAAGATGCGAATCTACTAACCCTTTTTTTTTTTTTTTTTTTTTTTGCGGTACGCGGGCCTCTCACTGCTGTGGCCTCCCCCGCCGCGAAGCACAGGCTCCGGACGCGCAGGCCCAGCAGCCATGGCCCACGGGCCCAGCCGCTCCGCGGCATGCGGGATCCTCCCGGACCGGGGCACGAACCCATGTCCCCTGCATCGGCAGGCGGACTCCCAACCACTGCGCCACCGGAGAAGCCCTACTAACCCTTTTAAAGTGCCATGACTTAAGGAGCCCAGATTACTCTTTCTCCTTTGGAAGTACTGAGGAACTAGTCTCCCTTTCCCTCTAGGAGTCACAAAAAATGCGTCTGTCTTGAAATTGGACAATCTGAGTTTAAGTACAAGTTCTATCAAGGTATGATTTGAGGTTTTAAGTTTCACTAGCTATAAAAGGGGAATGATCCTAATCCTATCTATGACAAGGGAAAAAAGAGATTAAGTACAAAAAAGTGCTTTAAAATGATAAATTAGTAAATTGGTAGAATAGGTACATAAAGTATTATACAAACACGCAGTATCGTTAGTATAGTTATCATCACAATATCGTCATCAAAAGCATATTTTTCTAGTTACTCTTCCTCTAACATGGGAAATTTAGTTGGTCATAAATTATAAATTTATACCTGAGACATACACTAGAAAGGTAAATGGCATATATTCAAAAATATAAATAATAAATAGCCATGAAGACACTATGCTTATTTTAGCAACTTCCTTCTCACAGGTACAAATGTGTTGCAGATAATGGCTATGTCAATATGAGGCTGCAATTTTTTTTTTTTTTTTTTTTTGTGGTACGCGGGCCTCTCACCGCTGTGGCCTCTCCCGTGGCGGAGCACAGGCTCCGGACGCGCAGGCTCCGCGGCCATGGCTCACGGGCCCAGCCGCTCTGTGGCATGTGGGATCCTCCTGGACCGGGGCACGAACCCGTGTCCCCTGCATCGGCAGGCAGACTCTCAACCACTGCGCCACCAGGGAAGCCCCAAGGCCACAATTTTTAACTTTCAATTATTTACATA
Organism: Delphinapterus leucas; assembly: GCF_059928025.1. NCBI lineage: Eukaryota > Metazoa > Chordata > Mammalia > Artiodactyla > Monodontidae > Delphinapterus > Delphinapterus leucas. The sequence goes on from NC_143142.1 coordinate 86,384,799, forward strand.
TTTGGCCTCATGTACATAAAACTCGAATTTTTTACTTTTTATCTTTGAAGATACATTTTACTGTAATTTGTTGTGATTGAAATAAATAAGAAGTACTATTTGCTCCTTTGCAATCACACTGGTTCTTTGGAGGAAAGGTGTACGAAACCATAAAGTGATCACTTAGTTGGAATTTCACATTCTCAGAAACTGTTGATGTGGTAAAGAAACGGAAAGGTACAGGAGATGGAGCTGTTAATAAAAACTAAAATTTTTGTCGTGTTGGCAGATGTGCATCACATGTGTCCATCCCTAAACCTGCATCCCTGGAAATGAGAAGAGTCTTCTGACCTAATACCACCCTTCCCAGGGATGAAGGACAAGAGATGTAATCACGTGATATCTGCAACCTCTGCTGGTCTATCACCTTCCAAGATGTTGAAGGTACTTGAATTAGTCCTACGAAGAGCCACGTTCCTTATTTATTTCTCCCTATCTCTAAGTAGTCCTGCTTTAATGTGCCGATAACTTAACCACGTGGGTATCTGGAGACTGACCCCAACGCCAACAACCCTGTGTAATTTTCTTCTGCCGTGGAAATCCTGGCTCACACTATGGGTTATTATTAATCACACTCATTTTTAAAGGTAATTTAGATTTAATACATTGTCAATGCAATTCTCTAGGGAACATAAAAAGTGATCTATCTCGTGCACATCTGCTTAGTTCCATTTCCTGATCCTGGAACAACTCTCTAACATTTCTGCTTTTAGCTGAGGGAAGTGACCTAAAGTAAAGATGTGTAAAGTATGCCCCGATCGACGGTGTAACTTCCAAATGTCTTTGGGGTCACTGCTTAAAAATGGTGCCAGAGAGTAATGGCTGCATATTATAAGCATTGGGACTCTTCCGTTGGCGTCTTATTTAGGTCTTACCTGGCTTGTGCTGCCAGGGATGAGGCTCCCTTGTCTGGGGACGGGAGAGAGGATGGATATTTCAGAGAAACAAATAGCCTCTTTGAGACGCTCGTAAAGCTACAACTGTAAAAACGATCTGCTATTTAAGACCCTTAACTGGTCGCCCACCACCTTGTATTTGCTTAGGTGTGTGGAATAAAATTTACTGTGTCTAGAATGCACCATTAATGCTTCGATATTGGACTGAGTCGCATGAAATTGCTTTTTTTGTGTGAGTAAAAATGTGATCCAATATTAGCATTTTTGTATGGTTCAACCTAATACTTGGGAATATTTTTATTCCCCACCCCCGTTGGCAACTTTTCCATAGAAATGGAAAATAACGCTTGCCAGCACAAAGAATATTAATGTTCTGGTTTGCCCACATATTTGTAGAATGGCACGTTCCCTTTAAGTGATTCTAGCTAGAAACTACCTTTATAAGATGTGTTCAGAGTAGCTACACTAGTTCATGAATAATTTGTAGTAACTAAAACAAAGTAACTTTTTTCCCCTCACAATTTAGGAGTTTCAATAAAGCCTGGGAAGTAAGTTACCCTATTCACTCCATTCTAAGATTTGTGAATCAAATATAGGCTTTTCTGTGGATATAAGAAAAGAATTAACGTGAAGAGGAAAACTGGACATAACTATATCAAATATATGTATTGATTGCAAGAAGCATCTCAATTTTGGAACTCTTAACTGATCCAGTGGTGTCAGTTCTTGGGTAAGAAAATCTGTATCAAGGGAATCTCATTTATCCTGTTTTGTATTAGAGAATGTTAGGGATTTGGATGTGGGAGAGTCCAAATTACTGTTATGAATATGTGTAGGATGGGTTCAAGAACATAAAAAACATTTGGAATACTATTTAAGGTCAAAGAGCAGTGTTAGCTGGCAAATACTAAATACTTAGGAATATTTCACACTTTTCCACAAAAGAAATTTTTTCCCCTAGAAATGGAACATAGGTCTTGCTGTCAGAAAGCATATTAATTTAAAGGAAAAGGAGTTACCTTGAAGGGTGAAGAGGTGTGGACAGAAAGTGTGCATGTTTTGAGAAAAGATGCATCAAAAATAAGAAAGGGAGCACCCTGTAAAAGAAGCTAGTTGAGATTGGCGAAGGCATGTTGAATGCTTCTAAATCGTGTACACAGTTAGTGCAAAGCTGAAGTCAAGCTCCCCCGGAAATAACTAGCAAACAATTGAAGTGAGGATGGACACTGTTGTCCAGCTTCCCCATGCCCACGTTTCACGAGTGAGAAAAAGCAGGGTTTACCTTTAAATAAGGTCCAATTAGATGAAGCCGTGATTGATTCCAACACCAGGTGTGGTTCTCCATGATGAAATCTATTGCATGTAATGTTATTAGAAATAAATTATTTGGTTTAGTTAAACTATGTCCTTTTCAGATTAAACATATGAGCAGTAAGATATTATTGACATGAGATACGGATGTTAAATGTCAATGAGCCTCAATGGTGAAGAAAGTCAGGAAATTTTTATCCTCTATTGCCAAATCCTGTGGCATCACCCAAAATCTTGTGACTGCCACTCAGGAGTTGAGAAGCAGATCAAGGCTTGTTTTATCCAAACTTTTTTGACTCCCTTGAATAGATGACCTGAAATCTGACCTATTCAGTTATATGCCTTTCTGATCTACACCCACTCCTCATTTTCTCTATCTTTGAATCCAAGAAAAATGTTCTCATGACCTAGCATCATTCTTCCCAGAAACAAGAGATGTCCTCCCTTTATCCTGTGGCACTTCTATGTTTTGGCCATTATATTATCCTGGGATCCTCACAGTTCTTAAATTGACACTCCACACAATAAATCTTGCTGTGATGTTATACAGGAGAATCTTTGTGAACATTTTGTGAAGTTTCAGAGACAGGGAAGCGTGCCATTCTCATAAAATGATCATTTGGATTTTTTGAAGCAATCTTCACCCGTGTTACTTGCAATCTGTTTATAATGCATTAAAATACTTATTTAAAAGGTTTTCTGTGAGCCAATGGCCCTCTTTCTTAGAATAGTCTGTGCTAACATGGGGAAAATGTTTGCAGCTGTGTCAGGCATTGTCACTAGTGGTTGATTATGTAGATCGCCATAAACTATGTTTATAAATTATGTTTATTGTGTTCTAATTAGTAGCACTAACAGTGCATAATATCAATAAGGTCATTAAATATGTAAATAATAAATAGTAGCAGTATTAATGCCACCAAGGAACAGGGCATCGTGTATATTCAGTCAGCTCATAACCACATTTCTCATCATTTCATCAGGAAGACATGGAACAAAGCCAGTCATTGGTTTAATGAACACACAGCCAAGTGCAGAAAATGAACACGCCCTTGCTTAATGGATAGGAAAATAAAAACAGCAGGTTGTTTTCCTAAGAAATGGGGAAACGTTGCAGAGTGTAGCCTATTTCACAAAGCAGTGGATTTCTGGAAATTTGAAAAGTGGATTGAGGGCAGGTGGAGTAGGACCTATTTACCTTTTCATTTAAAGTGATGTCTGTTTAAACTTCCCAGCACAGCTGATTCTTTATTCTCACTAAATGCCTATGGAGACTCAAATATGACACAAAAATTAAGACTTCTGGACAATTTATAGACTGAGTCTTGGAAAGCGTTTCTACTGGCTCCCTTCCACGGAAACTTGATTAAAGAACACAGTTGATGCGTAAAGTCTGGGGGTCTCACATGGACACATCTACTAGCTGACCAGGCTGAGAACAGGAGTCCACACTCAGATGAGCAAGAATGGGATTCAGAGCAGGTCTGTACAGACCACCCCTCTGGTGGTAAAGTTTTACAAATACATCTGCAGGAGATGAGAAATGGAGTGTCCTGAATGGGAAGAGTAAGAGCAGAATGCACAAATAGGTTTCTTGTAAGAAATAACATTAAATTTTAGAAAACTCTTTGCTATCTTTTCAGTAGTATAGTTAAGATATAAGAGTGGAACATTAAAGCTGGAAGATAAATACAATAGGATGTGAGGAAATGGGAGATAAGTAAGGATGGAAGGATTACAAGGGACCAAAAGGTCTCCACCAGGAAGAAAATGTACACTGTATGCAGTAAATATCAGAATTAATACTAGCCAGAAAATTGACTTATTAATATGGAGAATAATTTTGAGAAGCTGTTCAAGAGGGGAAAACAGAGAAAAAGAAAACAAAAATTTTAAGACATGGAAAAGTCTCAGATGTGACAGGGTGCCCAGCCTAAAATAATGGTTTTTTTGAAGAAAAATGAAAGAAAATAAATGGAGGAGGATATCTATCAAAGGCACAGCTGGTGAAACATTTCTGGAATGAAATATGGCCTGGTGGTGTACATCAGTCTCACTACATCACTTGGTCCCAACTACATAAAAGGTCTATCATAAAATGTCCTCTCCCTTCTATAATGCTCTCCTTAAATATGAGCCAAGGAGGAAAAATAATTTGAAGAAAGTGTTCAAAGACAAAGACCAAAATGAACAAAAGGTTAAAAATACTGGATGAAAAAGAGATTGAGATTGAAGAGAATTTTTAAAAAGAAATTACTGATGTCCTCAGGGAGACAAAAGAACATATTCTTTTCATGAAACAAGAGTAGGGTGCAATAAACACAGAACATTCCAAAGTCAGAAAAGCTGTATTGAAAATTTTAAATATGATAGCAGTCTTTAAGAACTTAGTGAGTGGATGGAAAAATAAAATTGAGGAAATCTCAAAAGAGCAGAGCAAACACAAACACACACACAAGAAAATTGAGAGAACTAGGAAACCAGAGGAAAAGTTCAAGAGCTCCGACATCTGAGCAAATCTTCAATTCTAGAATGAAGTTCCAGGGAAACAAAATGAGAGTTGAAAGGAAATAAACCACAAAATAATTTTTTAAATGTCTTTGAATTAAAGGACATAAGTGTCCAGATTGAATGTGCCCACTTAGTGCCTAGCACTGTGGATGAGATCAGCCTCACCCCAAGACAATGTGTCATGAAATTCAGAAGAATGGGAACAGAGAAAATCCCCACACAATTGCAGAAGGAGAACAAAATGTGATTTATGCAGAGACCTAAGAATGAGAATGATATTGGACTTTTCAATAGTAACTTGGGATGCTAAAAAATGGAGAAATACCTCAAATTACCAGGGGAAATTACTTCCAAGCCAGGGTTCTCTACTCATTAAACTACTAATCAAGTATGAGATAAGAATAAAAACATTTTAAATCATGGAACATCTCGAAAGTAACACAATGGACTCAAGATACATCAAGCCATTTCAGTAAAGTGTTGACAATGTTAAAAAGTGCAAATATTAATTTTTTTAATGTGAACTAAAAAATAGCTTAAACAAACCATGTACTTAATTTATATTCTAAATTTAGCATATAACATATCAAAACCAGTTGAAAATTCTACAAAAATAAAAGAGAAAGAATTAAATAATCATCTCCCTTTTAAATATAGACTCAGGAATTCTAAATGAAGCTTTGAAAAATGAAATTTTACATCTTTTTATAATAAGCATTCTCAACCAAGTAGGATTTATTCAAAGATTATAAGAAACTTTAATTATTGGAAATTTATTAATGTAATGATCAGATCAGTAGGCCAATTAAAAATTCCATGGAGTCACACTAATATTGTTGGTAGAGCTCTTATGTTTTGGAAACTGTGGTCCACACTGAAAAACCTTAGGATTATGTGGAAAAAGGAAAAGTCAATTTCCTTTCGTGATGGTTTTACAAGATGCCAGGGGAGCAGGGGTAGCAGCAGTTGCAGTCTCCTTTGGATCTCGATTTTCAGAGGCTACATATGGCACAAAGCAGGTTGCACTGGAAACTGAAAAGACAACGCCTCTTTTTTTTTTAATTTTTATTTTATATTGGAGTATAGTTGATTAACAATGCTGTGTTCGTTTCAGGTGTACAGCAAAGTGATTCAGTTATACGTATACATGTAACTATTCTTTTTCAAATTCTTTTCCCTACAGAATATTGAGCAGCGTTCCCTGTGTTGTACTCAACTACATACACTTCTACTTTAAACCTGGCATTTGTACTTCCCCAAAAGGAAAATTCTATGGGGCCAAAACTTAGAAGCAGCCAAGATGTCCTTCAGTAGGTGAATAGATAAATAAACTGTGATTCATCCAGACAATGGAATATTATTCAGTGATAAAAAGAAATGAGCTATCAAGCCATGAAAAAATGTGGAGGAATCTTAAATGTAAATTAGGAAGTGAAAGAAGCCAATCTGAAAAGGTTACAAATGCATGATTCCAACTATAAGACATTCTGGAAAAAAAAACTAAGGAAACATTTAAACCTTCAGTGGTTGCCAGGAATTTGGGGCAGGGCGTGACTAGGCAAAGTTACAGAGGATTTTAGGGCAGTGTAAGTACTCCGTATGACACTACATGATTGGATACATGTCATTATACGTTTGTACCAACCCACAGAATGCACACCACTAAGAGTGAACCCTATGTCAACTACGGATGTCGGGTGATCATGACATATTAACGTAGGTTCAATCTGGTGGGAGATGTTGATAACGGGGAAGTCGTGCTTGGGTGGGGATTGGGGGTGTATGGCGGGTGTATGGGAAATTCCCCTCCCTCCTCAAACTCACACCCCGGTGATAGTAGCCATTTCTCAGCTTTAAACACAATCTTCCAAACTTCCTAAATTTATGTGCCCTGTCCAGACCTCTCTCTTGAACACTAGACTTCCACTGAACTGCCACTTCAAAATCTCCACTCTCAGGACTAAAAGACCCTTCAAACTTGACTATCCAAAATGGAATTTCTGATCACTCCCACCCCATGGCCCCAAAAAAACCACATTCAACTCCACCACTTCCCCTTCTCCATCGTTCCAGGTGCCCAGGCCAGAGAGACACGTGGGGCCAGTCTTGACCACTCCTTCCTGTATCATTTCACAACCAGTCCATCAGCAAAGAAACCCAGTCCCCTACATGTTCCATACATACCAGCAACTAACCCCCTCTCACTGTCCCCCCTTCCATCACTCTTCCCCCTCAGCCTCTTAGTATCCTTGACACAGAGGCCAGATCCTCTTGCAAAGCACAAGCGAAGCCTTCCAGTGGTGTACCTGACTCCTAACCCTCTTCTCTCTGTCCACACTTCCTCCCACTCCTGCCCTCATGCCTTCCTCTGGATCCATTCTCGCTGTTTCATGAGTTTACCCGGCAAGCGCCTCAGGGTCCTATACTGGCTGTTCTCTCTGGTTGGAATGCCCTTCCCCAGGAAACTGCACATCCCACGTCAAGCTCCTCCAGGTCTCTGGTCATTCTATCCAAATTGTAACTTGCTCCGTCATCCCTACACTCAAGATCCCCCTTCATACCCTGCTCTCTTTTCCAAATCGTGCACCACCTTCTAGAATATGATATAATGTTTTCACTAGTGTTTTATTACTTATTATTTGGTGTATTATTTATTGTCTCTGCCACCCCATAAAATGTAAATTCTATGAAGACAGTGATTTCCACCTTCATATTGTTTTTCCCCCCCCCTCTGGAGAATCCCAAAGCATCTAGAATAGTGCCTGGCTCATAGGAGATACCCAACATCTGCTCAATGAATGAATGCATTTTCTGTCACTAGGGTTTGTATTTTAAGTCACAGTATTTTAATCATTTTAAGTACAAAAATTCTAGCAAGGGAGAATATTAATACTAGAAAAAAGCCTACCCAGGGTACATGAACTTGGGACTTGAAGAAGACACTTCTGGTGGAAAGGATGATGTTAAAGGACCAAGATGGAAGAGTTTCCCAGCAGGCACCCCTGTGGGCTCAGCTAAGATGCTATGAGAGTAACGTGGTACATACCAATACCCTACACAATAACACACTATTGCATTGTGTTGTGTGGTATAGTATGTCACGGCACTGTGCTGTCATATTACTATTATGCTATATTTTTATGCTCTTGTAAAACTGGATATCTCTCCATTCTGGTTGTCTTTTATAGTCTTCTCACTTGGACATTCTATTTTCCTTACAGAGTCACTATCTTTGTGCCTTGTTTTCACTCATGTGTTTTTGTTTGTTTACCTTTAACAAATGTTAAAGCCAAAAGGTCCAGGTGTACCCAGCCAAAGTTATAGGCATTGACCAGAGCCCTGATGGAATGGACGAGGTCTCACCCAATGGTAGAGTCATTGTAGCCTGATCCAGTGGGTCGATGTGAACACTTAACTTCTAAGAAGACTCCTTATTTATTTCTTGCCTGTCTGTCAAAAAACATTCTGATTCTTCTTCTATAGGCCAGACACTAGGCTAATTGTTTGGGGACACACAGAGAGATAAAATTATAGCTTCTGCCCTTTAACATGCGGATTTTCTTGTTTCCAGACCACAGCGTATTAGGAACAGGAAATGCTAAGGGCAAGGAGAATGTGGGCAAACACCTTGACCTTAGGGAGAAGTGAAAGGGAAAGAACCTTTTTTTTTTTTTCTTGCGGTACGCGGGCCTCTCACTGCTGTGGCCTCTCCCATTGCGGAGCACAGGCTCCGGACGCGCAGGCTCAGCAGCCATGGCTCACGGGCCCAGCCGCTCCGCGGCATGTGGGATCTTCCCAGACCAGGGCACGAACCCATGTCCCCTGCATCGGCAGGCGGACTCTCAACCACTGCGCCACCAGGGAAGCCCGAGAAAGAACCTTTAAAAGCACACCCAATAAATAAGAAATATCAGCTGTCTAGTGTCATTTGGTGTAGGGGCAAATAACTAGACACACGTAGTTTCTAGGTCATCACTGTGTTTTATAACATAGATAACAATAGTCATGAACCTATGTTCTACACTCTGTTTAAGAGAGCAGGAATGAATAGAATATATTTTAAAAACAATTCCACCTAAAATTATTTTAAAGTATCTGAAAATTTCACAATGCTACTATGTTTGAAAGGAGTACATTGCTTGAGTATGCCCCTTTTTCTCTCAGATTTTTAATATCTTGATGACAAAGTTTCTAAATTATTTTGTCTTAAACATCAACTCTCAAATTTTTCAAAAATTTCTGTTTCTGTTAAAACTTTTGAGCCAGTGGTTGAAGGAACCATTATAGTTAGATATTTTCTGTTTCCCAGAAGCGCGTTTCTAATTCACAAGCATTGACAATGTAAATTCACAACAAGGGTAATGCTTTTATGGTTGGAAAATGCAAAATGTTGTCAGCCAAATAGAGGGGTGACTCTGTTGGAGGATCTGTGAAATGTTTCACCCTATATGTTTTGGATGTTTATTTCTGAGACTATACTAGACATTAATCAGTTGAAAATAAACGGATCATCAACAGGTACGAGAGCTCCCTGCATCCAAGGGACACGTGTGAGCCTGCCGCTTTGAGGCTCAGGGTCTCAGGCGACTTCACTGCAATTGGAGCCATGGGAAGTCCAGTCCTCAGTCCTGCCACAGTCACCTAACGCCATGTCCTCGCTCCTGGCGACACTTTGCACGGTGCAGGTACCACCTTCGTGCACATCACTCAGACATCGTCTGCTTCCACAGGGAAACAAGCATTAATAGCTCCGAAGCTGTTTGAACCATCTAAGAAGGTCAAAGTTGGGGTAATTACAGTTATCCGACTGGTGTTCAGACGCTCTCACACTCCCAGATGGATCCGTAACGCACTCTCTGTGATGGAAATATCTCACATTATTCTTGTGTTGGCCAGCTTGCAGTGTCATTCCAGATGGCAAATACAAAAATAGCATGAAAAATTTCCTTCTGAAATACACTCTTTGAAAGTGTTCTGTTAGCCCGATAACAGATACTCCAAGATGTTCCAACATTCCAATTCTAATGAACATAAGCGATGTGTCCTCCTCCCCTTCAAAAAAAAATCCAGATATTAAAATGCTTCATTAGAGCAAATTGCTGGTCGTTATTAATGCCATTATCGGTTGTTTGCAAAAGCACTCTCCCCCACCCCTAAGGAAATGCCCGATGCGTTTTTCCTAGAATCTGCATTCATTATGGTAGGAGGGTCTCCAGAGCAATGGAAACAAATGTAAAGGTCTCGGTGGTTAACACAAAAGTAGAACTGCTTAAATTTGATTACCTTGTTTAATGAAGTGTTGCATTTATTCACAAGATGGCGTGATGAACCACATTACGGGTCCCGTAAATCAGCTTATAAAAACGGACACATGATTCAATAAAATGATGCATCTACGAATTTGAGATGAAGGGATTTGAACTCATTCTGATATTTCCCACATTAAAAAAAAATGGTATTTTGAGATCAGCCTGGGAATTAAACTCGATGGTTTGCTCTGTAAAATCTTTCACGTTCTTCTATCACTGAGACCCTGAATTCTATCTTGGCCTCAGTTTGCATCTTGCAGTGACTGGGAACTCTCCATCCCATCAGCCTTCCCAACATCACATCTGCAAACCCAGCTCCATCATTATCCATGCAAGCCCAGCCCTCGGGCGCCCGCTGCTTCCACTGGGAAGGCAGAGAATCACCGTGATGTCTGACAACTGGACAGAATTACCAGGGGCACCGGCTACTCTTGTCTTAGTTTTTGTTTGTCTTTTTTTTTAATCTGCCGGGTGGAAAACTATGAGTAAGCCCTCAGATCACAGGGCAAATGCCCACATCTGCTTGGAGCAAATTCCAATCTCTATTCACCATGGGCTGCACATGTAGAAAGAACAAATGAGAAGCGAAACAGTGGGGACTAGGTCTGGATGCTGTTGCCTCTTATCAAGGGTGTGACGGGCAGGGTCACTTACCTTCTTAAGCCCCTCCTCTGCCAGACCCCAACTCAGCCACAGCTACGGAGCCACAGGAGGGGGCAGGTGGCGTCACCTGGGTCTGGTCTGGACCCAGCATCTGTGCCCCATTACTCAGTCCCTTGATTCCTGAACCTCTGTTCTTCAGGGGTGGATTGGGCTGAGGGATGAGGGATTGATAATTCCTCCAGTGGAACCAGGCTGAAAGAATCAAGGTGACAAGATCCGTGACAGCACCCCAGGGTCGATACCATGCGATTCACACACTTTCAGAACGGGACGTCTTCTTTCCCAGAATGAAAGAACGTGGCCCGGAGATGAAGGAAGGATATGGGACCATTATTTGGGCTATCGTTATTTACTACACTCCACGTGAGCAGGAAGCGTGGTGCTTTTCCAAGTTCATTTCCTGCAAGTAAACTAGGCCTGTATTCATCAGATAGAATGAAATGGATTGCAAGTTTGGGTTAGGAGACTTGGATTCATAAAGCAGCTCTGTTATTCACTAACTGTGTGACCTGGGCCAATGACTAGTCTCCTTACCTGTAAATGAGGGATACTGACACGGAACTTCTCAAGGTCATGGTGAAGGTTAAATGAGATTAGGAACTCCCAGATGGCCTGATACAGCTAATTACTGGAGAAATGGTAATTTCTTCTTTCCCTCCTTCTCTCTCCCCTCTCTGCTTTCTCCCCTGCTGGAATCTACGTAGGGTCTTTTTTGTTTTCTTTTTACCAGCACGCCAGTTGAAACATACGCACACGCACACACACACACACACACACACACACACACACTCATACAACCTACATTTTTGTGTATAGTGTTCATGGTACAATGAAAATTATTCTTTGTGAATTCTAATTAGCTATACTTTTAGTATATTTTGAGTGTGGCGCATAGGAAAAAAAATGGGGTACTTAAATTTAAGCTTTCAGGAAGATAGTTTACAGATCTCTTAACTTTCGTTACAAAAGGTAAATATAAGCCTTCAGATTCTGTCTTTCTGGATTTTCTCACCAAGCAAACAGATAACCTAACCCTTGGTTCCCTGGGGCCTGGATGGAGAAAAAAATGGAAGAAGAAATTTGAAGTCATTTTGGCCTTTTAAATGAGATCAAAACCTACATTTTAAGTAGGGATTTGGGTAGAAGTTTGGTGGACTGAACCCACGAGAAAATTCATTGTGAACTGATTTTAGGTTGAAACATCTGATTATTTTAGATATCTTAATGATAACAACAATAATAAGAGAGGCACAAGTTCATTTTCAGACTCTATGGACCCTAGAGTACACTGAGGCATGGCATGGGGTCAGGTCCACTTCACCTGGGAAACATCATCCACCTGCCCACTCCTGCATCTCTGCTCTGGAACCAGAGTTCAGAAAAAGGGTGACATTCCCAAGCCTTCTCAGAAGTTCATCACTGTACCCATGATGTAACTTCTTTTTGGAATAACAAGAAGGCTTAGTAGCTTTTCTTGATCTCTTTGATAGCTTTTAAGTAACCACGTGCTGAGGTCTTTACTGTCTAAGCGAAAAACTAGGGAAATGTTCCCCCAATTTAGAAATCCACCCCTCCTCTTGTGCCTGAGAGAATATAGTTGACTTAGGCTGGAAGGAAATGACTGGGACGGGAGCTGGAGGTGTCTGGGAACCCGCGAGCAGCAGAGTTGCCTGTCCGGGTCACACGTCTGCTCCCGGGCCGCCCCGCAGACCTACCAGCACAAGCTCCCAGTAATTGACACACAGACCAGTGAGCAACACGTGTGGCCTCCACAGCCGTGCCAGGCGGTGGGCGGGAGGGCGGCCGGAGTGCATCTCTGTGCGCGCAGGGCGCCAGGTGTGGGTGGGGCAGAGAGGGTCCCCGCGTCTGAACCGGAGCACGCCAGCCTCATCCGCACGTTGCGCCCTTGAGTGACAGGTGTACACGGAGTCCGCATCGGCTGTCAATACGTTATGAGACCATGGCACCTATCGCTCATCTCCAGGGAGCAGTGCTGCTTCGTTCTTCAGTATCAGACATGAAAGGAATAATTTCAGGTGCCAGAAAAGGATCCCTGATAATGCAAAACATTTCAGCGTTCATGCCCCGGAGTTTGCCCTGAAGCCATAGCTCTGATATGGTTGTTTCTTTTCCTTTCTTCTTTTTTTCAGTCTCCTTCTTTATGCTTACAATTAATCCATGATTATCTACAATCTTTTGGCCTATAGGGTGCTAGTAGAAAAGAATCGGTTTCTTTCTTTATAAAACAATCTCTTCTTATTTACTTGAATATCATATATAGGAACATCTGCATAGTGATTTACCATTTACAGAGAACTTTCGCACAGAGAACTGATTTCAGTCCCCAGAGAACCTGATTTTAGTTCACTTAATCCTTACAATAAACATGTGAGGCGAGGATCACAAGATTATCTCTGCTCTGTAATGAATAATACGAAGTTCCGTTCAAAGGGGCCGCTGAACACAGAATTATTCCCTGAAAATTTCTTGACATCCTTCGGACAAAATTCTCCTGCCTTCTAACCTATGAATGGAAACTAGCAAAGAAATGGGAGGATGGCTGGAAATGACTGAGGTGTCTGATGCTGTGTCCTGTTTTTGGTGAAGTTCTGTCCACGGTAACAAGGACGATGGCAGGAAGTGGAACTCACTTCCTGCTCTGTTCTCCTCCTCAAAGCCTCCTCTTTTGTTGGAATCTGCTTTGTATCTAAGAATCCATGACAGACAGAAAGCAAATTTGCACAAATGAAGCATCAGCTTTGTGTCACAATCCCCCACTCGGTAGGGTTTGAAATGTATAAACACGCCTATTTATATCCAGGTTGTAGCCTCACTTTACCAGGCCCTTGTTCTTCATCAATGAAAGTTAAAAGCCTCAAACTGTGGTGGCAAAGAAACCCAGAGCCCTTGTCCAGGAGCACCTTGGATTCCGGAGACTCTGGGGTCAGTCGCTCCCCAGGGGAAGCGATCAGATCAGGAACAGGGCACTTCCCAGGAGCAGCAGGTAGCTGACAGTCCCATCTGCTTCGGCATCCCCAGGCCTGTGATAACACCTCTACTCTGGTACCCAACTGATCGCAGGAGCTGGCAGTCCAGCAGACGAGGAGGGTGCTGTGTGACCAGCAGGTCCACACACACCAGTGGACCGACTGCTGGGCCTTCCCGGGAAGAGGCAGCCAGGAGATGTGAAGTGGATATACAGTTATCTCAGGCGCCCAGAAAGCTGTCATGACTGCATTGGAACTGTGGACAGGAAAGAAGGGAAGTACTGGAATTTGGGAAAGTGAGGGTGGAGGCTCTTAGCCTCTGAGCTTTACCATTCCCAACTGTAAAATGGGCCTGTAACCCTTATAATTCTGTGATTCTTCACTTTGGCTATGATTCAGCCATGGTGAATTGGGGGAGCAGCGCGTGATGAATGGGGGCCGATATCACCCCTGCCCACGCCACCCCACCGCTGCACCCAGGAGCACGGAGGCCCGAGAAGCCGAGCGCGCAGACGTGGTAAGGCAGCCGGGCATTCTGCGCAAAGCGTGGAATGAGTCATCGCATCAGGGTCCCCAGAGGAACTTTGCTCCTAAGCGTAGCTGGTTCTTGTGAGGATGTTTCATGACTCTCGCTGCTCCCAGGACTGGGCCCGGCCCTTCGCTGCGAGGCTGGGCCTGTGAGACAGCAGCTGAGGGGGAGGGAGGGGGCAGAAGACACCAAGGAGGCCTTGAGGGGCTAGGAGGAAGTCCCCCCAGCCCCGGGAAGACGGGGAGCTCTTCTGTGGGTTGTGCAACATTTTCTCAAGCTTGTTAGACTCCGTTTATCCCAAGATCAATTCCAACTAGACCTCGCTCTTCAGCACTTCCGCAGTTCTAGGGAGCGAGCAGAGCTGGGGGTGTTTTCACATCATGGAAGCCAAGACAAGCCCGGCGTGGGGCATGAGGCTGGGGTCCCGGCAGGGTGACGCAGCAGTAGCTCATCTCCCGGAGAGACGAGGACTTGAGCCGCGCTGTCAGCAGAGTCCAGCGAGCAGGCACGTGTCCCGCCCTGGGTCCTCCACCCCCTCCATCCTGGGTCTCTCTCCAGGTCACTAAGGTGAGAAAGCGGGTGTTCTCTTTCCCTCATTCCTCTCTGCCCCTTTATCAGCCCCCTCCCGGCCCTCTGCGCACCCCATCCACCCTTCCATCCCTCAATTTTCTGGGACTCTCCCTATTATCTTTTCTTTCAATTTTTAGCCTACTTTCATTTGGTCTTATAATTATTGGAGGGAGGAAGGACTTAGAACATTAATTATTAATTAATACAAATTACATAAAATGTAATGATTAATTATCAACACAATTAATAACGTTTCAAATCTGCGTCACTTGGAAAAATCTTGTGGAACAGAGTCAGTACGAGATGGCGATGAAGAGCTGTCTGCTTGGGGAGCAGCCAGCTCCAGGACCTACTGTGTGACCTGGAGAAACTGTGTCTTAGTTCCTTTGTTTGCAAACTGGGGACAGCAGTATTGCCCGGCTCGCAGGGCTGATGGGTGGCTCAAATGCAAATGCACCAGGACACTTGCAACAGGCCTGGGGCGCGGGGAGCGATCCATGGATACTGGCTCCTGTTATTTTAGACGTGGACCCTTCTGCTTGCATCGTGTTTTGGGGATTCTGAACAATGGGTGACCCCACTGGCGTGGGCAGCAGGGGCAGAATGGACCAGGCTCAGGCCAAGACTCAGACGGAGCCCACCACACCGCCCCCATCCAAAGCTGGGGTCCACACCTACAGAGTTCACATATCGTGTAAGTAGATTGGGTATATTGACTCAAAAAAAGATTGTATCCAAGGAAGGACATTCTATGGAGGGAAAACATTGCCAATTCCTAAGTGGTATACACTTCACAGTTTTTGCAACTTTCCATCATGCTCCCCTCAGGCTGAGTAATATGGCAAAAATCCACTTTTGCACACTTTGTTGCTTTTATTTAATTAAAAGGAACAGAAACCAAAAAGTGAAAGTGATCCTTTTTTTCTTTCTTTCTCTTATTCCTTGCTTACTCTTGCTAGAAACTTCCTCTCGCCAAGATCCACTTGGGAAATTTCCATTCTGGGAAGTTTTTATGAAGTTACGAGAGACAAATTAGGTGATTTGCATAAGTTAACGTTGTGTCTGCTGCGTTGAGGAGCACAGGGCACAGCAGACGTCATATGTGCTGTTTGCCTTGTGGGACTTGCAAAACTTCATTAGTTGAGATTTTGTAAAACGCTTACCGATCCTTCATCGAGAGGCCATTCTGGAAGGACTGGCATTGTGGGAAGGAACCCTTGGTCGCTACGAGACATAGGTACTGAAAGCGCACTCTGGGTTCGTTTGTGCCGCGACACCAGACCCCATGATAATAACAGGGAAACAGAGCACTGTGTTGTGAGTGAGTGGCATCACTGAGGGACCCTTTGCAAACCTAGACTTGTTACTTCAGGACAGCGCGCTTAGACACAGATGGCGCTGAACTGATTTTCAGGATTGAAGATACCGGTCATTCATTCATATTTGCAGATATGGCCACCCTGATCATTGCTGGCGACTGAGACGCTTTCTTCTTTCTGAGAACAAGAAGCAGTAATGTAGCCTCCTGGTTGTACTTCTCTCCTCCACGTGTGTCTCACAGAACCCCTCACACACACACACACACACACAGACTCTTACTGTTTAGTGGAAATTGGGACCTGTCTTGCATAGAAGGGAGATTATTGCCGGAGAACAGTTTTCCCTCCAGGCTGTATTAAACCAACAGGATTTTCTCCCCACATTAAAGTTGCTTAAAAACCCTAACCTGCTATGTCTGCTTCATCTAAGTAGTGACCCTCTGTGGTCAGCAGATCTGGAGTGGACTGGTGGCTCAATACCCCCAGGCCAGGGGAACTGACCCCTCTTCCCTCCCCATGTAGTAGAGCATGGAAGTGACTCTGTATAAATACATGGGCCACATCCCCAGGTACCAGGATGAGATGGAATGCCTTGTGGGAGCCCAGCCTGTGGTTTCTATGGCAACCATGGGACCCATCAGAGTAGGAAGACTTCAGCACCCAACCACCTCGCTCTCAGAACCTCTACGTTGCCAAAATTTGTAGCACTGAGATGGCAACTGGAGGAGGGGGCACGGTGTGCTATAAGATGGCGACAACTGAACCAGGGACCGGGTCAGAAGAGGATGTGGGGAAACCCGCGATGGTGTGCGGCCTCGTGATCCACCATGGGTGTTTACAGTGCTGTTGGACAGAAACATCAAATGACTTGAACACCCTAAGATGCTCCAATTTAACTTACCAAAGAATCCAAATGCAAATCAGCCCCGTTCCCTACTGCACGCTAAGAGCTCATCTGCAGACTACAGACTGCCTTTGCAGGCTGTGTGTCCTCCCTCTTCTTATCTTGGGGCTGTCGGTTTTCAGATTCTCCCCTCGTGGAGAATGCATCTTCTCTCCTCACTCTATTTCGTCGGTCGGAAGGGGCGCCTCCACAGGGCCTGCTCCATCCCAGGGCAGAGGGCTCCAGGGCACACCCAGGTCCTGGTGCACTTAATTGGGTAGTTTGAGGCAACGCAACAGCCGTGGCAAAAGCTACAGAAGTTATCTTCAAGCCCATGACAAAAGGTTGGAAGTTTTTCCCATTCTGACTTCCGTTCTTCCTCTGCCGTTACCGTCCACACACGACGGGCAGGGGGACACCTTTCTCTGTTTATCCTTCCCTCCTCCCTCTTCCTCCCTCCCCCCTTTGTATCCACACACCTCCCTCCTGTCCAGTTTTATGTCACTGTCTCTCAACTAACCAAGCAGTGATGCTTTTAAAGATGGGCTGATTTATGGAAGGAAATGAAAACAATGCAAAGGATAATAACAAACAGATTGAAGAGATGAAGGAATTACTAAGGACCAAAGCCCAGGCGGGGTTCTGTGCCATTATATATGGATCGCTCCCTCTGTCTGAAAGTCACAAATGTTGGGGGCTCTTCTGCTTTTTCTTTCCCTCTCTCCTCTTTTTTTTTCTTTATTCCTTTTCAAAACCAAAATTGAAAGAAAATAATCCACAGAACAGAGCTTCGATGTATATGTTTGTTCATGTTTTAGAGAAAAAAAAAAAAAAAAACAACAAAAAACCCAGGGCATTGTGTGAGCGAGAAGGGCTCAGTGGCAGATCAGCAAGGGTTTATTATTCTGAGCAGCATTCAATCAAATGTGGCCCTATGAACAGAGAGTAATGTTGGCGAATCGTCCTGGGGGCTTTTTTTCTGTGTGTGAGTGGTATCCATCTGTCAGCTGTCAATGCCAGTGAGAGATATACAGGGCTGTCACTTCTCGTCAGCCAGCATTTGTGAAGTCTTTTGCAGCTGCTACACAACACATACTGTCCTTATTGAAGGCCAGCAAAGAAGTCAGAGACGATTGTGCTGTGGCTGGAGCGAGAGACAGAAAAGAGATGTCAGGGTTGTCCTGGGATAACAGTGTGGACTCATGAGAGACGCGAGGACGAGCTGCATTTATTTCCCTAAAACAACAACAACAACAAGGGAATCGCATTAAAAGGAAAGAATTAAGTTTTAGAGGCTCATGGAACTACACTTTGTCTCCAGGGTGTCCTGTGAAACCCATAACAGCAAAACCAAATTTATATCCCAGTAAATGAACACGTTCAAGGTAGAGATGGGGATACATATTTTTTAAATCAGCAGAATATAAAGAGGGCATAAGTATTTTATGGTTTCCCCTAAATAAATTACATTACTGCAAACATTATGCACATGCATAGAAGTTTGCATAATGGAGTACACTTTTAATATGTGTTTGTAAAGCAAAAACGAACATGGTCAGCCAGGGACATGCCCACACTATAATAATGCAGATGTTAAAAACCGGCTTAATTTTGATATGGAAACACTCTATTAATCATTACTCTGGTATTCCGTGGGCAGTTCAATATGCTTATTTATAGGGTGACTTCCGCTTAATTGAATTATTTTAAACTGATGGTGGTTCTGGTTTTGTGGTCCTTTGTCTGTAGGAAGTTCTTTGTCCAACACCTGCCTTTAAAAGCAAAACTGCCTTTACTAACCCTTAATGCACCCGCTGATACACAGCTAGAAGTGAAATGGAGAATTTCAATGCACTCTTTTGTTTGCTACTTGTTTTAAGGTATTGCGAAATTTAATTACGTTTTGGTTTTCTGTGGGTTTGACAGGACTCTAGTTAATAAAGAAGGGCAATACGTTTGAATTCCATATATCATAGATTCTTATTTTTAAAAAAAGAAACAGCAAAGGGATTTCTCAGAAAAATGAAGAATTAATTGATAGAAGAGTCACCAAAATAGTGAAAAGAAGAAATGCAAGTAGTCAGAACTCAGAGTAGTATTTGTAAAATCCTTGTGATGAAGATTCCCTGCAGTGTGTAGAGGAGAGAAAGGTAAGCCTGTAGCCAGTGAATAAGTATCATTAAGCATATTGGCTAAAATATCCTGGGTGAAAACCTAGGATGTAAAGGTTATATTCTTATCATATAAAAACGCATTCTTCATGTATCAACGGGTGGAGGATGTGATTGAGGTGAAAGAAGAGAAATTGATGAATCACGCTTATTAAGGTCTTGGGTTTGTTTCCAGGGGAACTGGCAAGGTAGAATTAAATTCAGAGTTTCTGTCTTCAGAGAGGCTATAATCAAGTTGTGAAGACCACATAAATATGAAAAAGCTGAATAAACCAAGTACTTACAGTAGTCTTCACGCATAGGTTAAGAGGATGAGCGATTCAGTGCAATTTTTGTTCTAACTGAATGTATCTGAGGCAATAATTGTTATAGTGGAAGAGGGAAGTCCATTACTTCAGGTCCCTCTGGCAGCTATAACAAATTACCATAAACTTAAAGGTTTAAAAAAAATCCACAAATTTATTATCTTACATTTCAGGAGGACAGAAGTCCTAAAATCAACGTGGAGACTTCCCCAGTGGTGCAGTGGTTAAGAATCCTCCTGCCAATGCAGGGGGACACGGGTTCGAGCCCTGGTCCGGGAAGATCCCACATGTCGCGGAGCAACCAAGCCCAAGCGCCGCAACTACTGAGCCTGCGCTCTAGAGCCCGTGAGCCACAACTACCGAGCCCACACACCTAGAGTCTGGGCTCCACAACAAGAGAAGCCACTGCAATGAGAAGCCTGCGCACCACCACAAAGAGTAGCCCCCGCTCACCGCAACTAGATAAAGCCCGCACGCAGCAATGAAGACCCAACGCAGCCAAAAACAAATAACTAAATTTAAAATAAAATAAAATAAACGTGCCTGCAGGGCTGTGTTCCTTCTGGAGGTTTCCAGGGGAGGACCTATTCCTTGCCTTTACCAGCTTCTAGAGGCTGCCTGCTTTCCCTGGCTCCCTGGCCCCTTCCTCCATCCCCAAGACGAGCAGCCCAGCATCTTGCCATCTTCCTCTTTTATCTTGGCTTCTACTTTATGTCTCCTTCTCCCTAGGCTTCTGCTGTCAGCCCCACTTCTCTGACTCTGGCCCTCCTGCCTTCCTCTTACAAGGACCCTTGTGATTAAATTGTGCCCACTTGGATCATTCAGAATAATCTTCCCATCTCAAGGTCCTTTACTCCCTCATATCTGCAAAGTCCTTTTTGTCATGTAGAGTAAGATACAGATTTCAAGGATGGGGACCTGGTGATCTTTGCAGGGGAACAGGATCCAGCCAACCACAGGCAGCAAAGACAACAGAGTAAAGCTTGGGGACTGCAAGTCACTTGGCACAGCTGGAGACACCCAGTTGGAAGCAGTTTGACTGGAGCTAAGGGAGGGGTGGGGAAAAAAGTGAGTTTAGACAAGCACTGAAAAATATTGGGACCAAATTACAGGGATTGTTGGATTCTGAGCATAGAATATGGAGAATATTGGGAGATAGATACCAGTCCAGTGTGAGGGAATGTCTTCTATTAAAGGAAACAATGCAGGGATGGAACGGGAAGGAATGAGTTCTCTGACACCAGAGATGTTGGTACAAGACCAGACAGAGTTTAAGACACCCCCAATTCTGAGAGTCTAAGGTCCTCTTGTTGTCACAAAATTGACTCCTACAAGAACAGGCTTAATTCAGAAGCAGGCTTTTTACAGGACTGAGAGAAATCTACTGGTCTCTACATTACACTCATCAGAATGATAAAATACATCATAAACAGTAACGTTGTACGGTATTCACATTGTCGCTGAAGAATGAAAAGTCAGATTTCTTTTTTTTTTTTTTTTTCAGATTTAGAAGGGTCTGAGCACCCTTTGAAGCAAATTGAGAACTCTGTGTCATCTCACTGTCAGTGAGCCTCAAACAATACAGGGTACGCTCCAAACAAGCAGGGTCCCTCCGTCAGTTCGACCTCTTGGTATTTTTGCCATTACTCTGATCCATTTTTCAAACTCAAAATGAGTCAAGAAAGAGAATTCAGAGAGAGGAATAAAGGAAACTAAAGGGCTGTTCACGTCCTGCACACGTTATTGGTAATGACTTCTGAACAGAACTGTAAACAAAAGCAGCCCTGGGTTTTGCAGTCTGCGTTACAGGGATGCGAGAAATCCTCGTTCTGCAGGAATAAGTCCTTCCGAGTGACCCTCAGAGGATGTACCACTCTGTGGCCAGCATTCACAAAGGAAACTTGATGGGATTACAACAGATTGCCTTGTAAAAGTTATTCTATCCTGGGGGGCACAAAAGAAATGGGCTTTGGTGGAGGTGGGGAGGGCTGGTGATACCAGTATCATGATTAAGAAACCCTGGAGGCAAGGGGATCTTTATAAACTTAGTTATTCTCAAGGATAGAAAGTGACAAGCCCAAAGTAAATTGGATCTTGAGAAGCCTGTTTCCACCAGGTAGAGAAGAAGGCATTCTTTGGACCAGAGGAACAAAGAATTATGGCTTCTCTCTTACTGTTTGAAGTCACCAGATCACACCGTGTTTAAATGACTCATCACCATTAACATTATTTTTTTTCTTTTCCTTTCTTCCCTTCCCTCCTTCCTTCTTCTTTTCTCCCTGCCCTTTATATTGCAGCATCCTGGAGACAGACATGCCCCTTAAATCACATCTCTCCTGGTATCTCTGTGGGTTATATACCCAACTTGCTAAGATGCAAGATGGATGCAATAAATGGTAAGAGATGGGTCTGGAAACATATGATAGCTAACAGGCCACTCCCACAGGCAGGGGACTGTACTTTAGAACTTATGAGTTTGGTGTCATCTATTTGCACACAATATCTAGATTCATGGGCATCTGGACACTTAAAATACATTGTGTGGAAAATATAAAGTCCACAATGCTTTCAACTTGTAATGAACCCACATTTTAAAATTAGCAGAACACATATTACTGGGTATTCTTTGAATCTGAAGAATTCTAAGGGGATAGTCAGCAAGTTGCAAATCTTCAGCGGAAACAGTCATAAACTGTGATGAGATGCAAGCTGGGTTTGAAAAGAAAAAGGCAACAAAATGCGTTTTGTGTATTGACATTTTTATTAGCAAAATATAACTAAAGGAACAAAATTGACAGGGATAAAATTTTCCAACCAGCAGTGGTACAATTATAGCTTGGAGATCTTGTCAAACATCAGAAGACTGTTAAGAAGCAATCCCAGTCATCACACACCAAAGAGAACAAATTCACAAAAAATACCTTGTCAGGGTAAATTCCTTTCTGCTCCAGATACCAAGCATCTAACAATTTTCTCCCCAGGAGAGGTAATAAAGTGAATACATTAGAATAACAATAATAATAATTCCTATTGTTGTAAATTATTTCAGTTTTATCCAAATTTCCAAATCCCCAGTTAGTCTACAAGGAATCCTAAGAGAAGATACGAAGTGGCCCAGGTCAGGACTGATTGTTGCCATTTATGCTTCTCTTCTCCATGGAGATGCTTGTTTGGAGAAGGTGGTGTAGAAAAAGATTTCCTCGATTACTTTTGCCTACATTCTCTGCCTTATCTGAAACTACCCTCTCCCCATCGTGGTGTGTGTGTACATATGTACATATCTGTGTGTGCATAGAGGGTGAGAATGGGAAGTATTTTGGCTATGGCCTGGTCTTCTTAGTGTTCCGTAAGGGCTGAAAGATGCAGAAGTTTTATTCTTAAGGCAATAAGAGCAATATAAAGAGACTGAGTGAAGAAAGATGAGCATCCCCGAGAGTGCCAAAGTCAAAAGGTCAAGGAGGAATTCAGACTACCACTGAAACCAAAGGGCCATGGACTGGGACCATGTCTGGCAGAGGGCAGGATTCCAGTGGCATCCATTGCACTTCCAATGAGATCCAGTCACCTTACTCCGGGTTGTCAACCTCTACATGTTCTTCCCTTAACCTCCCTACCTCATCTTCTCCTCCAGCAACAAGATTCAAACACTCCAGTCTGTTTCTAAAACACATCACATTTGTTCCCACCCAGAGCCTTTCCTCTGGCAGGTTTGTTCTTTCTGGACCAAGGTTAGGTCCTTCTTGCCTTTTATCTCTCAGTTTTCCCTTGAACTTCATATGGCTTGAAAGCTTCTAGCATTCAGATCTCAGCCTGAAGGTCATCTCCATGATATGACTTCCGCTTCTGGCCAAGACGGAGTTACAGAGACTGGATTTATCTTCCAACATAGAAGAATAAATAATAATAATAAATTAAATTAATAGAAATATGTATTTAAATAAACTGGACATCAGGCAACAAAAGACAAAGGTCCTTGAAAGACAGAAAGCAAATGAACTGAGCTGTCTACATCTACAGCTTATGGACTAGAGAGTTCCCAGAACACAGTGCAGAGAGGAGGAACCTAGGAAGAACCAGGAAAATACCCTGAGTTAAGGAGATAAGGTGAAATTCAGAGGAGAATAAAACAGGCTCACAGAACAGTGTTCCAGAGAAGAGATATGCAGAGGGTCCCCCTCAGTATTTATGAAGGTGCTGGTTAGCACATGCATGTGAAGAAACTAATTGAGCTTGAGAAAGAAACCAGCAAAAAGTATTAAAGGGATGGATAAATTGGAACTCATCAAAAATTCAAAACTTTTGTGCTTTGAATGATACTATTAGGAAAATGAAGACAATAGACTGGACTGGGAGAAACTATTTGCAAAACACACATCTGACAAGAGACTTGTATCCAGACTATACAAAAACAAAACAAATCAAAATCTCTTAAATAATGTGAAGGGAAACAACTCAATTAAAAAAAATAGACAAATGATTTCTGTAGACATTTTACCAAAGAAAACATATGAATGGCCAATAAATACAAGATCAACATTGCATTAGGGAAATGTGAATTAAAAATGCAATGTTATACCACTCTACACCCACTAGAATGGCTATAGTAAAAAAGACATACAATAAAAATGCTGGCAAGGATGTGGAGAAACAGGAACCCTCATACGTTCCTTGTGAGAATTGCAGCCACACTGGGAAACCACTTGGCAGTTTTTTCAAAAGTTAAATATAAATTTGTGCTATGACTCTGCAATTCCACTCAAGTGTCTATTCAGGAGACATGAAACACACACCTACACAAAGACTTACACATGTGTGATCTTAGCAGCTATCTATAGGAAAATAGCTTAGTCATTGCCTGGGGCAGAGAACAAGAATTAACAGCAAATGGCCATGAAGAATCTTGTTAGTACGATGAAAATATTCTAAAACTGATTTATGGTGATGGTTTCACAACTTGGCATAAAAATCACTGAGTTGTACACTTGAAAAGGGGAAACTATATAATATGTTAAAAATATATATTAGAGGGAATTGTATCATTACTCACACAGGGCCAAGTAGAGTGTCTTTTCCTACCAGTAAGCTTGGAATATCTCATAAATCATGGGGCATTGGATAGACTACGCAGAATAGTATTGCCCCAGTTGATGAGAATAATTAGCACTGTGCTCCTCATTGCTCTGATGTCACCTAACAAATATTAAAAGCAAGACCTGAAAGGAAGAAACTATTTCCATGTAACTTAACTGCACCCCAGAACAAAGGTCAAAAATATTTTTAGGAATAGAAAGATATACAACACCAAACAAGGTCAAATTCACAATGTCTGGCTGGCATCCAATCAGAGGTGAACAGGATACAAAGAAAGAATAAGGAAAATACCAATCATAATAAGGTCTTTTTAAAAAATCAATTAATTGAAACTAATCCAGAACTATTAGTCCCAGAAATTTTAGAATTAACAGAAAAGGGCATAGCTTTATCCCACATGTTAGAAAAATTAGACATATGGATGACATAAAAAAGATCCAAGTTGAATTTTGAGATGTGAAAACTATAGTGGCTGAGATGAAAATACATTAGATGAGTTTAACAGCAGATTAGACATTGTGGAAGAAAAGATAACTGAAATGAAAATATAGCAATAAAAACTATGAAAAAATACATAGAAAAAAATTTTAAAGAGACACTGTGAACTATGAACTGTGAAACGACTTTAATGCCTACAAAATTTCAAATTTGATTTAAAAAACTATAATTCCTCAGATACAAGAAGCTCAAAAAACCTCAGGCATAAGAAACATGAATAAAACTACATCAAGGTGTGTCTTAATAAAATTGCTCAAAACCAGTTCTAAAGAGAAAGATTTTTAAGCATCCAGAGGGAAAGGACATGTTAATTACAGAGGAACAAAAATGAGGATGACAGCAGAATTCTTGTCAGAAATGATGCAGGTGAGAAGACTTTGGAACAGCATATCCACCCAGATTTGTACAGTCAGGGAAAATATCTTTCAAAAAGAGGTGAAATAACAACTTTTTTTCAAACTTGCAAAGGCTGTCTAGATCAGTAGATCATCAATACAGCAGAAGGTCATCACCAACAGACCCACAGTACAAGAAATGTGAAAGGAAGAAGAAAGATGTCAGCTAGAAAGAAAATACAGATCTGCACAAAAGAATGAAGAGCACTGGAAATGGTAATGCAAGTTTTTTTCTTATAATATACATGGAATGCTACATCACTTGAAGGCAAATGGTGATAAACAAAGGACAACAAAGGAGATAAAATGAAATCATAAAATATATTCAACTTAAAAGAAGCCAGAAAAATAGGAAAAGGGAAACAAAGAACAGATGGAACAAATGTTTTTTAATTACAAGGTGATAGACTTAAAGTTAACCCTTTCAATAATTAAACTAAATGTAAATGGTATAAATATCTATTTAAAAGGCAGGGATTGTCAGGTAGGATAAATGAGTAAGACCCAACTATACGCTGCTTACAAGAAATGCACTTCAAAAAGACACAAATGGGTTAAAAGTTTAAAAATGGGGAAAATACATATACCATGCTACCAAAAATCAAAAGAAAAATCCAGAGGCTTTATTGTCAGAAAAAGTAGATATAAGAGAAAAGAATATTACCCAGCATAAAGGTCACTTTGTAATTATAAAGGACTCAATTTATCCAGAGGACAGCCATACTACACATTTATGCATCTACTAACAAAACTTCAAAATATGTGAAGCAAAAACTGATAGAGATATAAAGAGAAAAACACAATGTACAATTATAATCAGAGATTTCGAGATTTCAATATCCCTCTCTCAATAACTGATAGAAAAAGGAGACAAAAAAATCAATAAGCCTATAAAAGACTTGAACAACACTGCCAATCAACTTGATCCAATTAGACTTTATAGAACTCGCCACCTGACAAGAGAATGCAGGTTCTTTTAATTTGCACACAAAATATTTATCAAGGTAAACCACATTCTGGGCCATGAACCCATAAAATAAATCTTGATATCTATAAGAATTCAAGTTATACAAAGTATGTTATCTGACCAAATGGAATTAAATGAGAACTCAATAATAAAAATAGTCCTAGAAAGTTCACAAGTATTGAGAAAGTAAATAGCACATTCCTAAACAATACATGGGTTAAAGAAGAAATAGAAATGAAAACTAGAACATAGTTTGAATGAACTAAAGTTGAAAATACTATATGAAAGGACATGTCATCTCCTCAGAGAGGTCTGTCCTGATCACTTAAGCTAAAGTAGCTACCTAGTCATTCTCTATGACATCAGCTAATTTTAATTCCCTGTATAAAATCTTCTTACACCTGACATTTTGGTATTACTTGATCACTGTATGTCTTCTACTTTTAGAATCAAGATTCCAAGTGAGTAGAACATTTTCTGTCTTGTTCATCACTGTATCCTCTGGACAGTATCTGACACTTAGTATAGTTCCATAACTATTTTGCTGAATGAACACAAATAAGGCATCAGGAAAGATTAAAAAAAAAAAAAAAGGACTGGGAGAAGAAAGTGGGAAGGAAGAGGAAAGGGCATCTTTTTAATGAACTGAACTGAGAATAGGATGGGAGTTTGCCCAGCCAGAAGAAGGGGGCTGGTGGGAAAGACCTCCAGAAATTTCACTTATCAAACATGGATCTTCTAAACTGTCTGATCATTTTCACAGCTGATTTATGATGTTTGGGCACAGAGAACTTGAGTATTGTTTTCCTACAGCAATACCCACTTTGACAATTGGCATTGAGAATCACACAGCACAGGTCTCTATAGAGCTGCACCCCTACTGCAAGAAAGCCTTCTTGCATTATCTTTTGCATCTGGCACCTACCTTTTCTTTGCTTCTAAGGAGCAATGATTTCATTGCACTACAGCTTCAACAACCATTATCTAGGAAATTTTTATCTGCATGGCATGCAGGTGCTGTGGTGATAAACACAATGTGAATAAAATTAAAATATTGCAAAGTAAAATAAGTAATGAGTAAATCTCTCAAGGGTTTATACAAATCTCATAAAAAAGCAGTAGTTGAACAAAGGGCTGGGATTAATATATTTAAATTAACCTCAAACAAATGCAACTCAAACTGTGTCTAGGTATGATAGTTATGGATGACCTACTGTCAGTTCAAAATGGCCTTATTCTGGAAGAATCAGAGGCCTTCTTCTTAAACAAAGCCTATTATTGTAATGATAAGAGTGGTGTGAAGGAAAATAGGGGCAAAGACACATACACATATACATATACATATACATATATATACACACACATACAGTGCATTCTCATTATTCACGGTAGGTAGTTAGGTTCTATAAAGTCACAGCGAACACTTAATTAGTGAATATTGAACCCACTGCTTCTACAAGAAGCATATTTATACATATGTATATAATCTTCTGTATAGATCATATATGTATAATCTTCATTTCTAATATTTTTTTCTGACATTCTTCATTCCTACTAATATCTAACACCTCTTCCCTGACCCCTTCTACTTCTTTCTAGTCTTCCCTTCTAGAGTTAAATTAAAGTTTTAAGTTTCTAAAAACATTGCAAAACATTTCCACATCATCTTCATGTTAATTATTACTTACTTAATCATCACTAATCATTTTCTGGTTAGTGACATTTATCTAATGTTAAATTTTGCTGTTTTTTCCCACAATGTTTTTCTTACAACAGTTTTGTATCAGTGCTATTGCAGTTGAATTTTTTTAATTGAAATATCATTGCTTTAAATATTATCTTAGTTTCAGGTACATGACATGGTGATTGATACTTTTATAGATTACCGACTATACAAAGTTGTAATATTATAGACTGTATTCCCTGTGCTGTACATTACATCTCTGTGGCTTATTTATTTTATAACTGGTAGTTTGTAAGTCTTAATCCTCTTCACCTATTCTATCCATCCACCCACCTCCCTCCCCTCTGGCAACCACTAGTTTGTTCTCTGCATCTGTGAAGCTGTTTCTGTTCTGTTACATTTATTCATTTGTTTTATTTTATTTTTATTCTACATGTGACAATATGCATTATTTGTCTTTCTTTGTCTGACTTATTTCACTTAGCATAAAACCCTCTTGGCCCATCCATGTTGTTGCAAATGGCAAGATTTCATTCTTTTTTAAGGCTGAGTAATATCCTATTGTATACATACACCACATCTTCTTTATCTATTCATCTACTGATGGATACTTAGGTCTCTTCCATATCTTGACTATTGTAAATAAAGCTGCAGTAAACACTGGGTTGCATATATCTTTTCAAGTTAGTGTTTTCATTTTCTTCAGATAAATACCCAGGAGTGGAATGTGGTAGTTCTATTTTTAATTTCTTGAGGAATCTCTGTACTGTTTTCCACAGTGACTGTACCAAGCTGTATTCCCACCAACAGTGCACAAGGGTTCCCTTTTCTCTACATCCTCACCAACACTTGTTATTCCTTGTCTTTCTGATGATCGCCATTCTGACAGGTGTGAGGTGATAGCTCACTGTGGTTTTGATTTGCATTTCCCTGATGATTGGTGGTGTTGAGCATCTTTTCATGTGCCTGTTGGCTGTCTGTGTGCCTTCTTTGGCTGAATGTCTATTCAGGTCCTCTGCCCACTTTTAAATTGGATTATTTGCTCTTCTGCTTTGAGTTGTGTGGGCTCTTTACATATTTTGGTTATTAATACCAACTTTTACTACTCATCACAGGAAAAAAATCGATTTTCCTGAAGCAGTTCTGTGTAGGAGATTCCTATGTGCGGCCACACAGGGGAACGGCCAGAGTGTCTCTCTGCCCAGTAGGCATCTAAGGTTTGTATCCCTGTTGTGCTTCTGCTTATCCTGCCCCAGATCTGCACCTCTTCCTACAAACGTGGCTTATTGCCGCGATTCTTTGGGTAGCCCCGCCCCCTCTGCTTCTCTGAGTCCAACAGGGACTCTGCTATTGGCGTTCCCACCTCCCCACCCCCAGCCGGAGGTCTGACACCTGTTGCTGCAGATGAGGCACATGGAATGTTTTTAACTCCAAGGTGAGCTCTTCGCCTTCAGGAAATGATGTTTCCCGAGCTCTGCCTCCCCGGCCCACTCCCCTCTCTGCCCGCCTCTTCTCCTCTTTCTCCTCTTCCCCCAACCACAGGGGCTTTTGATAGGTCCTTCATATGAACTGGAAACGACATCCTATTTAACTCCTTATTTCACTGGAAATGGAGTTTGTGAGATTTTTTGTTCTTTAATGTGATTTGGAGGGGCGTGCAACCATGACCATAGCTATATTAATTTTAGTAATTATGATAAAACTTAACAGGTCTCAGGCACTCCAGAACTGACATCTTAGAAATGACCTTCATTTTTCCGGGAAACTGTGCTTAATTCCTGGTACCCCTCTCCTTAGCACGATTCTTCTTTTACTGGACCTCCCAGGATTATTTGCAATGTACTTAGTAGACTTGACAGAAAAGCTGTTGTGCTCCAAGGGTTACACTTTTCCTCTTCCTCCTTCTTTTCTCCCTTCCTTCCCTCCTCTCTCCTCTGTTCTTTCTTCTTCTGTCCCTGACTACCTTCTGGGCCTGATTCTTTAAGTATCCATTGGACTCGTGTCCTTGGGACATCACCCCAGAAGTCACCCCAAGTCATGTTGCTGCTCTTGCTGGGCTAAGGAGAGTGCTCTCTTCTTAATCAGCATACCCACCTGATTTCTACTTCAGGATGTGGGCCATATGGCAGTCAGAACAATGGCCCCGCAAAAGTGTCCATCCTAGTCCTTGAAATTTGTGCCTATGTTACCTTACTTGCAAAAAGATTTTGCAGATGTGGTTAAATTAAGGATCTGGAGATGAGAGGTTATCCTGGGGTATCTGGGTGGGTCCAATATAGTCACAAGGATCCTTATAAAAAGGAGGGAGTGTTGATAGAGAGATCTGGAGAAGCTATTCTGCTGATTTTAAGTTGGAGGACAGGCCCATGAACCAAGGAATGCAGGCGGCTTCTAGGAGCTGGAAAAGGCAGGAATATGGGTTCCCCGCTAAAACCACCGGAAGGAGCAGGAAGGCTCTGCCAACACCTTGATTTTAACCCAGTGAGACTTCTGACCCACAGAACTTTAAGTTAATGAACACGTGTTGTGTCGACCAGGGAACATGTGGTTAATTTGTTATAGCTGCTACTGAAGGCTCATACAGCCCACATGTTTGTTGTCTTTGTGGAACGTAGTGTAGGGATGCTCAGCAGTCTAGTTTAACTGTCAAAATCTTTTTCTTTCCTAAATTCTTCTTTCCTTGTATTATCTCATGCAACCCTTTTCACTTCCACCACAGCTAGGAGAGCTGTCTTGCAGATTTTAGTAAAACCGTCAACGTTTACAACCAGACAAAAGAAGAGTTATATTGGCAAATATATTTCATGATTCAAAAATTAATATCATGCTTCCTCTCGAATACATTTTCCCCTATTCAGGCTAAACATTCATGGTCCTCTTATTCATTTTTCATATGAACGTTTCCGGGTCCAAGAATTCTCTTGGAATTCTTTAGCATGTCAATGTCCCACTTAACATGGGGTTATCAGAACTAGACAGCAAATGTGACCTAATTAGGTAATAACAACAACAATAATAATAGTTAAGATTTAGTGAGTGTTTTCTATGTGTGAGAAATTGTTCTAAGCATTAGACAGATCCACTGATGTCAATTTCACAATAATCCTGTAAGTACTGTCATTGGCCTTATTCTAAAGACCAGGAAACAGAGGCACAGAGAATTAAGTAACCTTCTCACGGTGGGTCATGTGGCTGATAAGTAGAACTTAAAACCAGACACTCTTGCTCTTGGAATTATGCTCTTAACATCCTTGCTAGGACCATGTGCTGCCCTACTTTGATTCTATTTAAACTAATATTAATAAAATATTTCATAGTGTTGAGGATTAACCACACATTTGAAGAAAGCTTCTATCCTGCAACAGATAGAACAAAAGAAGTAAAGGCAAAATGGAACCAAATGGATATAAAGACAAGAGAGTGTGAAGAAAATTTTAAAGAAAATTTAATGAGTAGACACAGAGAGAAAAGAAGAGATATTGCATCAATTTAAATATAGACAAGATGTTCTAAAAAGAGAATAATTAGTGAACATGAGCTCTTATGAATAAAAAAATTTAATAACAGAAATAAAAATTAAGCTGAAAGGTTGGAAGATAAATCAAGGATATCTCCCTAGAAGTAGAACAAAAACACAGAGATGGACAATACGAGACAAAAAATAATAAGAAAAAAATAGAGGAGAATTACTCCACAAGGACTAATATCTAACAACAGGAATTTTTTAAAAAACTGAAGAACAAAAGAATGTAAAAATACAGATTAATGAGTTTCATGAATACTAAGCACAATGTTGGAATAAAGAATACAACACCAGAGGTAAAGAGAAATTCCTAAATGCTTTGAGAAAGAGAGAGAGCCTAGCAAGTCATAAGAATCAAAAATGGCACACTTCTCAAGTTGGATTTCTATACCCAGTCAAATTACCATCAAATACAAGAGTAAAATCAAGACTGTTTCAGACAACTACAACCTTATAAAATTTACTTCCTATGTATTCTTTTTCAGGAAACTATGCACAACATTGCTCTTCCCAAGCAAGCAATGAACGAAGAAAGAGAATGGCATGGGGGCCAACACAGAAAAGGAGTTAATAGAGTGACTACAGAAAAGTGAGTCCCAGGATGACAGCTGCACAAGCGAGCCTACAAAACAAATAGTCCAGGTCAGAGCTAGGGGTGGATGGTTCAAGGTGGGGTGTCCAGGGCAGATCAAGAGGGGCATCTTCTGGAAAAAGAACACTGACAGTTTATGAGGAAAATTATATTGAGACTATTTACCCAGAGATTCAAGAAAAAATGAAGCAAATGAGAAAAAGAAGCAATCGTGAACTCCAGGGAGAACTTAAAGTTGTAGAAGATAGGAAGTGCAAATACAGTACCCCACTAGGCTCAGCAGGCTTACCATAAAATTAGGATAGAATTATATTTGCAAGTATGAGGGGAGAAGAAGAAAGTTTATAAAAGTTAATACCTCCATCTAGGACTCCCCTGGTGGCGCAGTGGTTAAGAATCCACCTACCAATGCAGGGGACAGGGGCTCGAGCCCTGGTCTGGGAAGATCCCACATGCCGAAGAGCAACTAAGCCTGTGGGCCACAGCTACTGAGCCTGCAATCTAGAGCCCACGAGCCACAACTACTGAGCCCACGAGCCACAGCTACTGAAGCCTGTGTGCCTAGAGCCTGTGTTCCACAACAGAGAAGCCACCGCAACGAGAAGCCTGTGCACCGCAAAGAAGAGTATCCCCCACCAGCCACAACCAGAAAAAGCCCGCGCGCAGCAACGAAGACCCAACACAGCCAAAAATTAATTAATTAATTTAAAAAATACCTCCATCTACCATAATGAAAGGTTAACAAAGTTTTAAACTGATGCATGGGAGAGCAGCGCATCATATAATTTAGAATTAGGGAGGTAAATAGAAGAAGCAGCTGAAGGAGTTGAGAGTAGATCCAACTGAAAAGCAGAAAGATACGGGATGGTGGCAGTTGTGGGGGGCAGTTCCTGTTGTTGCTGCGAATCTTAAAGACTATTTGACTTTTCCCCATGTTATTGAGATATAATTGACATATTAATTGACATAAACTGTGTAAGTTTAAGGTTGCAGCATAATGATTTGACTTGCATATATTGATTCATTATGAATTGATTACCGCAGTAAGCTTAGTTAACATTCGTTACCTCTTACAGATAAAAAAAGAAAGAAAAAGAAAAAATGTTTTATTCCTTGTGATGAGAACTCTTGAGATGTACTCTCTTAAGAACTTTCAAATATGCCATGTGTCAGTTTTAAAAATTATTAATTAAAAAATGAGATACCATCGGACCAAGAAATAAAAGAAAATCTCAAAAGAATATGAACATTGTAAGTTCCTTGCGGCGTGTTTAACCAGTGTTCCAGACAATCAGTCATTTTACACAGGTAAGGACTGTGGTCATCACATTTAACATGTAATGTGAGCATTATTATATTTTTGGCA
Organism: Delphinapterus leucas; assembly: GCF_059928025.1. Lineage (NCBI taxonomy): Eukaryota > Metazoa > Chordata > Mammalia > Artiodactyla > Monodontidae > Delphinapterus > Delphinapterus leucas. Next base: position 86,418,408 of record NC_143142.1, read on the forward strand.
TTTAGTAGATAAAAAGTAGTAACTTTTAAAAATTCACATTGTTGAGGTGCTAGTAAAGATGAACACTTTTTCCATTCACCAGGTGATATCTTTTTCTACGAACTGTCTGTTCCACTCTTTTGTCTGTTGGGATCTTCATGTACTCCTCATTGACCAAAAAAGAGTCTCTTTACATGTTAAGATGAATGGTTTGTTGGCCAGCATTTTCAGCAGATAATTTTTTTAGCTTACATTTTCATACTTGGAAACATTTTTTATGTGACCAAAACTGTTTTAGTTTTTGGGTTTTTTTTGTAATTTCTTAACTTGTGTGGTGTGCTGTACCCAGAGGGTAAATAAACAAGCACTTCAAAACCAAAAGAAGCAGAAATAATTAAACAGAAAATGTCTGCCGGTGTAAAGCGGTATTCTGCAAAGGACTTTGGCTCACTGCAAAGTATGCTCCGAGGAAATCTGACTCGAATGGATGCGTGAAGCAGAATTAGGCAAAACTCAGAGTCACTGGGTCCAGTTACTGGAGTGAGTCTTCACAGCCAAACCACTAGGATTCAGGAACCAGAATAATGGTAATAATTCACTAATGCTGATCGAGCACTCATTAAGTGCCAGGCACTGATCCAAGAGATTTACATGCATTATCTCATCAGTACAGAAAGGAATGGAACTGTGAGTCTGTATTCCAAGCGCTGGGCTACACAACTGGTGTGCCAGGAAAAGTGCTGGGAGAGGCCAGGTGGGGTCAGGATGGGGTCAAGATGGGGTCGAGTCATGGTACGTGAGTTTGAAATAAAAATGCAAACTATTGATCGTTCTCTTTGAAACCAAAATAATAATCTTTCAAACAAAACAATCACAACAAGGCATTATTTGTATTTTTCCATGACATTCCTTCTCAAAAAGACAACCCACATTTTCTGAAGACATTGCATGAAATGGATGTGGATTGACGTAATTCTCAGCTGTTTTGTCCTCTGCCACGTACCTTTGTTTCCCTACTTGGGATGTTTCCTCTTTCACAAATCGTAAACGTCACAGCCCCCCTGCTTTGTGGACACCGACATCCCAGTAACAGAATTATCATCCCTGGGTGTGAGATACTGTTAGCTGTGCCACTGGCTTTCTGTGGATGATTAATAAATGAGGGGTGACACTTCACGCAGTCATGGAAAGATGAGAAATTGGGGGAATATGGGGTGAGAATGCACTTCTCTCTGAAGCCAAGTAGCGTGGAGCGTCCGGCGGCTCCTGGAGAGGCCAGCGAGGCCCAGCCCCCCATGTTGGGCTTCTCGGTGTCCCCCCAGTCCCAGCTTCTTCTGCTGTACCCTGAGATGTTCTGCTCCTTTTCCTGAAGTTCCTGCCTTCTTTCTGCCCCTTGGCTTCCCATCTCTGACCTCTGACCTGATGCTCTACCGCAGCCCCACTTGTTCACCTCGGGCCATGAAGTTCTGCTTTTCTAATCTGGCAGCCCCTCTGCCCTTGCCTGCCCCACCTCCCTTAGGGCTTGGATCCCAGAGGGCTCTTCTGGAGAACCAGGTCCTGTCAACTGTTAGGGGATAAGGACTCCATTGGTTATTCCGGTCACACATTTGCAGGTGGATTCAGAACTTGACCCGGAGGCCCACCTTCACGGAGAAGGGACCACCTCCACCTGATTGCCTCACCTTAAAAGGGGTCACAGCCCTCTCCATGGACATTCTGTGGCCAGTTGAGAGCCGATGGGGCAGAGGACACGTCATTGTCCTGAAATAGTGCTGTTTCAGGAGCCGCTGACACCGCTGCTTACGGAGATTTGACTCTGTGGGAAGCTCTGGGAAGAGAAGGAATCATCTGGAAGGGGTGGAGATAGACGAGGAAGCGCGCGTCTCGTCCCACAACGCTCTGGTCGCACAGCGCTCCAGAGTCCCGAGGTCCCAGGCCATGCCTGGATTGGTTCATGGCTGGTATTAGTATCGCTTAAGTTTTTAAACTAGAAAGCTTTTAAACTAACGATGTTTTCTAAAGATTAGTATACAAATATTAATCTTTAGAAAACATTGCCATTATAAACAATGACGTTATGGTAATACATTGTATTAATCACATACAATTATCATATTAATTAATATGATAGATTTATTAAAGTTAATATAATATAATAATTATATAATAATGACATGGCTGTTCATATGATTTTAATAATTATATTGTTGTATAATTAATAGTATATAGTATATAATTATTACATAATTAATGTAATTAACACAATCATAAATCTATATGTTAAACAAATGGGTGCACCTTATTACAATACTATCAACACCTCTGAGCACAGACACAGCTGCAGTGTTGATAAATTTCTCCAAAATGATGCTTAGCTCATGTGGCGTTTAAGTTAAGCACATGGTAGGAATTTGCTTTTGAAGGAGCTCCTGGCCACACACATGATTAGATTCCTTGACTTTCTTGAGTGACCTCACCACAAAAATGTCAAATGAGTTGACTGACTGACTCCTAAAAATCAAATGGGGGCAGTCCCGTTGTTTAGAGGCCAGCCAGTTTTCACATGCAGCAGTACTCTGAGGTTTGGGGACGGCCACTTTCAGATGGCTTTGGGTCTGGGCCACCACAACCTGTGTGTGATGCTGTCAGGGACCGTAGCCCCCAGCTGCCCCTGCATCAGGGGACAAGCTGACCCCTCTCTGCCACAGACACGCAGCACAAATCACACGGAGAGGTTGTGAAGCTTAGTTAATATTTAAAACATTTTGTTCTCAGATAAAAGGGGATTCAAGTTGTCACCAATTAGTAGGAAAAAACTAATTATTATACAGGCCTATGATCTTTTATAAGTAGAAACATTAAAGGAATCTAAATCTATCACTTTCCATAAAAGAGCAGATGGCCTGAATTAGACCCTAAAATATAATATGTGTATATCTGTATAGAGATAGATATACATCACCTAACAGCAATATTTTAGAGGGATGTTGGGGGATGGGTGGCAATAGAACAGAAAACAAAATGTCATTCTATCCAGTACTGTCTATGGGAATTTATGCAGAAAAAAACACAGTCTACTGGTCCAGACTTTTAACTATGTGCAAATACATTTAAATCCTCGTATTTCAACAAAATTCATAGTTTAGGCAGTAAATATTTACTGAATCCTTACTATGGGCCGGGCTCTCAAATAATGCAATCAACAGACTACAGTGCTCGTTCTTAAAGAGCTTACAGCCTAGAGGAAGAAGACAGATGAACATACAAACAAAAGCTGCTGTCTTATAAGCCTGATTTCTGCCTTGGGACACCATCACCACCAAAGCTCTTGGGAAGAGCTGTTTGTCTGCTATCAGCCCCTGAGCTTTCCCCTCATCTGGTTGTGTCTCTCCCCAGTCTTCCTAGCTGGGTTGAAGGCCACTGCGACCTCCTGAAACCCCTAGACGGGCAGCCACGGAGGTTGTGCAAGACACCCTAGGGGACGCCTTTCACAGGGAAGTGTGGCTTCTGCAAGGATGTTGGTCCAATGCCTTCAGAGTCCACCGCCACATGGGAGGGTCTCACGTCCTCTGGCTGCCCGGCGCCCACTTCTTCACAAAGTCATGGGATTTCACAGACCCTGCTACACATTTGGGAGGGAACTAAAGGAACTTGGCAGAAAAGAGACATGCCAGACGAAGTGTGATGCTTCGGCCTTTGGGAAGTGTGATGCTTCCCAAAGGCCAAAGGAAATTTTGGCCAAGAAGTTCCAACCTTCACAACCTCCCAAGCATTTCCCCAAGACAGAAACTGGAAGGAAAAAGGACTTCACTTTTTTCCTTCCCAAAAGCGAAGTCTTCAAGCGGGGATGGAGGTGATGGGGTAGGAGGCGCCTCCTTCCAAGAGATCTGGATGCTGAGTCGCCATTTAAGGCCGATGTCTGAGTCTCTAGGCCAGTGTAAGTGGGAAGGTTTCCTCATTCCTCCAGGTCTTCTGATGGAAACCACTGGACTGAGCGTGCATGGGTGCACATGCACACACATACACGTCACCTCTGACTTTCTTTACCCTCAGACCCTAATGCCTGATTCCCAGAGCAAACCCCCAGGACTAGATGAGTGAGGGGAGTATTTAAGTCTTCCAAAGAAAGCAGGAACAAGTGATAATAACACAGGATCATGGCCTTTTGGGAGGGGAACCCAACTGAACTGTCTACTTTCAAAATAGATTGTTACACTGAATTAGGTAAGGATTTTTATTTTTCAAATGTGGTTTGCAAATATAGTGTTAGGAATATTTTATCTGACGTTTATTCCACAATCTCAGGAGCCACAGAATATTTACAAATAGGTTCAGAAATTCAGGGACTAAGGACTTGGGGTAACAAAGATTCTTTTCATTGAGTGTGGGATAATCACTAGGGGCACTAAAAGTTAAGTGTGCTAAAATGATGGAATGATTCAATGTGCCAAGTAATAGTGAAACTTTTGCAAACCGGAGGATCTTTTCTCAACTCAACAGCAAGATCTGGTGTCTTAACACTTTTATCCAACAGCTACTAATGAGTCATTATAAAATAACGACTGAGGTTGATTATTTCATCACAAAGGAAGTTCTGTGCATAGATCGCGTGATGGAGCCAGTATCACTCATGATACAACAAAGGCGTTGCATGGCCTGGTGGCAGGTGTGGCTGGATAGACTCTCTTCTTGAGCCACACATTCATTTATCTAATTTTTACTCTGGTTTACCTAGATTTACACTTCCACTAATCTGAGTTTTCTCCACTAAAATCCTGCTTGCCTCTGTCTCTAGTCCAACCCTGTCAACTAACTCTTTACTCGTTGGCCAGGTGGAAGATGCTGTACATGATGGGGTCCATTCAGGACGTCCAGGCTGTGAGCACAGGAGCCTCCCAGTCAGAGGGGAACTTCTTCGCTTTCTTTTCATGCTCCTTTTCTATTTTGATTCCTTCTTTTCTCCTTTAGAGAATTTTCTCCAATTACCTCTTTTTCTCCTGAACTCCTGTGATAAATCCATTGATTGCACTTCTCAGTTTTAAGACAATAAGTAGGATTTGTTCTTTTAAATTCTTTGGTTTAAAAAAAGAAAAGAAAATGAAAAAAAATTCCATCAGAAATGGAAGAGCAGGTGACAGCACCCCAAGCTCACAACCTCCGAACGATTCCATTTCAACGGGGGCTCAGTAAGTGACCTGAGAGGGGACATTCTTAGCAGTGAAAAGTATTTCTAGACAACTTTAAAAGAAAGACAAAGGAGAAATCTCATAGAAACAAGAAAAGGAGAGCTTTGATTGTGGAATACCCTGTGGTTCGTGAAGTGTGAATAAAATTACTTCCTGAAAAATCTCGAAAAAGGTGTTAATCATTCCCTTTCAGTCACGATGTTGAGCAGGGTCCCCAGTGCCTGCCTAACAGCTGGTCCCATTGGCTCGAGCGACTAAACCGGTGTAAATCCTGGCATACTTCCGTCACGTCAAGGTCAAGCGGCCTGTGAAGTTTCAGGTAAACATCCTTGCTTGAAAACTCCCTGCAATCAGACCTCAGACCGAGGGTGTCATATTGACTCGCTGTGCTTCCTGCATTCTTTCCTCCCCCATTCCCTTTCTGTCTCGCACTCTTTTTAATTGTATGCCGTGTACATTACCTGCAATCTTCATAACGCTAATCATCTTGGGGGTCAAATGCTATGGAAACTAGCATCCTGCGTGTTGTTCAAAAAATAGTTTAAAGAGTCCAAGAAAGGCTCTTCAAGGAATGCGTTGAGTCCAAGCCAACTTTGATCTCACCAGTCTCTTCACCCCTGAGAGAAGAAAGGGAATAGCTCGAATGAAAAATATACAGACCTACATGCTACAATGTGATACCGTAAAGTCAATTTTGGACCGAATGCATCAATTCATTTGCCTCTCCCTTGCATTAGCATTGATGATGCACCTGTGTGACGGGCATTATACTTCGTACTGGGCGACATGAGGGATAGAAGCTGTACATCACCACCTGCCTTCCAGGTATTTTAAATCTAGTAATGGGATCAAATTATGTACTCAAATAACTGTATTACACAGTAGAAGATAATGTCCCCATAGAGGGATGCATGAATGAAGCTTTTGAATTTTCTTAGGAGAAAAGGATTGGATCTAACTAGAGGAACGTGAAAAGTCTTCCCGCAGGAATGGATTTTCCCCAGAAGATTGTATCTCAAGAATTGTTAGAGACTTTGTTCCAAAGCTGTGGGAACTGTGCCTGGAAAGCCCATAAGGTGGTGAGGTTTGGGTGTATTTGGGAAACATTCTCACTGAGATGATCCAGAAGATAGTTTATGTATAGAACAATGAGGAAGACACAGATCCTATCCGTGGGGATTTGGAGGCTGGTGTGGTACATGAGGAATAAAAAAACAACGTTTAATACAGTGTTCAAAGTGCTATATTAGAGATACACACAAAGTGTACAGAACAGGGAGTCAGAAAAAGCCATAAAGACTGATCGTGAAAGATCCATACGATGTTTTACCAAGCAAGAAGCCATTACAGGCAGAGCAAGAGTTTATACAAAGATGCAGAGATGAGAAACGTACATCCTGTTGAGTAAATCATAGGTTTTGGTGACCAGAGCACAAAGGACAGGCAGAGCCAGGAGGGGCAAGAAGCAAGGGAGGCCAGGTAATCAGGTCAGGGCCAGACTAGGAAGGACCTTGAATGCCAACGAGAGGAATTTGGAATTATTTACTAGGCAACAAAGGCTTCCGAACAAGGAAATAAAATAATCACAGAAAATTGTAGAAGCAAAATAACCTTTTTTCTTGAGCCAAAGTAAAACACAGAACCTCCTTTTACTAAGGGCTGCAGGATAATCCTGAATAGACCAAAATACGAATCTAAGTAATCTGGTTCATAAAGTAGTTTTAAGGTATTTGGTCACGGTCAGATACAAGGATAATACCGAGCTCCAAGGGTTTTAAGATCGACAAGGGCATCAAAGTCTGTCTTTGTCCATCTCCAGGCAATTAAGTTAATATTCGTTGAAAAAGTGAAGAAAATATCTGATAAGTGAATGAAACGATGAAAATGGCCCCCAAATAATCAATATTTACAAGAAGTGGAACAACAGTAGGGAAGATCAATGCTCTTCTGGCTCTGGATGGACAGCCAGGTGCAAAAGACATCAGGGCGTGGTCTTCTAGATAAGGAGGGAGAGTCAATCCTACACGTTCCTTCCCCCTCTGGGGAGCTCGGTAACGAAACAATAGTAAAAGGAACACATTCTGAAGTTAGAGAAGGACAATGGATGCCATTCCTAGTGGCACACTTCTTGAGGACTTTCAACAAATCTACACAACAAATAAGTGAGAATGAAGAGCCAATATGATGTTGTAACTGGTGAAACTAAGAGCACTGAATGTATTCACCCCGGTTCCATGATAAGAACTTAAGAACAACCGACCATAGGAGAGATGATAACTAACACTCCACAACAGAATACATATTGAGTAGCTAATGAATAGGTTCAGCAGACATGATATGTAAATACCCATAATTATTAAGAAGAACAATGGAGGCTATCCTGTTATCTGTTTAAGAATATGAGTGACCTCTTTGAAGCTAGAGACCACCTATTCGCTCTCTTGGTTCGCAGCACTTAGCACAATGTCTTAGGAGGCTTGTGGGCACTCGCTACATAAATAAGACATGCAAATGAATTTACTCGGATGCGTCTTCTGCTGTCTGCATCCAGCAGCTCCTCCACAGATGAAGGTGATGTGGTCCACCTGACCACTAGCCTCCCATCACCTGGGGGACCCTCAGGAGACCATCCTTCCTTGGAGCCCATCCTCCATTTCAAGGTTAGAACAGTAAGATGCGGTTTTTAAATTTTTATCATTATGATTTTATTCTTTTTACTGTTTGTGGCTTGCTAGGGTGCCCGTGAAAACAGGAGCCGAAGGGTTCTGGCGAGAACAAGAGTAACAGTGCAGAACGCACAAGCCCTTTCCCAAGTGCTCTGCTGGTGCCCTGCGTTGTGTGTGCCACACCTCAACACTGCCCTAAAATCCCTCCCTGTTCCAGGACAGCTGCCTTTCCTGCCTGGGGACTGCTGGCTGGGGCAATGGGCCAAAGGCTGCCCTTGGTGCAATAAGCTTAGCCAGTGGCCATGCTGCATCCGGGTGAGGTCACAGAATTGATGCCAATCAACACTGAGCTTTCACTTTACTCTCATTCCACCAGATAAAGCAGTAGGGAGGCATGAAGCCCAGAGGTTCACCTGAGAACAAATTTCATGCCGGTAAACTCTGCTCACTGCCATTGGAAGTGCTGTCCAGCTCTCCAGAGGCTGCTCTGCTGCCTGCCCTTCCCCAGCTGAGAAAGCAAAGCCAGCTTGGGTCACACTTGTCCTGGTGGCAAATCCACTGTGTGTCACAAGCATCCTTTAAGCTGAAACTTTCCTCTCACCATTTCCATTACAGAATCATTGCATCTGTAATAATTTTCCATCGGAGGCTGGGGAGAGGAGGCTGCTGGAGCTTCACCTGCTGTTCAAACCAGGCACGGTCAAGAGAGTCCATTTTTCTTTGTGTTTGAAATCAACAGGAGGACGAAAAGGACCCATAAATACAGCCAATCGGGAGTATTTTATATCTGTGGCTGCAATGAGAAAGCCCACCTGTAACAAAATAAAAGAGGGATGCAAGGAAATCAGAAGAGAGAAAAAAAAAGAAGAAAAGGAAGAAAGATTTAAGGAAAAAAGGGAGCAGTGTTCATCCTTCATGTTGAAATGCTCCTGTGGTTTATAGCAAAATAGTGCTTTGGACTGTCAGGGCTATTAGTCAAGGGTTAAATGTCGCTCAGATCACACCCATTATGAACAGGGAAGTGTGTGTGCGTGTGTGTGTGTGTGAGTGTAGGGACAGAGATGCTGCTTTCTTATGCATTTTAAATGGAGCCACGCTGGCCGGGAGATGACCTGCCACACGATTTTTAAATTATCTCTGTGTGCACTCTGCCTGTTTTGGAAATGCTCTAAATAAAAATAATGGACTGTCTTTTAATAACTCTCATTGTGAGGATTCCACATATCAAACCACGCCATGCAGCTTGCAGGCAAACATCGGGCATGTGTGATCTCGCTGGAAGAGAGACAAATGGGGCTGCAGGCATCTCCATCTAGGGACCGCTGACAGGGAAATGGCATCCGCAAACTGGCACATCTGTCAGGATGCGGGATATTGGCACCTGTCATGCAATTTCAGTCATGACTTTTAATAAAGCTGCTTTCCCTTAGGTAAAATTGGAACTTGACTGTAATATTAGCTGCAAGCCCATCTTGTTTTCCCCTTCAGAGCACTTCTGTACGTGAGGCAGTTCAAATGGGTCTCAAAGCTGAAGTATGATGTTTACCAGCGCCTTCCCTGCTCTCCAGAACTCGGGGTTTGAAAAAGATGTTGCATGGAGTTTCTTTCTTTCTTTTGCAAAATGTCTCCTTTTGGCAACGGATGCTGGTTTCCCTATTTATTTTCATATCACTCGCCCACTGCCGCCATCCCCCTTGCCAGCCCTCTCTGGGTTGTTGTTTGAGTGAACTTAGCCCGGGGAAGTATGTGTATCATAAAAACCAGGTTGGGATTTGTTGGCGGTCAGTCAATAAATCAGTCAGAGTTTAATTACCAGGCAAGTGATGGGCTGTGGTGACAGGCACCAGCTCTGGTGGAGAGCATTTCTTTGGGGGCAACTGCTATGAAAAACCCTAAAAGTGAGGTTATTCTGTGTGTGGGGTGTGTGTGTGTGTGTGTGTGTGTGTGTGTGTGTGTGTGTGACAGAGAGAGAGAGAGAGATACAGAGAGAGAGAGACAGGAAGAGAAGTATAAGTGGCAAAATAGTGAAGCAAAAAGATAAGGGTGTGTAAGCCAAAAAGAAATGAAAAGTAAGGACTCTATAGCTGCCATCAGCCCTCCAAAATTTGTGTTCTAAGAGAGTGGAAGTTTTAGGAGTCATTTTAATACAGTGTTCTTTGGGGAAAGCTTTTTATGTTGCGCCGGAAACATCACATCACTAGTTGAGTGTTACAGGATTTCTGTACTAACACATGTTAATTTCACTTCTTCATACAACACACAGAAATGTTTTCTTTGTGACCTATTGAATTAAAAACTCCTCTAAACTGGAAACCTCACATTCCCCCCCAAAAAATATCAGAAAATTATGTGTAAATGGTGTTTCACAAAGTGGGAGTCAAGTGGGATTTCTCCCTTTTCTAACATTTAACATTCTCATTAAGTAATTAACAATTGCTTCCTCCCCCTCACTTCCCAACCCCCACCCCAACCAACAATTTTGGGAGAGATTCCAGGTTGAGTGACCCTGAAACACAGGTTGAGGATTGCTTTTATTCTTTTTTTCCAAAGGCTGTTCACACTCAACCTGGATTTTATTTTTGACTAGTTATAAGAAACACCATCGAGAGGGGTGACCATCCAGGTTGACCAAAGATGGATGACGGGAGAGGCTGGGAAGTCCAAGATCAAGGTGCTGTCAGATGGCAGATTCAGTGTCTGCCGTGCGGCTGATGGGGTCTTGGTGCTGCGGCGAGGTGTCAGGCCTGTGCCTCTGAGTGGGGAGAGCCGAGTTCAGAACATTGGTCCACCAGAGACTTCCCGGCTCCACGTAGTATCAAACTATGAAGCTCTCCCAGAGATCTCCATCTCAACTCTAGGACCCAGCTCCACTCAACGACCAGCAAGCTCCACTGCTAGACACCCTGTGCCAAACAACTAGCAAGACAGGAACACAACCCCACCCATTTAGCAGAGAGGCTGCCTTAAATCATAATAAGGTCATAGACACCCCAAAACACACCACTGGATGCGGCCCTGCTCACCAGAAAGACAAGATCCAGCCTCATCCGCCAGAACACGGGCAACAGTCCCCTCCACCAGGAAGCCTACACAACCCACTGAACCAACTTTAATGACTGGGGGCAGACACCAAAAACAACGGGAACTACAAACCAGCAGCCTGTGAAAAGGAGACCCCAAACACAGTAAATTAAGCAAAAGGAGAAGACAGAAACACACAGCAGATGAAGGAGCAAGGTAAAAACCCAACAGACCAAAAATGAACAGGAAATAGGCAGTCTACCAGAAAAAGAATTCAGAGTAATGATAGTAAAGATGATCCAAAATCTTGGAAATAGAATAGAGAAAATACAAGAAACATTTAACAAGGACCTAGAAGAACTAAAGAGCAAGCAAACAATGATGAACAACACAATAAATGAAATTAAAAATTCTCTAGAAGGAATCTGCCTGTTAATGCAGGGGACACGGGTTCGAGCCCTGGTCTGGGAGGATCCCACATGCCGCGGAGCGGCTGGGCGCATGAGCCACAGCTACTGAGCCTGAGCATCTGGAGCCTGTGCTCCGCAACAAGAGAGGCCGCGATAGTGAGAGGCCCGCACACTGCGATGAAGAGTGGTCCCTGCTTGCCACAACTAGAGAAAGCCCTCGCACAGAAATGAAGACCCAACACAGCAAAAATAAATAAATTAATTAATAAACTTCTACCCCCAACATCTTAAAAAAAAAAATTCTCTAGAAGGGACCAATAGCAGAATAACTGAGGCAGAGGAACGGATAAGTGACCCAGAAGATAAAATAGTGGAAATAACTACTGCAGAGCAGAATAAAGAAAAAAGAATGAATTGAGGACAGTCTCAGAGACCTCTGGGACAATAGTAAACATACCAACATAGGGGTTCCAGGGGAAGAAGAGAAAAAGAAAGGGACTGAAAAAATATTTGAAGAGATTAGAGTTGAAAATTTCCCTAATATGGGAAAGGAAATAGTCAATCAAGTCCAGGAAATGCAGAGAGTCCCATACAGGATAAACCCAAGGAGAAACACGCCAAGACACATATTAATCAAACTATCAAAAATTAAATACAAAGAAAAAAATATTAAAAGTAGCAAGGGCAAAGCAACAAATAATATACAAGGGAATCCCTATAAGGTTAACGGCCGATCTTTCAGCAGAAACTCTGCAAGCCAGAAGGGAGGGGCAGGACATATTTAAAGTGACAAAAGGGAAAAACCTACAACCAAGATTACTCTACCCAGCAAGGATCTCATTCAGATTCGACAGAGAAATTAAAACCTTTACAGGCAAGCAAAAGCTAAGAGAATTCAGCATCACCAAACCACCTTTACAACAAAGGCTAAAGGAACGTCTCTAGGCAGGAAACACAAAAGAAGGAAAAGACCTACAATAACAAATCCAAAACAATTAAGAAAATGGTAATAGGAACATACATATTGATAACTCCCTTATATGTAAATGAATTAAATGCTCCAACCAAAAGACATAGACTGGCTGAATGAATACAAAAACAAGACCCATATATATGCTCTCTACAAGAGACCCACTTCAGACCTAGGGACACATACAGACAGAAAGTGAGGGGTTGGAAAAAGATACTCCATGCAAATGGAAATCAAAAGAAAGCTGGAGTATCAATCTCATGTCAGACAAAATAGACTTTACAATAAAGACTATTACAAGAGACAAAGAAGGACAATACATAATGATCAAGGACACTACATAATGATCAAGGGATCAATCCTAGAAGAAGATATAACAATTATAAATACTTATGCACCCAACCTAGGAGCACCTCAATACATAAGGCAAATGCTAACAGGCATAAAAGGGGAAATCGACAGTAACACAATCATAGTAGGGGACTTTAACACCCCACTTTCACCAACAGGCAGATCATTCAAAATGAAAATAAATAAGGAAACACAAGCTTTAAATGATACATTAAACAAGATGGACTTAACTGATATTTATAGGACATTCCATCCAAAAACAACAGAATACAATTTCTTCTCAAGTGCTCTTGGAACATTCTCCAGGATAGATCATATCATGGGTCACAAATCAATCCTTTGTAAATTTAAGAAAATTGAAATTGTATCAAGTATCTTTTCCAACCACAATGCTATAAGACTAGATATCAATTACAGAAAAATATCTGTAAAAAATAAAAACACATGGAGGTTAAACAATACACTACTAAATAACCAAGAGATCACTGAAGAAATCAAAGAGGAAATCAAAAAATACCTAGAAACTAATGACAATGGAAACACGGAGACCCAAAACATATGGGATACAGCAAAAGCAGTTCTAAGAGGAAAGTTTATAGCAATACAATCCTACCTCAAGAAATGAGAAACACCTCAAATAAACATCTTAACCTTACACCTAAAGCAATTAGAGAAAGAAGAACAAAAAAACCCCAAAGTTAACAGAAGGAAAGAAATCATAAAGATCAGATCAGAAATAAATGAAAAAGACATGAAGGAAACAATAGCAAAGATCAATAAAACTAAAAGCTGGTTCTTTGAGAAGATAAACAAAATTGATAAAACATTAGCCAGACTCATCAAGAAGAAAAGGGAGGAGACTCAAATCAATAGGATTAGAAATGAAAAAGGAGTAGTAACAACTGACACTGCAGAAATACAAAGGATCATGAGAGATTACTACAAGCAACCCTATGCCAATAAAATGGACAACCTGGAAGATATGGACAAATTCTTAGAAAAGCACAACCTTCTGAGACTGAACCAGGAAGAAATAGAAAATATAAACAGACCAATCACAAGCACTGAAATTGAGACTGTGATTAAAAATCTTCAAACAAACAAAAGCCCAGGACCAGCTGGCTTCACAGGCGAATTCTGTCAAACATTTAGAGAAGAGCTAACACCTATCATTCTCAAACTCTTCCAAATATAGCAGAGGAGGGACACTCCCAAACTCATTCTATGAGGCCACATCACCCTGATACCAAAACCAGACAAAGATGTCACAAAAAAAGAAAACTTCAGGCCAATATCACTGATGAACATAGAGGCAAAAATCCTCAACAAGATACTAGCAAACAGAACAGATACTAGAAAGAGAGAAGAAAAAGAAATAAAAGGAATCCAAATCAGAAAAGAAGAAGTAAAGCTGTCACTGTTTGCAGATGACATGATACTATACACAGAGAATCCTAAAGATGTTACCAGGAAAATACCAGAGCTAATCAATGAATTTGGTAAAGTAGCAGGATACAAAATTAATGCACAGAAATCTCTTGCATTCCTATACACTAATGATGAAAAATCTGAAAGCGAAATTAAGGAAACACTCCCGTTTACCATTGCAACAAAAAGAATAAAATAGCTAGGAATAAACCTACGCAAGGAGACAAAAGACCTGTAGGCAGAAAATTATAAGACACTGATGACAGAAATTATAGATGATAAAAACAGATGGAGAGATATACCATGTTCTTGGATCGGAAGAATCAACATTGTGAAAATGACTATACTACCCAAAGCAATTTACAGATTCAATGCAATCCCTCTCAAACTACCAATGGCATTTTTCACAGAACTAGAACAAAAAATTCCACAATTTGTATGGAAACACAAAAGACCCCGAATAGCCTAAGCAATCTTGGGAAATAGAAACAGAGCTGGGGGAATCAGGCTCCTGGACTTCAGACTATACTACAAAGCTACAGCAATCAAGATGGTATGGTACTGGCACAAAAACAGAAATATAGATCAATGGAACAGGACAGAAAGCCCAGAGATAAACCCATGCACATATGGTCAACTTATTTTTGATAAAGGAGGCAAGAATATACAATGGAGAAAAGACAATCTCTTCAATAAGTACTGCTGGGAAAACTGGGCAGCTACATGTGGAAGAATGAAATTAGAACACTCCCTAACACCATACACAAAAATAAAGTCAAAATGGATTAAAGACCTAAATGTAAGGCCAGACACTATAAAACTCTTAGAGGAAAACATAGGCAGAACACTCTACGACATAAATCACAGCAAGATCCTTTCTGACCCTCCTCCTACAGAAATGGAAATAAAAACAAAAATAAACAAATGGGACCTCATGAAACTTCAAAGCTTTTGCACAGCAAAGGAAAACATAAACAAGATGAAAAGTCAACCCTCAGAATGGGAGAAAATATTTGCAAATGAAGCATCTGACAAAGGCTTAATCTCCAAAATTTATAAGCAGCTCATGCAGCTCAATATCAAAAAAATAAACAACCCAATCCAAAAATGGGCAGAAGACCTAAATAGACACTTCTCCAAAGAAGATATACAGATTGCCAACAAACACATGAAAGGATGCTCAACATCACTAATCATTAGAGAAATGCAAATAAAATACAATGAGATATCACCTCACACAAGTCAGAATGGCCATCATCAAAAAATCTACAAACAATAAATGCTGGAGAGGGTGTGGAGAAAAGCGAACCCTCCTGCACTGTTGGTGGGAATGTAAATTGATACAGCCACTATGGAGAACAGTATGGACGCTCCTTAAAAAACTAAAAATAGAGCTACCATATGACTGAGCAATCCCACTACTGGGCATATACCCTGAGAAAACCATAATTCAAAAAGAGTCATGTACCACAATATTCATTGCAGCTCTATTTACAATAGCCAGGACATGGAAGCAACCTAAGTGTCCATCGACAAATGAATGGATAAAGTAGACGTGGCACATATATACAATGGGATATTACTCAGCCATAAAAAGAAATGAAGCTGAGTTATTTATAGTGAAGTGGGTGGACCTAGAGTTTGTCATACAGATTGAAGTAAGTCAGAAAGAGAAAAACAAATAGTGTATGCTAACACATATATATGGAATCTGAAAACAAAACAAAACAAAACATGGTTCTGAAGATCCTAGGGCCAGGACAGGAATAAAGACGTAGACGTAGAGAATGGACTTGAGGACACAGGGAGCGGGAAGGGTAAGCTGGGGCAAAGTGAGAGAGTGGCATGGACTTACGTATACTACCAAATGTAAAATAGCTAGCTAGTGGGAAGCAGCTGGACAGCACAGGGAGATCAGCCCTGTGCTTTGTGACCACCTAGAGGGGGTGGGATGGGGAGGGTGGGAGGGAGACACAAGAAGGAGGAGATATGTACATGTATAGCTGATTCACTTTGTTATACAGCAGAAACTAACACACCATTGTAAAGCAATCATACTCCAAAAAGCAAAGAAAAGAAACACTATCTTCTACCTGTCATGTGTCATGAGTCTGTGTGTGGAGATACTGTGGGATGTTTTGACTGAAAAAATGTCTATTTTCTTTTAACTGTTCGCCAGTGGTATGTCTCAGTTTGTTTCTTTGCAATTCTTTGACCATTTTAAGGAATTGTGGAATCTTTGGCTACAGGTTATATATCCATGATGCAGAGGGCAAACTTTTTGGCTGGCAGCAGGGAAGGAAGGGAGAGGACAGGCTGGACCAATAGCCTAGGATGGTGGAGAATGCCTGGGAGATGGGTCCTTCTCCAGAATTTACATTTCACTGGATTTTCCCAAGCTGGCTTGGATCTTATACACCTTCCTCAAATTCTTTAGAATTATATCATTAGAAGTATCATCAATCAAAGACAGCAGCCTGGGATTTTGATAAGTATATCGCAAAGATTTAAGACAAAAGATCAGGCAGGATGAACCAGGAAGCCACGGGAAAAAAAATTATACACATAACCAAAGCAAAATCAGCAGGCTTTTTGGCTTTTGCCCATTCTTCTTTGTGAAGAAACTGTTTGGCAGTTTGCCTAAAATCGTAGCAGCAAACAGCCACTCCAGTTTAAATTGCTATTAAAAACAATACAAAACCGAGCAAGCAAAACAAAACAAAACAAAAACCTGTACCACCTGGCCAGAAAACGGCCTATGACCTGAGTCCTGGCACCTTAAAAATTCGAGTCTGACACCCCTGTTCTCATTTGCTCTTGGTTGAATCCTTCCCAAGCCCTGGTTTACCTGGCTTGCAGCTCACGTGCCAGCACTCTTAGGGCCCAATAAATTTCTCTATGGTTTCAGTCTAGGTAGCGAGTGTTCAATTTCAATAACCCTAAGAATGAGCAGCCTTTGTTTAAATGTCTGTTAAAACAAATTTTATGGCTGCGTCAGTGCGGTATCTGATAGCCCGTAAAACAAGTCACCAGGCTCCCCGAATATGTCGGCTTAAGAGAACCAGAATCTTTCCCAGGGCCATTCCTTTTTCGAATGCCTCACCCTATATTTGACAACCTTTAAGTCCCAAATTAATGGGCCATTTTAACCACAAGAACTAGAATTAGAAGAAATAATAGTGGTATTGTCTTAGAGCAGAAAGGGAGATGTAAGATCATAAGGTGGAAAAAATAAACCAAATACTATTTTAAATTAGCCCAAAGGAGCTTCAATCCATACAGTTTGACATTTTGCAGTGTCAAAAAGCTGCCCATGTTTTGGCCCCAACAGGATTCTTACCTGCCACAAAACTGTATTTAAAGCTAAGTCGTGGAAAATCACGCAAACCCTATTAAGACAAATCTAGATATGTCCTCAACAATGAGAAGACAGGCCGATTCCTCATTTAATCCCAATGTTTCTGTTGAGTGCCATTTCCTTACAATCTTCAAGCAAAAGAGAAAACAAGCGCTGAAATAGTTATTAAGCGTATAGCTTTCTACTGCTTCCAAGAAATCAATATCACATAGAGATGTCGGATGGTGACTTTCTGTGCAACGTCTCTCATAGCTGTGATTGTTAATATCACCATTGGGTTTCAGAACAGAGTAAAAATTAAACTCCATCTTGATAGTATCCTATTGTTAAAGGTCTCCGGGAAGGGGATTTTCACAAATGGGAGAGCACTCTATTATCATGCTCTAAAATTCTTCACCACTGTAATTCCAAAGAGCTGCACTGAGAAGCCATTTCCTCTTATTCCTCTAAGAGAAAGAGTGTTTAATTCTTATAGACACAATCGCCAGGGCAGGATGAAAGATCTGCACAGAGGTGGCTGAGATGTCACTGCAGGACCACGTCCCCGAAGGCCACTGCTCCCTGCGTGCCCAGCACACCCCTGGGCTCGTGGTCAGCACACATGAGTCCATTCATTCACATGCAGATGCACTCCATCAAGGTTGCAAGCCACACTTTTTGACTACAGACCTCCTTCTGCTCTAGGAAATACAGTTCTAAGCAAGGCAAGGCCCCTGCTTCAGACGAGCTGGCATCCTCATGGGGATAGACTGGAAACAAACAAACACGTAAGCAAGAAAAACATCAGATGGCGCTGACTGCTCTGCAGAAAATTAAAATAATGTGTTGGGAGAGAAAGCTCTTAGGATTTTCCGGTCAGAAAAGATCTCTCTGAAGAGGTGACATTTCAGTGAAGGAGTTATAGATGAGTGAAGGTCAGGCAAGAACATTCCAGGCAGAGGGGACAACTTGGAGTTTGGGGGAATGACATGAAGGCTGAAGTTTCTGAAGAGCAATAAATGAGGGTGACCTGCCCAGAGATGAGTTAGGACAGATGAGCACGAGGAAGGTCAGGTGGGGTCTTGTACCCATGGGTACCCAAGGCAACAGTACATCTTCTTCTAGGTCCAATAGGAAGCCATGGGAAGGTTTTCGGATGGAGACTGGCATGGTCTGATTTGAGCTGAGTTCTAAAAGGATCACTTTAACATCTATTGAAATGGCCAAAGTAGAAAGAGGGACACCAGAGAAGGGGGTGTTGCAGTTGTCCAGGCGAAAGAGGGCTTGTGGCTTGGGCTGGGAGGATAGCAGTGAGCGATGAGAAGTGGACAGATGCAGCACATGTCTTGAAGTAGAGTCAACAAGAATGGCCGATGGATCGGATGGTGCTGAGAGACGGAGGAGCATATAGTTCAGTGTGGCCCAGCTGCATTGTGTGGTAAAGTAGCACTGACATCGTGATGGCTCAGAACAACTTAGATCAACTCCTCCTTTAGGTTCCACGTTCATGGCATGTCGGCATGGACCTTGTTCCCCATTGTCTCCCCTCAAAGACCCAGGCTGATGGAGACTCTCCACTGGAAGTGGCTGATTGATGAGTTAGGATTAAGAGAATTTAGAGAATCATCCCTGACTCATCAATGCTTCCAGACAGAGGTGACAACCATCCCCTCTGCCCACAGCTCATTGTCAAGGACAAGTCACTGGGTCAAGGGGACAGAAAAGTGGAGTTATTCTCCATGTGAAATAGTAGAGGGAAACTGGCTCTCCGGGAACACAGTTAATATCAGTCGTAAGAGGTGTCAAGAGCAATCCCTAGAACTTTGGTTTGCCCAACAGCATAGATGATGCTGCCATTCTTGGCTCTGGGAAAATGGGGGATGAACACCAGTAATTCTTCACTGTGACTGTAGCTGTTCAACACCCATCTCACCAGGGAACACCAGCTCCATCCTCTCCAGACCACTGATGCCCTAGATTATCCTCTGGAACCAGCACAGCGCAGTCGCTGTGTAACGTAATACACAGTGGTGACATTATGACTGAATGAATGAACCAAGAATAAGAATAAATCATTAAGCCATTTGGTTGACTTTCCAAGGGTGGCAACAATAGCACTTTCATGCTTCCTGTCTGATGTCATCCACATTCAAGCATCTATTGTAAGGGAGGTCCCAGGCTCATGGGCTGACTCGCAGGGGAGTGGCTTGCAGCTGTGTGTCCCCCGCCATCATTTGTCTGTCTTGAATGTTGGTGCTCCAGCTTCTAATACTTTCCTAAGTCTTGGCAGCTGATTTGAATACTTCAGATTACCCACCCAGATGTCAACTTTCGAGTTAGATACACGTCCGGCTCCAGCTAAGGGACACCTTGGTCAGCTAAGGAATTTGGACTTTATCCTACCAGCCATCAGAGGCACTAACCATTTTGGAGTAAAGGATTAGCAGGAACTACTCCCTGACTGAAAACTCCTGAGGACAGGCACTGTATTCCTTGGATCTAAGCATTCCCAGCGCTGATCAGAGTAATGGACACACATAGACACACAGTTGAAGTGTGACGTATGAATTACTGTGCGTATGGCCGAACAATGGATGATTGAATGAGGTGTAAAAAGATGAATGCTGTGCGGTAGCAGGTTTAGTTGGGGGAGGCACAAACTTGGGGGTAAAAAAAAAGCAGACACTGTTGGAAAAGTCTAGAGTTGAATTTATAAGACTCTCATAAGCACTGACAAATGCCCAGATACTGGCTGTCTCAGTTCAGCGAGTTCCCGGCTAAAGATTAGCGATATTTAAAATTGCACCTCAATATTCCTCCTGGTGCAATGTCATTGCAACTTGTTATAAAGACACAGTGGAAGATTTAAAGAAATATCTTGTAAAAAATTTGCATAGAGAGATAAATAAAATTATCTCATCAGAACTAAAACCTTGACTACCTATGCAATGGTAACCTTGAATCTTAACGCTATATAATTTGATTTAATGAAAACCTTCATTGAGTATAATGTTAAGTCAACAAAGCATATATATAGTTTTCAAATCCTTTTTTAATCTGTGATATAAATTTAGGTACCTGCTAAAGAGACCCCGAACCCACTTTTGGTATATAGGAATACTGAAACACGGTTCATTTTCTAGTGGTATTAATATGGAGCCTACAGCTGTCCTCACAGCTCTCCTCCAAAAGAATGGGACTGTTTCCAGGAGGAGAGAGCAATGGGGCTCATTCTCCCGCTGGCTGTGTCTCCTGTAAGCTCTCAGGAGGCTGCTGAAGTTTCTATTTACTCTGCTGGGGTGGCTTTTTGTTTTTAAACCCAGTTGAGTGTGTGAGAGCATTAGGGTGTGTTACTTTGCTCAGGCTGACGTAACAAAGTACCACAGACTGGGTGGCTTAAACAATAGGGATTTATGCTGTCACATTTGTGGAGTTTGGAAGGCCAAGATCAAGGTGACACTTCGGGAGAATCTGTTCCAGGCTTTCCTCTCCTGGTTACTGGTGGTTTTAAGGCAGTTTTGGGTGTTTCTTGGCTTGTAGAAGCATCACGCCAATCTCTACCTTCATCTTCACCTGGCTTTCTTCCTGTGTGCATCCCTGTCCAATTTTCCCCTTCTTTTGAGGACACCAGTCATATTGGATTAGGGCCCACCCACGTGAGCCCCTTTAAACTTGAGGACCTCTGCAAAGACCCAATCTCTAAATAAGGTCCCGCTATGAGGTACTGGGGGTTAGGCCTCACCATCTCCTTTTCAGGGGACACAGTTCAACCCATTGTAAAGGGTGATGGACATTTCTGCTAAGCAAAATAAATGAACTTGTTGAGAATTAATACCATGCAAGCTACTTTGTTTCTAAATAATTTTTTAAAACCCTCTTTCACTTGTTAATTCTTTGTAGTGTAGCATTGTCATCTGCATTTTAGGAATTTTTTTTTTAACCAAACAAGGTGAAACTTGTCAATTTGCATTTAAATCTGGCAATAAGAGTATAAGCAACTTTACTTTTCTTGACTCTTACCAAACAGTAATTACATATTTTTTCATTGCACACCTGTGAACAATCAACATATAAATGTTTGTTATTTAGAATTTTTTCAACTGAATTAGTTTTTCTTAAGAATATTTCTAAAGTGGAATATTCGCTATTTCCCCTTCTACCTACTAAAACAATTCTCAATAAATGCAATCACTGTAGTGTACAAGGTTAAAACTGCTTTATAAATTGTGGTAATCCAATACGGAATCTCCTTTTGAACATTATGTCTTCTTCATTATATCACAAGTGGTATTAAAGAAAGAGGTTAAGAGAAAAAATAAGTTAGTAATACAGGGTACCATTCGTTGTTATAATTTGTGAAGGGGAGATAATTTTGTTTGCCTATGAAAAGGTATCACAATCAAGAACTGATCTAAAATTTTATCTTAACATAGTGTCATGGTTACTAACTGTAAATTGAAAGTAACCTTTAAAATTATATAAAATTTTAAAATCTTTTTAAAATAAAAATATGTAAAAACAAAAAAGAAAATCAAAGAAATTTAAAAAATAATGTCATGATTTGTGCTGGTCTGTGAAACCACCTGTGCCCCTTGTAGGAGCCCTTGGGAAGACCTGCTTCCCAAGTCAAGGAGGGGAAGGAATTCCTGGGGACCAAGCTCAGCTGTTTCGTACTCTCAGAAAATGTCGATGTTAACGGGCACTTACCTTGAGAAGGCTGTGACGGCCTCCCGTGGGGTGTGCTGCTTGTATGCACGTAAACACGGATGTGTCTTTCTTTATTCTGTGAGTGATGGTGGAAGGAGGTATGTTCGGATGTGCTGACATCAATATATTGTTGCAATATGAGTAACAAGACAGGCCACGGACAGATGGGGCTGTTCCATTCACAACACTGGCCCGAGGTCCCCTTTCTTCTACACTCGGAGGATGAGGACGCACGCTGCATGCTGGGGGCAAATTCGGGCACTGATATTTAGCAGTGACACGTGATGTACTACGGATTTTCCCTGAGCTTGTGCCCTCCTCTTCTGGTCCCAGCATCTGGGACCGATGGTGGCTCCATCCCGCAGGGTTGCCCAGCATTGACCCCCACTGGAGCCACACAGAGCAAACCCACCCGTCCCACGTGTGCAAGTGCGCAGAGGCTCACAGAGAAATGCCGCCAACTCGGGAGGAGGCTACGAGGTCCCCGAGAAGCCAAACCCAAATATATGAAACTCCAGGGTTTTTTTGGGGGAGGGGGTTGTGGTGTTTTTTTTTGCAGTACGCGGGCCTCTCACTGCTGTGGCCTCTCCCATTGCGGAGCACAGGCTCCGGACGCGCAGCCCAGCCGCTCTGTGGCATGTGGGATCCTCCCGGACCGGGGCACGAACCCGTGTCCCCTGCATCGGCAGGCGGACCCTCAACCACTGCGCCACCAGGGAAGCCCTGAAACTCCCTGTTTTTTAACAGCTCATTTTTACTTTCAGGTTTTACTGTGTGTTTTGCTTCCATCTCAGTGTCAAGCAAAAACCCACTTCTTATTTCAAATCACTTGCGCTGTAATTCATTGGAAACAATGCCGGGTATAAGGATGGGTTTTCTGCTCCTCCCGTCCCCTCCTACAGGTGTATAAACACCAGAGTGGGTTCAGTGGGCGGCGAAGAAGCCCACCAGGGTCTCCTGAACCACACGTATAATAATACTGCCGCTGGAGATGCTCCTCCAGACAGCGAAAGCATTCCTGACCTGGGAGGGCACAGAGTAAGACGTATTCTCAACAGTTTTCCAAGCAACAAAGCACAGACCGAAAGGTCAGAGTCTGGCAACCCCACTCTGTCATACACACGCCTGTTTATGAGGACACTTAGCGTGGATTTAGTAAGTTCTCTGCAAGCTCCGGGGACGCCTGTCTCTTTAAATCCATCTCCTCCCAAGTGAAATGTGTGGCCCTGATGAATGGTAGAGCAGAGTCATCCATAAAAGGGCAGAGGAAAATCACATTCATTTGCATACAGTAATTATTCTGTGAATCAGGCCACCTTTATTGCCGGCGGAAAATCTACTGTCAGCATCCCTCGATAGATCACGTTTGAAAATCTAACAGCTGAGGAAAGTAATTTTTTGGAATCCATGTGGTCCGGCACTCCTGTCGCCGGCACGTCAATTATCATGCTGCTAGGTAGACAGCAAAGTTTCTGGGTGCCAATCAACCAGCTCCCCACTCTCTGCGATGCCTGTATCCGTGTCCGGGGAGGACCCCTCCTGACTGGGCATGGCTCCAGCTCCAAAGGATGCGGGAGCATGAGAATGCACGTACCCAAGGGCTTTGGAGTAACCCCAGGCTCGACCCGTCAGAATTGGCCCCAAATGTGAATCATGGCTGTTGCCCCTCCTCCTCTGGAGCCCCGGCCCCACCCACATCTACCCACTAACACGCATACGCCGCCACCTTCTACCCACTCCAGCTGAATCCGCCTTCTCCCAGGCCCAGAAGTGAGTCCCAGGCATGCCCACTGCATGTCTCTCCCTGACGTCGTGGAGAGGACGAATGAACACGTTAGCTTTTCGTGGCTCTTCATTTTCTGGAAAATAGGTGGGAATTGAGGTCGAGTGGAAGAGAGGCTGTACCAGCAGCTCTGAAAAGGAATAAATTCATTATTAATAGGGTGGTAGGAGGGCACATAGCACATATCTTAATCTCCAGGAGAACCATGTAAAGGAATGCTTCCATTTAGAAGAATTTGGGTTGGGTGTAGTTAAAATAGCAAGACATGTATCAGGCTTAGTTCAAAGAGTTAGTAAGAAGAAGGCGAAGCAGAAACGCTCCACTGTGTGACCATCAGTGGGGGGGGGGGGGGACACATGGCTAATATGATTGAAACAGGTGAGCTTTGATTTTGATCATTTTCATGGTTGCCTGTAATATATACAGTTTCCTTCCCGTGTGCCAGATCTTAAGATGCACAGTGTAACTGAGGCAAAGACCAAGCAGAGCCTGAGAAACAGCTCTGTGAACCAATGATTTTCCTTGACACTTTGATTTATCCGTTCTATACCCAGGCCCAAAGTAAAGATATATGTATATCAAATATATCAAAATTTGTGTATATCACAATTTGTGTATATCACAATGTGTATATCAAAATTCAAATGTGAAGATCAAAATTCAAATAAGACACCATGCAGAAAAGGCAACATTTGAAATACCATGAGCTGGAGGGCTGTATAAAGCTACTTTACTGCCACCAGGAATTCACTGAGAAAGTTGGAAGAAAAACAGTCAGTTGGGGTAGTACTGTGATGCTCCTCTCATTGGAAGAAGGGCTGTGACCAGAAGTCTTAAACAAAGAGCATTCCAGCCTCAGGGTTCCCACAGACTGAGATGTGGTTTGGATAAGTGGCTTGTACATAAATGTTTATAAAAGAGAAGTTAAATTCTCCATGATTCTTCATGACTTTTCTTCTCCTCCTTTCATTTATTCTTCCTATTAAAAAAATACTTTTCACAACATGAATAAAACTTGAAGACATGATGCTGAGTGAAATAAGTCAGACAGAAAAGGACAAATACTATAAGATTCCACTTACATGAGGTTCCTAGAGAAGCCAAATTCATAGAGATGTAAAGTGGAAGGGGAAGCGCCAAGGGTTGGGGGAAGGAGGGGTGGGGGGTTGTTTCATGGGGACCGAGATTCAATTTGGAAAATGAAAAACTTCTGGAAATGGATGGCGGTGATGGTTGCACAACACTGGGACTGTACTTAATGCCACAAAACTGCACAATTGTAAATTTTGAGTTATATATATTTTACAACAATAAAAAATAATACCTACCTGAAAAATTGTTTCCCTTTTTGGCCCATGGGGGGATCCAAAGGGAGAAAATTATTAAAGTTACAAAAATGTCAAAGTACCAAGGATGTTGATCAGAGACGGCGTCTACAAAGAACTAGTTTCCTCTTCTCTTCTTGGAAATCTTTTGAGAGAACACATGAGCTGTGATACAAACACGTCTCTGCTGGGTGCCTGGAGAGTCTGAAGTGTCCAGACCCAACCATGCACCTCAGAGAGCAAACACATGTGTGTAAATCTCCTGATTTTTATGGTTTTATAGTATAGGATCTTTTAATTATATAGAAATTCTAGGCATGTTACTACTTCTGCAATAATCTCTGTCATGACACAGAACTTAAAGAGGAAGGTAGCTCATAAAATGTATATGTTACCATTCCTGGTTTATATAATAAATGCAGTACTGCTCTTACTGGTGCAAGAATATTTGTGTGTATGTTGTTCCCAACTTGTAGGTAACTAACCCCACATAGAATAGTTTGGTAATTTGCCAAACTCACAAAATTAGTTAATGTTAGAAAGAGGCGTTATACCACAAAACACCACTCCTGAGTACTTTTACATCACAGCATTTCTGCTGGATTTGTCCCTTAACGCCTAAATTCTATGCACAATGGCAGGACAAATTTAAGTGAACGTGCAATGAGTTGATACCATCTGTATTGCCACAGCTGACATAATGAGACAATCTTGACAGGCTTACAGAAACACGTTGTACTTCAACTTCCAAGAGAGTAAAATAAGACCCAAATCAAGAGTCAAAAACAGACCACTTAACCAGTGATTTATCCTAATCCTAGCGGTTGAGCTGGGGGCCCCTACGGGTCCAGACTCTCTGATGAAGTATCTGCAGGACTTTTGAGAAGGCACAGAACTTGTCTGCAAAATGGTGATGCAGTCTACTTATTTATTCAATTAAAAATATGTATTGACACTTATTATGTTCTGATCGCAGCTGCTCTTCCTTTGGGAGCCTCTTGGGTGCTGCAAAGGTCTTCATTGGAGCAGAGTTTAGCTGAGGGAGTTCGCTCACCAACATGTGGGGACCAACCAGACTATGCCTTTGAGACCCGTGCTTGGCTCGGTGCCGGGCCACTTAAAGGAGCTGCAGGGTCAGCGCTCAAGGACAAATGGCCTGGCTTCTCCGAGGTGGTTGAGGACCCCTGGAGTTTGCAGAGGCGGGCTCTGAGCTAGAGCAGTCAACAGGAGGGATTTGGAGGGCTTGGGGGTTGCGGGGTTGAGCCCAGGCAGGTAAACAAGCAGCATGGATTGTTTTGTTTTCTGCGATGATTCGTACTGTAAGAGGGTCGATTTCCAAAGGGGCTGAGCTTAACCCGGGGCGAGGTGTGATTGCATTGAGGGGTAGTCAGCTTGCTGTCGCCTAAGGACGTCAGAATTTACTTATTACCTCAACTGGGACTCCCTAAGAAGGTATAATCTGCTCAAGTCACGGGTACAAAGATAATAGGGACCCCATCAGTTGGATGCCAAATGGTATGAGTATCAGGCCAACAGCTGCAAAGCTTCAACCTCAGCCAAGGGATTCTGACCTGAGGCCTCTGTGGTCAGAATGGTTGACACGGTTAGAAGATCCTGGTTCAAGGACAGAGACCGTTTCTCATCCGGGTTTGTCTTCCTTGCTAACAGAACCAAACAGTTTACTTTCTACACAGAGGGCACTTAATAAATATTGGTTGATTCACTAAATAAAAGCTCTGGTGTAAAGGGGGAGGGGATGAGAAAAGTAAAAGCCATCCCACCAAGAAAATAAATATCAAATATTTCAGTGTATTTTAGACTAGATACAAAAATAGTTTTTAAATTTTTAATTTCCAATTCCCATCATACTGATGGCCCTATCTGCTCAGACTCTATCGTGGGTTAGAATTTAAGTTTTCTCTAGGGAACTTGATATGCAAGTCACAGTCAGAAATTGCTACCATGTAATTTTTTTTCAGATTTCCTCTACATCGCATGAATTTTAATGCAAAAAAGGAAAAACGAGAATCAACTTAAAATATTGCCATATATTGTGATCTATTCCTTGCATGTGAAATATAGTATTTTACGGCCGAGGGCCTGGCTTATGCACCCTTGGTATATACTAGCTCTGCGCAACTTTCCCTTCCTCACCTTCTGTGGTGAGCTCTCCCGGTCTCTGGAGACCCACAGGGCTCAGTAAGGAAGTTTAGATGCTACCTGGAAAAGTGCCCAAATTGGTCATGTCCATCATGAGGTAGACCTGTGCATAGATGGTGGGCCAATGTACTTTTCAGAGTATTATGTTTCCAAAGAGGAGCTTAGAATTTAGCATTTACAAATGTTAGAACCACTACGAGGGCCAAAGAAAAGCCCAGTTAATTCTGGGGAGTTCTGGGGTCTGGTCATCTGTGCAGTTTCCACCTGCTTCCTGGGTGACTGCATACCCAGCCTCCCTGGGAGGGGTGGTGATAAATGCTGCTACTTCTGAGCTAAAGTTCTGTGTTACATCTCTCCCCCATCGGACGCCAGCACAGCTGTGGAAGTGCTGGAAAAATGTGTACAGAGTTTCTGTTCCTTTTTTATTTTTCCTTCTATCAAGTGGTGCTACTTGGAGTTCTGCTGTTCATTAGGGATCAAGCTGCCAATACTGGCTTGTACAGATGAGTTCTTTATATAAGCATACGGATACCAGTGTTTGCATTCCTCTTCAACTGAAAATTTGTCAGAGAAGAAAAGCATTAAGCCTGTCACCGCAGACAAAGATCAGGTGTTTGATTTCAAAGAGGAGAAGCAAACACTCCACCATAGACTCCGTTAACCCCTGAGCACTGGACTCAGAGGGATGTAGGGAACTAGACCAGAGCTGGAGGTGGCAGATACATCCCAATTTCACCACCATATTAGTGACGACAGAGGATGCTGGACCTGGAACGTATATACGGAGGAGGGGAAGTAAAAGACAAAACCTTCCCCATGTTCTCTCTTTGTTTCCTCTGATGACAAATGTGATGTAAACCTAGCACATTTTGTCTGAAAAACAATCAGACTATATTCAACCATTTGTATCTAACTAAAGATTTGGGAAGATGGTTCTAGAAAAGTATTTGGAGATCATTGAAAAATTAAGGCATTTCATGATACCTACATATCATCATTAGAAAACCAGCCCCATGTGGATAAATAAAATGCATACTTTCACCCGCGTACCGCAAAAAAAAAAAAAAAAAAGCATACTTTCAAAAGCTTCCCTATCGTTCCACGGTTCTTTCCTCCATTAAAGTAAAACCAATGTTATTTCTCTATTTCATTGAATAATAGGTAAGTGGTTTTCTTTGATCTTAACCTCAACCTTGAATTTATATGACCGCTATTTCCAAACAGTCTGATCACTAGAGAGATTAATATGCATATTTCTGTGACAAGCTGGGTGACAAGTGTTATTCTCCCCATTTTATGGATTCAGACACTGGGGCAGGGAGAGGTTAAGAAACAGGCTGGGTGCCATAAAGAAAATTAGACTCTCAAATTTAGTGCCCTTTTTATTATGCTATTTCTGAAGGGGGGTGTAAAATGGTAGATCAGAAGTCAAAAAATCCAGGGCTGTCATCTGAACCCCGGGACTGAGTCATCTACAGCCTCAGGCGAGTCGCTTCTCTGCTCTGTCTCAACATTAGGTACAAGTGACTATTCTTACCAACCCTCTCCTCACCTGCTGCGAGGAATAATGAAATGGGACCTGCACCACACAGCTTGTTGGTAGAGAGGCCCCTATAAATACAACATATGCTAAGTGCCTTCTTACAGCTTCTGCAGGGTTTCCCCAAGCCTCCAGAGAGAGGGACACATCCTGCAGTGCATTGGAAAAGGCTGTCCCTGAGCGCCCCAGGGCTAGGGAGGCTCAGAGAGACCGTGGCCTCTGCTGCGGGGACTCGCAGGCGGCCAGGTGGCAATGCTGGGCTGGGAACACTGCGCTCACCTGGATTGTGCAGCCCTCGATGAGGGACTAACTGCCTTCCCAGACTAGCCCTAGAAATTGGAGGAATCATCTGGTGGGTGGGTTTGTTCTTGGAAACCCCATCAAAGGTCAGTGCCGTCTAGAAGCCTCTGTGGGTGGTCGTGAAGGTGGATTGGAACTCGCTCCTGCCCAGAAAGGGAGGGCTTGTGTGACTCCCCGAGGGAAATGCCCCAAAGTCCTCTGTGGGCACCAGTAGGTGACACTCCACAGGCAGAGGAGGTGTCAGACACAGGATTTCACGTGTTAGGGGTGGGATGCTCCCGTGCAAAAACAAGGCATGGAAAATGTCACCTTTCCTCCACACACAGCAGTCAGGCCCCTTTTGACCTTGTACCTTGAAAAACACTGGAAGGGCCTTCTCCTCTCCACCCACGTGGTCCTCTATTCGGACTTTAGATACAGTGGGTATGACGGCGACGCAGATTCCTGTCTCCAGCCCTCAGTCCTGTCTCCCCAAAGCCAGCCTCATCCCGCAGCCCGCAGTGAGCATCTCCGCTGGGCACGGGACAGGCTTCTCCAGTCCAGCACATCCAACAGTGAACCCTGACCATCCCCCGACCCTGCTCCCCAGCCATCTTCCTTGTCTCAGGCGTGGCAGCCCAGTGGCCCAGGGCTCAGACACACCAGCATCACCCTCGGCTTTTCTCTTTTTCTCATGAGCCCCGTCTGAGCCTCAGAACCCTCTGGGCACTGCCTTTCCAGTTTGCCAGACTCTCTCTTCTCACCTCCTCCATGGCAACAGCTACTAACTGGTTCACCTATTTCTCTCTTTCCCCTTGTAATCTACTGTCAGCATAACACACAATTATTCTTTGAAAACACAAAGGAGAACTTTTCACGTTTTTTGCTTACAGCCCTGCAGTGGTGCCTCCCCGACTCAGGAGAGAATCCAGTCCGACCTGGCTCCCTGTCACCTCCCTGACCTCCTCTCCTCCCCTCCCCCGACTGGCCTCCTTGCTCTTTCCCAATTCTGTCAGGCACACAGCTGCCTCAGGGCCTTTGCACTGGCCTTTCCCTCTGCAGGAATGGCTTCCCCCAAATATTCACTAGCCTAGCTTCCTAAAGTCCTCCAAGTCCTTGCTCAACCCCAAAATTTTCACAGAGGTCTGTAGAGCCCCCCCCCCCCGCATTTCACACCACAGTCTCCCCACTGCCTTCCGCACCTCAGTCCCCGTTGACCACCTGGACTGTCTCCTTGTCTGTTGCATTTGTCACCTTCCAATACACTGTGTTAGTCTCCCAGGGAAGATGGGATGAAGCACCATAGACTGAGTGGCTTAAATGACAGAAATGTGTTGTCTCCCACTTCTGGAGGCCAGAAATTCAAGATCAAGGTTCTTTCTGCAGGATTTGTTCCCGGCCTCTCTCCTGGCTTCTGGTGGTCCCTGCGATCCTTGGCACCCTTTGGCTTGTAGATGGCATTCTCCCTGTGTCTTCACATTGTCTTCACTCTATGTTTATCTCTGTGTCCAAACTTCCCCTTTTACAAGGACACCAGTCATGTTGAATTAAGGCCCACGCTAATGACCTCATTTTAATTTGATTCCCTCTGTAAAAACCTTGTCTCTCCAGATAAGGCCATACTCTAAGGCACTACTGGGGGTTAAGACCCCAACTATTTTTCTTGGGTGGGGGGAGGTGCACAGTTGAAGCCATAACATATGTAATATGTTCGTTGAATGCATTTAATTGTATTGTCTGTTTTCCCTTTTGCTGGAAAAAGTAAACCTGGTGGGGCAGACATTTTTGTGTGTTTTGGGTTGTTGTTAGTTTCCTGGTATAAAGTAAGCCGAGCACTTAGAATAGTGACCAGAACATACTAGATGTCAATACATATTTTTAAGTGAATAAATAAATGGACTTCATCACCATTTTGCAGACAAGATCTCTGCCTTCTCCAAAGCCCTGCACATATTTCGTCAGAGAGTCTGGACCCAGAGCCCAATCCCTAGGATTAGGGTAAATCACTGGTTAAATGGTCCACGGCTAATGGAGATGATGAGGTCATTACCAGATGGAACACGCGGGTGACACAAGCGTGGGAGCCTGGCTGACTTGGAGGCAGAGGTTTCCCGGGCTCTGGTTTCAGGCAGGAGGTTTGGAGCCCTGGGCTCATCTCCACAACCTCTCTGTGTTAATCAAACAGCACAATAGTTGCCTGGATACCCTCCTCATTTCATCAGCCATGGCGGCCTGTTACCAATTTTCAGAAAATGAAATGAGACCCCCGAGGACTGTAATTTGGGGAGCGCAGTAATTTAGGAATGTTTAGAGAGGTCTGGAAAACCTGTCCAGCTAGCTCCTTCTCAGGCACAAATGGCAGGCGGCCCGGGGGTGTGAGGAATACCAAGGGCTGCCCTGGCTTCCTTATCAGCTCCACTACCAGGGACCTTTTGTTTGTTTACTCACTTAGATAAACTCTTGAATCCCCGGGAATGCTACAATAAATCTGTTTTCCTAAATACTTCATTCTTGTTTATAGAACGCCTTCAAAAGCTATGACAGCTTGCTGCAGGCAGAAACAGTGCCTCATTCTGAGCGAACTCCATCTTCTCTCCCGGCCCCGAAATATTTCTTGAGCACGCTAACGTCCTCGAAGCCACGACCTCAAATGTTAGGCTAAGTGGAAATGCTTTTCTGGGGTTCCTTTGGGTAAATTTTGCTTTTTTTTTTCTTATTTTTCCTGTTTAGGAATTTGCTTAAAGTGTTTTCTTTTTCTTTTTTCAATTTTTTTTTATTGGAGTATAGTTGATTTACAATGCTGTAGTAATTTCTGCTGTACTGCAGAGTGACTCAGTTATACATATATATGTAGATGTCTATATATGTGTGTGTGTGTATATATATATATATATATATATTCTTTTCCATTATGGCTTATCATCGGATATTCAATATAGTTCTCTGTGCTATACAATAGATGAACCTATCTATGAAACAGAAACAGAATCACGGACATGAAGAACACACTGGTGGTTGTCAAGGGCGAGGGTGTTGGAGGAGGGATGGAATGGGAATTTGGGGTTAGCAGATACATATTCTAACTCAGTGTCCTTTCATGGAAGCTGAGCTCACTCCTTAATTACCATCGGATTCCTTACCATATTTCAATAGGTGGCCTTAATAGAATGACGATTCCACCTGAATGTCACAAACTTATTTTTATTTTTCATCATTATGAAAATGATACAGAAAATGTTGATTGTCTTTGCTTTATAGAAACAGAGTATTAGCAAAATGGACCGATGTGTTTTTCCCAGTCACAATTGGTCAACCCAAGTTCCCACACCCGGTTTCTTTATAGTTCCGGGGCTGTTGGGTGTCATTCCCACAGCCTTCCTTTATTACCTATCTAATAGATTATCCTGCTTCATATCTCCGTGGCACCAGATGGCACGATCTCCTTAGGTTGGCTGTTGCCTTGTTAATACAGAGTCCCATAGAGACATGAAAGGTCAGGGGGAGACCATATGGTCTATTCTGTCCTGCCCTTTTACGCCCAGGAAAGGCCAGAGCATCCCCTCCACCACTAGCTGCTGGTATTTGATTCTCTTTTTGACTCATTATCAGATTTCCATGGAAATACTGCACCCAAGAACGCCTTCAACGTCAACACTTTAGCCATTCTCTTTCTATTTCAAACATCTTATTTTCCAGAAAACTAAATTATAAAACAGTTTTACCTGGTTTATTTTTCTTAATGCGGCTGCACCCTCGTTTTGATAAATTTTGTTATCTTTATAACAATTCTAATATACTTTACTAACATTTTAGTTATGGTTCATATGCTGGGGCTACCGCGCCATTGATTTGCAATTATCATTTGAAATCTGGGTTGTTTCTGTGCAATCTATTTTTGTCTATCAAGGATACCTGGCTCTGTGTCTTGCCATTTGGGGTTTTGACTCTTATTTCATCTTTAAATTATTGCCTTAAATGTCTCCCATTCAAACGTAGAGGCCTTTGCCTCCCTCTAATGAATTCCAGTTCTGATAAGATAAAAACGATTGAACCCTTGGCTCTGGGGGAAGAGCCTCTGAATGTGAAGCATCCTAGCTTGGGACCAAGAGTCATCAATCCCAGAAGAATCGCCATAGGATGTTATTTCAGGAGGTCACCATACTACCAGAGAGTCAGAGGATCAATAATTCTGACACTGAGCCTTTTCGTCTTAAAGTACCTCATGCATGTTAGTGACGAGTTCCTAAAACACCTCATCCCACCCGGAAACACCTTTTAATATTTGCTTTCTTTCTCTCTCTCTTTTTTTTTTTTTTTCCTCAAGAAATGTGGATGAAAGACTCAATTCTTCTTAAATATATACATATGTATCTTTAGATCAAATTCACCTTTTAGGACAGTATGTTATGACTGCTGTCAGGTGTCACTTTAAATTCCCTTTCTTGTTGTTGATTTATAAGCAACTCTTAAAGTTATGAAAAGTGTTTGTTCCCCATAATTTAGATTAACTGTTTCTTCTCTCTCTCTTACCTTGGGCCTTAAAGTTCAGACTGCTATTGAATTTTCACCAGATACAACTAATAAAAAGCCACTCCATAAAAAACAAGCATACAGATCACTTATTAACCTCAGTTCTTAATACCTATCCTTACATCCCTCACTCTCAAGCAGCTTAGAAATCCTGTTTATAATTTCTTATAAACAGGATATTTTGCTTCACCCACAAGCTCAGCTGGTGCCCTGTTTCTCTTTTTACAAAAGTAACCTGGCTCCATTCCTGGTATTTTACAGGCTCCATGACCACGAGGCAAGGTTTAGACCCGAATTTAGACAATTTTAAGCTAGGTACCTTCCTGCAACATTGCGTTGTCACCTATATGGTATAACTGGGGTTGTTTGAAGGATCATTTGTCATCAAGATGCTACAGATAGACTCAAAGACTATAAGGGTTATAACAATACGCTCAAAAAATATAGAACTTACAAGGGATTTACACAGAAAGAAGAAAATCCAAACTGCTCTAAGCATATTACCACTTTATCTGGGGGCAGTAGTAGTAATGGATTTTGCCTCTTGGGGTTGTCACATGTTTTAACTGTTGGTGCAAGGAAAACATCTATCTCAGTGCCTGGAGAGTAGGGTAACAAGGGTTCAAGAAATATTCTTTTGATTGCATGAGTTCTAATAGTGATTTCAAGGAGGTTGTTATTATTCCTATTTCACAGATAGACACACCGAGGCACAGACAGGTGAAAAGACTCTGTTGGACTCCAATTGTGAGCTTGTGAAAAAGGCAAGACAAAAGCCCATGTATTCTAAATTTTATCTGATTTATACACAGTCCAACCCTACAATATAATACAATACTTATTACAGACAGAAATGAGTCTCCTGGTTTCCGTTTCCCCCAACAGATAGAAATAGAAGTCATTCAGCCCTGAAACCCATATAAGTGCAGGTAGCTGAAAGCTCTCTGCTCCAGGTACCATCAAGTGGGATGGAATCTTGGATCCAGCCTAGGAGGGGATTCAGATGGTACGGGCTGGGGCAATGCTAACTGACTGAAGGGCATTAGGATCCCTGAAGAAGATGGGTGAGGACTAATGCTCAATGTTTCCGATTATTGAACTAAACCACTGATGGTCTTAACACTTATCTAGATTAAGCCCCACTCCTGAATCCCTGCACTCATCCCCAGCCCTAATGGCGTGTCAGTAATGGTGACCAGTAAATTAACCCTGGAAAACACTTATTGATCTCTACCTCACATTGCTGACTTCAAAAAAATGTCATTGTTTCATCACACACACTGCCCTGCCTCATTAGCTGTTGTCACTGTGTTCCTGGGCACCCAGGGACTCATTACTCGTGACATAGTACCTCGGTGTGAACTTGCCGGGTTGTTACGAGACCCAGACAACAAGTGGTCCTCCCATCCTGCCATGGTCTCTCTCTGTTTGGGGTTTGAAGGGGCAACCAATCCTGATCACCAGACCAATGGACAAAGCGCCTACACATCTACGAGTCATCCGAAGCATTTCTTTTCTTCTTTATAGCCTAGATAAGCATGTGAGCTTCTGTTTCCTCAAAGGCTACTTTTAAGGCCTAATAAAGCTCCTTTTCATACTATAATTGGCATCTCCTAGGCTCCTGGTGATGACTCAAGGAACGTTTTATAGTAGAAGTTGCTGAGCCCCATTAGATGAATCTTAATTAGGTAAGAACTAGCTGGAGATCTGAAATGCAAATTAGAGGACCACACGAAAATGAAATCAGACCAGGTCATTAAAGAGCAGGCTGGGAAATGGCATAAGTGTGTAAAAATAAGAAGGTGAAGGCAAAAAAGGAAATTCAACTTCCCAAGATGTAGGAGGCAACGGGGAAACATTTGAAAGATCCTAATATCTAAAATTTTATCCTTCATTTTTACATGGACAGGCAAATCATAAAAGAGAAATTTCACTTCCCTTTTTCTTAAAATAGCATGGAGAACTAAAAGAATTATCTTTTTGAGATTGATTAAAAATCAACAGAAGTAGATACAAATGTGAGGGATGAGGCATTTAAATTTTAGAACTTGATGAAAACCATTTCAGGGGAAGATCTTAACTTGAGGAGTAGGCTTAAGGAACAAAACTGAACATGCCCTAAACAAATAGGTGTCCAAGAAGATGATGGTCCCCTTGGACAGCCACTTCTGAAGTCACATGTCATCGCTCACATGTTTCTGGGGCTTCTCTTTCAGATAAAGCCTGTGTCACATACTTCTGGTGGTGAGCAGTAGTAAATCCTTTCTCTTTGACGCTGTTCTACAAACAGCCAAACATCTTTCTCAACCAGTATTTGTGAATCTTATGTGTGATTCAGTCTGGTAATACTGTGGGGATTTCTGAGGGAGAAAGGGATGGTTGTTTGGCATTTCTGGTTTTAGAGATACAATATGACTAAATCTTCTTTCATGGCTCCTAAAATGGTCTTAAAGAAAACTGGTGATTCATGGAAGCTTATCATTGATTTTAATTCCAATGAATCAAGGTTTTTCGGCAACAGAGAAATATTGGAAGGAACATCTTTCCTCTCTGGTCTGTTTTAGCATACTTTTCCGGAAGGACAATGTCTGATTTCATTTGTACAACTTGATTTCTACAGAGAAATCAGAGAGGGTTTTGAGAACATTAAACCCATCAAAGGCTTTGAAGACATGACCCAAGAGAAAAGGTTGGAGGAAAGGGGTCTAGCTTAAATGAGAACCATGTTGAGAGTATAGCAGTTGGTAACTCCACCGGATGCAGACCTGGGTAGGGAAGTGGGGAGGTGTAGAGTTTAGAATTACTTGTAGTTAATCCATTTTCGCTAAGCACAGGAAAATAGCGTTAAGTGAACAGAAGTGAGAGTCTGAGAAAATTGCTGCCTCTGAGGAGGGTGGTTTCTGTCTTAGGAAACACCTCGTTGCTTGTTCAGTCCCTGGGTGGGTTTGGGCTTAGTGAAGTAAGCCTAGAGTCGACTTTGGAGGTGGAAACTGGAAGGAGGTTCCCCGCCTGAGAACTCAGGTTATTTTGGCAAGAAATGGGGACAGGAGGAGAGAGGTGAATGGAAGCAGGAGATAGGAAGTGGGGTTCTACCTGGATGAAATGGCTGAGACACTTGGAGGATGGGAATGTCTAACATGAGATATTTAGATTTTTAAAAATTTTTTAGCATTAAGCTGCGTTCATCATCTATTGTGTAACCAATGACCCTAAAAGCAGCAGCTTGAAACAACCACTGCACGTCATCTCACCATTTCTGCAGGTAGGGGGGCCAGCAGTGGCTAAGCTGGGGGGCGGTGGCATGGGTTCTCCCTGGGCTTGCGGTCAACCCATCAGAAGGGGCAGCTGTCATCTGAGAGTCTGACCCAGGCTGGAGGAGCCGCTGCAAGATGGCACGCTCACTTGGCTGTTGGCTGGAGGCCTTGGTTCTCCACCATGTGAACCTCTCCCTACGAAGCTTGAGTACTCCCTGGGCATGGCAGCTGGCATCTCACAGAGCGAGCAGCCTGAGAGACAGAGGGAGGCAGGAGCCACCTATCTTTTATGACCTAGACTATCGGGTGATGTATCGTTATTTCTGCTGAATGCTACTGGCCACAGACTAAGCCTAGCTCCTTGTTGGAAGAGACTACACAAGGCTTGAAGCCCAGAGCCCAGGGATTACTGAGACCATCCTGAACTGGAGACTGCATCAACCTTCCAGTTCCCCACTCTGCTTTCTACAAGTGACTTGTTCGTGAGTTTGGAGAGGAAATTGTTGTTTTAAAGGACTGCATCCTATACCTGTGTTAAAATATGAGCAACCAGAAGAAGAGAAAAAAATAATAATTCATAAAGTGAACTAATTAGGCATAAATAGGACCCTGAAGCCCGGATGCATCATCAAAATTGAACCCCTCAGGAATGCTGGGAAGAGTCTTCCATTATTCTTGAAAAGTTAGTGTATTACTTTTCTACAAATTACCGCAAATACAGCAGCACGAAACAATATCCAGTTATTACCTCACAATGCTGCAGGTCAGAGGTTGGACACAGTCTCTCCAGGCTAAAATCAAGGGGTTGTTGGCAGAGCTGCATTCCTCGCTGGAGGCTCTGGGCAGATTCTGCTTCCACTGATGCAGGCTGTGGGCCAAATTCAGTCCCTTAGGCTGGCAGGGCTGAGATACTCATTCCCCTGCTGGCTATCACCAATCTCTGTTCCTAGAGCCCTTTGCACGCTCTCCCTGGCTCCTTGAGTTCTGTTTCCAGTCTGTGCATGTGGCCCCTACTTCTCAGAAGCAGCAGCGGTGCCTGCAGTCCTTCTCATGCTTTGAACCTCGCTGGCTTCTTCTTCCAGCCAGAGAAGGTGCTCTGCTTTCAAGGGTGCCTGTGGTGAGATTGGACCCATCTGGATAATCCAGGATAATCTCTCTGTTTTAAGGTCCTCAATATCAATCACATCCGCAAAGTCTCTTGGGCCATGAAAGAAACATACTCACGAGTAGCACTGGGGACTAGGGGGTGGGCAACTTTGGGAGGCCATTTCCCCAATCACAGTACTCAAAGCTTTTTAACAATTGAAGACATCTTACTGCTTCTGGAAAGGTAGCTGATCAGATGATGGTAGAGGAGGGAGGGGATGGGAGGAATTGCTGCAAAGGTGAAAGGGAAGAGCAGTGTGCTCATAGAAATCAAGTCCAGGAAATATTCCCCGAGCAGCTGGCAAACACGGCCAGCTGCAAGCATAACGCACACAACTGGAGCACGGGTAACACTGCTCAAAGCTCCTCCCTTCCTAGGACGTCCCGTGGGGAATGTGAGCAGGGAGGAGAGTTTTTGATTTTGCTATTTAAATCTCTCGACTCAAATTGTGGACGTGCCCCGCCTCTTTGAATCC
The DNA here is from genome assembly GCF_059928025.1 of Delphinapterus leucas. NCBI lineage: Eukaryota > Metazoa > Chordata > Mammalia > Artiodactyla > Monodontidae > Delphinapterus > Delphinapterus leucas. Next base: position 86,456,956 of record NC_143142.1, read on the forward strand.
CATTAAGATACACACACACACACACACACACACACACACATTCACACCTGGTGTGAAGTTTATATGCCACATTTTAGTGCACAGCAAGTTTATGGCTAAGATGTAAACCCTAGAAACAGGGAGTTATACTAAATTCATGAGAACTTTAGCTACCCTGTATTATTATGACAGATAGGGTTGATATGAGAATATATCTTTCCTTTCAATCGTATGGGGGGTACCTTACATTTCTTTTCATTTAAGTTTGCAGTATTCTCTTGTATTGGCTACTTTTGCATGTGGTTGAGGGAGTTTTCCTCATGTTAGACGGCAGTTTTCATATCTTCTGGATCATTCTTTTGAGGGAGGTATGGTCTGAAGGCCAAAGTATGGTCTAGAAAGTTCAGGTCAACCCACACTGTCCTTTTCCTGTGGTGTCAAGGTCTCTCATTTTCTCACCTCTTCCTAAGTTCTGAACAGCCTTCTCTTAATTATTTATTCCCATATGAATGGGCAGGAATGCTTTAAGTGGCGTACTTCTTCCTTAAAAAATGTTTTCTGATTTTTTCCTAGTTTTCCAAATTGGGAAGTCTGTAAATCTTGGCTGTCAGGTTGCCTACCCAAAAGCAGATCCACAGTTAGTGTAACTATGATAGGCTTCGAATTCTCAAATATTCTGAACAAGAATATGTATGTTTACAAGTCTATGCGTATATGCTTAACTGATTCCACTATTTTTACTTAAAATTAATAGAACAAATTAATTTTAAACAATTTCAATTTCAATGATGCTTTCTTGGCTTCTTTGTTTGTGTGTTTGTTTAATGGCTTTGGCTAATAGGCAGTTAATCTCATCAAACAACCAAAATGATTGTGGACACACCTATTAGACTCAGGTGGCGAATTTCGGCCATATTCTCTGTTATTTAAATATTGCCTAAATACTCTCTTTATTTTACTTTCCAAGAGGAAAACTTTTTCCTGGATAAGTCCATGAATTTTAGTATAGTATTATAATAAGAACTTTTAAATGTAGATTAAGTATAACATTTCTGTATTTAAAGGGACTGACAGTCTCCATATTCTTCCTTAGTTGGTGCCGATATAAATAAATATGCATATTTAAGAACATATAAAATATTCTTTGCAGGTGTGTACTAACACCTACTATTTGTGATGTTCTCGGAAAGCTTTCTCATCCATTCTTGAATACACATCTCAGAAGAACGTATGTACTGATGCATTTGGCATACAAAGTTCTGGAGAGAGGCTTCTCAAACTCCAGGGAAAAGCAACCAAACTCGTCACTGTGAGCGAGAAGGAAGATTGAAGTAAACACCCTCCTGTATGTGGTGGTAGCACAAATAAACAGTGGGCGTGACCATGAAAAATCCTGGTCCCTGGTAACAACTCTGAAATGGCCAGTTATCAATCTCCTAGGTAATACACCAACTAAGCACTAACAGGACACTAAAAACAGCTGGAATGATCGTCACAAAGCTAAATTTCTAGCAACAAGATATCAGTGGCCAGATTCCTGGCAACAAGATATCAATGGCCATTCATGCCAGGCCACAGACATTGCAAGCCTAGTGATGACATTTAAAGGGACCAAGTAACTGGAGATACTCAGAAAAACTGGTAAGGTTGAAGGTTGAAGGAGAAGCCACAGTCATTTTGGAGAGATTATAGAGGAACTATTCAGAGAACCACAGAGCACAGGCTCTATCAGGAGCAAACCCTGTGATTCCCCATCTCATGACTATTTAGATCCAAGAGAAAGAAAACTCAAAGAAAAAACTTGAATTTACTAAGAAAATGTATAAATCCACTGTTCTTGGAGATCCAAAAAGCTCATCTAATCCACCAGTAGATCTATCTTCATTACCAACATGGGTACTTGGTTAATTTATTCTTAGAGAGTTCCAAGAATAAACTAACTTAATAACCTCAGAGTTTGTCAAATCTTTCCATTAATATAAAAGCTCTTCCCTAAAACAAGAAGCCTAGAACGCCAGCTGGGATAGAAGTATTGTCTCAAACACCTGTAGCAGGCAGGGGGGCTCCACAAAGATGCCCACATCCCAACCCCCAGAACCTGTGACTATGTTATGTTGCTTGGCCTAAGGGCTGATTTAGGATGTAGACCTTAAAACAGGAAGATTATCCTGGATTATCCAAGAGAGCTCAAAAGTGGGGCTTCTCATTAACATTTTAGCAGACGTTTAATTGATTTCCTTCTCCCAAACCTTCTAGAATAATCAGCGTCAAAGAAGTAATGGGGTTCTTTAGGCCTGGCCAAAAGCTTAGGGGAAAAGTTCAATTGAGACAGGAGGCAATGGAGGAGGGGCAGAGGTGTGCAGGGTGTCGCAGACCTTCAGCAAACTCCAAAGAAACGTGAAGCCATTGGATCTCTGCGTGGGAGAAGCAGAAACCAGGCAGCAGAAGGAAGGCACGGAAGAGAAAGAGGTGACAAAGCCAACCTGCACGAATCGTGACATTTTTCTCAGGGAGAACCCCTACTCTGGGTCAGGAGCTGACCCCTTTCTAGCCTGGTCCCTGTGGACCCCTTCTCCAAACAATGTTTCTAAAGGAAGAAAAAAGACGGTGCAGGTTTATCAAGGAAACAGTGAGATTCAGTGATCTCAACATCAAGACATATTTGTGATATCATAATGTATTTTTATTAGTGTTTTTTTTTTTTTTTTTTTTTTGCGGTACGCGGGCCTCACACTGTTGTGGCCTCTCCCGTTGCGGAGCACAGGCTCCGGACGCGCAGGCTCAGCGGCCACGGCTCACGGGCCCAGCCGCTCCGCGGCACGTGGGATCTTCCCGGACCGGGGCGCGAAGCCGCGTCCCCTGCGTCGGCAGGCGGACTCTCAACCCCTGCGCCACCCGGGAAGCCCTTTATTAGTGTTTTAGATAAATTGACTTACTTAGGATAAGCATACCAAAATTTCAAGATAGTCATGGGCTTAGATGACATTGCAAGTTTCCTGCAACACTGGGAATATGATATGAAAAGACCTGTGATTTTTTTTAACATCTTTATTGGAGTATAATTGATTTACAATGGTGTGTTAGTTTCTGCTTTATGACAAAATGAATCAGCTATACATATACATATATCCCCATATCTCCTCCCTCTTGCGTCTCCCTCCCTCCCACACTCCCTATCCCACCCCTCTAGGTGGTCACAAAGCACCGAGCTGATCTCCCTGTGCTGTGCGGCTGCTTCCCACTAGCTATCTATTTTACGTTTGGTAGTATATATATGTGATTTTTATTGCTGACAAAGCCTCAGTACTGCCATGCTCCTGCAATTTGTGGTCTACAAGTAGCATTGAAAGAAATACTCCTTTTTAGTCAGAGGCTAGGGCAAAGCTAAGATGTAATTATTTCCTGTCCAAGGTCATGCACACCTCTGAATGCTCCCCACAGACCCACCCCTCAAGGAGGAGCCCAGGTAGAACCCCAGGGTAAGAACCCTTAGGGCGTCTGCACACCAATTCGTTTGCTTTAAAAACTTACAATGTCATGCAAATTTTACAAATAAAACCAATACTGGGACTTCCCTGGTGACACAGTGGTTAAGAATCCTCCTGCTAATGCAGGAGACAAGGGTTCGATTCCTGGTCTGGGAAGATCCCACATGCCGCGGAGCAACTAAATCCGTGAGCCACAACTACTGAAGCCCATGAGCTTACAGCCTGTGCTCCACAACAAAGGAAGCCACTGCAATGAGAAGCCCGCGCACCACAACGAAGAATAGTCCCTGCTCGCCACAACTAGAGAAAGCCTGCATGCAGCAACGAAGACCCAATGCAGGAAAAAAGAAAGAAAGAAAGAAAGCAATACAGAAAATAAAATTTATAAAAATGAAAACATAATTTAAAAATAAACAATTCAGAAAAATGAAACAGCTTGAATTTTGCTCAGGGACACAAGTAGATGATTTTGAAACGTATCTTTCACAAAATCATCAGCTTCATTTTCATCTGGACTATGTTCTGTTCAGGCGTGGTCGTATGGAGCCAGGATCAGGCGCATCTCATTACGTAATTTTTTCTCTCTCTATTAAGGGCACTGAGGAAGTCATTTTACAGAGTTTAAGTTGAAACCCACCCATTTAGGTCGAACAGTGAGTACAAGGGAAACTTCCTTATAAATTCCTATTGTTTGAAATTCCACACCTTTCTGGACTAGATCACATCATAAAACCTAGGGTGAGATCTCCTACTTCCTGGTTTCCAAGTTAGGGTTTGATCCACTGCCCCAGACCCTTCCACAAATTATTGCATTAAACTGAATATCCATAATCAGGTGAGTACATTTTTCTGTCCAATCATCCAAAACAGATAAGTACTTAAACCATTTAAGCATGAACAACACATTTTTGGTCCCCCCACTTTTTTTTTCACTCCTGTGGGTAATTATAAAACCACCAGGCAGTAATCAAGACGTTCTGGATCATGAGAGATGAGTTCTAGTTAAAAATCCAGAGCAGTTTGGAGAAATTTCAAAGCCACACAGAGAGGAAGGCCCTGCTAGGCATTCACTGAGTCACTACTGACATATTTTCAGTATGAGAGAAAGGTTCATTCTCAGGTTTTATTGAGATCTGGTGATCTGTACAGAGGCAAATGGAAAGAGAAACGATTACCAGTAAAAGTGCTAAACATTACAATTTACAATTATGATCCCAAAACAATTTCAAATGGAGACAGGGCATTGTCTGTGACCAGCAGGAGAAGAACACGACACACAGAGGATCGAGACATGGTAACACAGGTTCTGAGAGAAGATGACGATCCAGACGGACCACGGAAGGTGTCTCAAGGCGCCCTAGTTGCAGGTGTCGAGCGGTTCTACCAGCTGTATTACCATGGGGTCTGCAAGTTGCCTTTAGGGTCTTTTATGTAAATGTACGCTTAGGTCAAAGGTACAGCCAACCGCATCCTGTCCTTTCACAGTTCCTTTGTTACCTGTAAGATTCCAGTGAGAATCATTTCTTTGGTTGCATTGTGGTCATTTGTTGCTTTTCTGTGCCCAGAAGCCCTTTCCTCTATTGTTATGCACTGAATGTTTGTGTCTCCCCGCAAATTCATAGGTTGAAAACCTAATGCCTGATGTGACTGTATCTGGAGAGAGGGCCTGTGAGAGGTGTAAGGGTTAAAAGAGGTCATAGGTTAAGGTCTTCATCTGATAGGGCTGGTACCCTGATGAGAAGAGGAAGAGACCCCAGGGCTCTCTCCCTCCACCACATGAGGACACGGCGAGAAGGGGGCCACCCACAACCCAGGAAGGGAGCTCGCACTAGGAACTAAGTCAGCTGGCTCCTTGGTCTTGGACGTCCAGCCTCCAGAATTATGAGAAATATACATTGTTGTTTAAGCCTCCCAGGCCATGTTGTTCTGGGGCAGTAGCCGAGCAGACTCTACCCATCTTCACATGAGAGCATCTCTTCTTTTGGAGATGTTCCCTTCACCTTCTCTTGAGGTTCTTGGTGAGGCTGCCAGTCAAAGCCCCCAAAGTCCCAGCCGTGGTGGGAGAGCAGAGGGGACACAGATCTAGTTATAGGGTCCACCCGCATGGATGGACGCAGTGTCCAGGCCAGGCGAATCAGTGTCTCCTCCAGGAGAGAGAAGGATGATGTTTTTTCTGGACTCGCTACACTGCTAGTCTGTCTGGAGCTGCATGAATCCTGTCCCCGGCTTCCTTCTCCTGCACCGAACAAGCCCAGCCAACCAACCATTGGAAGAAGTACTGACCACAAAAATCAAAAAAGGGGAGGTTGATGGGTGGAGAGAAGAGGGCGGGGTGGAGGTGGGAGATTGGGGTAGAGGGGGGAAGAGAGAGAGAAGGAGGGAGAGAGGTGCCAGAGCAGACGCCTGGAGCTGCTGCAGGACCCTGAGAACCAGGGCAGCCTCAAGAGTGTTTCCCTGGCCTCAGCACTGCCAACTGTTCTATTGGCCTGAGTATCACGTAGTCCTGGAAGAACAAGGGGACCCCAGGAAATGGAGCCTGGTCACCTCTTCATGGGGCAATCCAAGCATTTGACACACTGGCTACTTCAACGCTGTCAAAAGGAGTGGATGAAATCAGCAAGGGGATGAGACCACACTGCTATTGCCAATATATGGATTGTCATCACAAGCGGGCGGGGCAGTGGACAGGTAAGATGAAGTGTCCTGGAACAGCGCAGGAGGTCCGGCAGAATGGTCCTTCCACGGATCTCTGTCACGTGTCTTTCGCTGAAGCCTTTCCTCCAAATTTCTTGTACCAAGAGCTAAGCCACTCCATTGATGTCAGAAGAGCTCTCTTACAAAAGCACCTTGTGGGAGGTGAGACTGTGCAATGAATCTTTGAAACTAATCAAAAGCAACCCCTCAGATGTTGTGCGACATCTGAGTTGTGTCTTTGGCTCATCGGAATCTGCTTCCCCTCCCCCTCCTCCTTCACATCCTCTGCTTCCTCTTTTTCCCACAGAATATATTATTTGTGTGACAACAAAATAGCGTTTACATTTTTTAAAGTATTAAACAATGAAAAACTAATCAAACCAAAACCCACATAAAAATGAATGGGATCCTGATAATGGTCAGAACCTGATCGATGTGGTACTACCTTCCCACTAAAATGTGAACAGTACTCACCCCACACCCCCAAGTTCAAGGACAATCCACGCAAGCGCTGATGAACCTGGGGGCGGATCTCCACTTATCCCAAATCATTTAGAGCTAAAATTACTTCTTATTTTGATTTTTTATAATGGAAAATTTTCCAGTACAAAAGTAGAAAGATAACTTCATGAGCCCCACATGCCCATCTTGGAGTTTTAAAAATTATCAATTCATTTTCACTTCTCTCTCTCTTCTGATATCCTGTTGCAAATTGCAGGTACATCCATCAATATTTCCTACTGTATTGTATCTGGAATTAAACAAATTCTGCGTAGGCTCTGCATCGTAAAACAAAGATGGGAAGATATTTCATCCAACAGTCTTCCATAGGTGCCAGCGTGAGCTTTTTGGCCAAACGATTTAAGGGACCTCCTATCTGCTTGCTGTTCCCATATCAAGAGACAGGGTCCATCTCCCTTCCCCTTGAATCCGGGCTGCCCTGTGTCTTGCTTGACCAGAGAATGCAGTAATGCTGTGCTGATTTTACGCCTGGTCTTTAAGAGGCCTGGAAGCTTCCATCGTCACTCTCTGGAAATGCACACTCTTAGAAGCCAGCCATCTTATAAAATGTTCAGGCTGGATTACTATGCAAGAGAGTCCCCGACAGGGAGGGTGGCAGCGCCCCCGCAGCCCTGAGCCGAGCCAGCCCTGCTCTCCCATCCTGCACAGGGCTCACAGCTAAGGTCAGACTCCAATGAACCCAGGAGTTCACAAGGAGCTGAAGGCGACCCACTGGAGCAGTGAGAAATAATACTTCTCTTGTGCTAAATGGCTAGGTTTGCTGGGGGGGGGGGGGGACAAGATGCTTTAAATAATAGAAAAACAAATGTAAGAAATTTTAACATGATCTGCTCAACACTCCACAGAGCGATTAGACAAAAGCAAGTTAAAATTGAAAATAATGCAAATACATTAGTAGAATTGACATAACAGTGGCCAAGTGGCACAGCAGCCAGGAAAACAGACTTGAGGATGAGACTGGCCGCCCTGGAACTCTTCTGTGACTGTGGGACTTACCTCATTTTCTTACCTGTAATATGCAAATAAGTTATCTATCCTATAGGGTTGTCAAGAAGATCAAATGAAATAATGAATGGCAAACTTTTAAAGCGAGAAATAAGACTGTCAAAGCCAGAAGAGGGGCTTGATAAAGCCAAGAAATTAAAATTGAGAGATATCTGGCAAATGTTGACAGTAAAAAGAGGAGAAAGAGATTGAGATACGAAGATGGACGTAAACAAAGCAGAGAAACACAAACAGTAATGATTATGAACAAAAAAAGTAATATAATTACAGAAGTAGAGAACAATTAATGTAAGAAAATGTTATATAAATCTCTGAAAAAATTAATTAGAAAATCTTGAAGAAATGACTGTTTTTGATGACAAACTTTGACCCAGGAAGGAATGGAAATCCTGAATAAACAAAACGGAAGGCACTGAAAATATTATCCAGAAACTCGTGCCACCAAAGGCACCAAAACCGATATTTTTACTTTTTTTTTTCCTTTTTATCTTTCAAATAACTGACAATTCTTGTGATATTTTAAAACTCCAGAGCATGGAAATAGTGGCTATTGCTTTCTATTTATTAGTTCTTCAATAAGATTATTTCATCTCTCACCTTACTTCCTGAGCTTTGCAGTATTTCTTTGTCATCTGATTTTGTTTTATCTTCAAGGTGTGATCTGTTGCTTTATTGAGTTAATGTCCTCAAGAAAGTATCTATAGAAACATGAGAATTTTCCATACTTTGTGGAATCTTTTTTCTCCTTGAGTTATGCTTTTTTTTTCAATACTACGCTCTTATTTTTAAAATGTGTAATGGGTATGCGTCTCTCACCCAGTCTAGAAGAAAATCTAAAAACAGTCTGGAAAATAAGGGTTATGAGAGGTAATTTTTTCTATATGACATAAAAACGTATTGAAAATATACAATAATTAAAAGTACGTTGCTCTGGAATGAGAATAAGTGGCTAATTAGTGGGAAATTTCTTAAAAAGGTAGGTTAGGGGCACACATCCATCTGCATATCTATTTGGCAGTGATCATCTATCTCTGGATCTACCATCTGTTATTTTTCACCCAGCATCTAATCACCCTACTCCTACCTCATGTCCTTCCAGAGGCTCATTCCTTCCTGAGCTCTCATTCCTGTGCTGTTTTTCTGTATCACTTTGGAAAGTGACTTTGGCCTTTCCTGCCAGATCTGAAGCTTCAAGGTAGTTAGTTATGGAGCTGCTTCAGGGAGCAGAGAGCTTCCAGAAGCCCCCTTGAACTTTTCAGAAGGAGAGCAAACCTGCAAGACAGAGAATGAAAGGGTCTTGTTATTTTCTCAACTCGGAATTCAGGTGAGCCTGGAGTTCGCTTCATCCTTAGCCTTCCAGTTGAACTGACCAAAATCTCCCTTTTTCACTTGAGCCAGTTTGAGTTACATTGGTCCTAGCTGCTATAGGCTTATTTTCTGAACTTTCTTCTATTTTTAAATAGCTTTATTGGGGCATAATTCACAGACCACACAATTCATTTAAAGTATGGAATTGAGTGGCTTTTAGTATATTCACATATGTTTGCATCCATCACCAAAATTTTAGAACTGATTCATGACTCTGCACCCCTGAGCCATGATCTCTCCAACCCCAGCAATGCGAGCCCTAGAAAACCACCACTCTACTTTCTGCCTCTATAGATTTGCCTATTTCGGACTTTCCACATGAAATGAAATCATACAACGTGTGGTCCTTTGTCATTGATTTCTTTCACATAGAGTAATGTTTTCAAAGTTCATCCCTGCTGTAGCATCTGTCAGTATGCCATTCCTTCTAGTTGCCAAATAACATCCCATTGCATGGCTATACTACGTTTTATTTATCCATTCATCAGTTGATGGGCGTTTGAATAATAGGAACATAAGCCATGGATGAAACAGCATTTTACTCCTTCTATTTTCTTTTTGTGTTGAGCAATCCCTCTGATCCTCAAACTGACCAGGTCTACAGGGAACATCCATTATTAAGATGCAAGGCTCTTGGCTGCAAGCAAGGTTCTTGGTCTCTCTGTGACTGACAAGAACAGATGAGCTGAGATGACAGTTGCTCTTATCAGCATCTATGGAAGTTGATAGCACCTGAAGCAAACCTCCACCGTTTGAAATTTTAGAGCCCAGACTTAGCAGTTCTGGAACGTTGATGATCTGTTGTGAGGGCCATGCGGTCACTGGCTGTTTCAGAAAAACCGAATCCTCTTAACTTGGTAGTAACCCAAACAAAAATGGACTGCTCACCAGGCAGTCCTAAATATTTTATTTCATTTATCAATTCTTACATTTTTTTCCAAGCACCCCCCCTCATACCTGGAATCATTGAGCTGTATGGGAGAAGAGTATTGGAAATCAAATTCTGTTGACATAACTGAATTTTCCATGTCTTGCTGACACCTCTGCTAGGATGGGTCTGTAGTTAACACGATCACCTTCTTTCTGTTCTGGGATGCATGTTATGATCCATGGAGAGAAAACAACCATCATGAACCCTCTCTCAGTTTTAAACCTAAGGTTCCCGACAGAACCTAGGAATTTTAACTATTTATCAGTACATACTTGACTTCCCTCTTTGTTTTGTTTTCTGGTTTGTTTGTTTTTGTTTTTTGTGGGGGTTTTTTTTGGTCTCTCCTCAAGCCTGTAGGATTCGTCTGCCTTTGGAGCAAGGATCTGTCATTTGTCTGGAATAGATCATCTTCTGGGTACGGCACTTTATACAGACCAGCCTGAGTGAAATAAATACACAAGACGCAAAGCTCAAAGTGACATATTCCAGATCTGACATTCTTACCATGGCTTTGAGCTTCAGGCACTGACAAATCTTCCACACGTACCAGCTCTCCCAGAGGAGGGAATGTAACGATGTTTATGTTATACAATATGTAAAATATTTATAGCCCGGCTTCAACACAAACTATCACTTAAATCAGGAGCTAGTATTTACAATCAGGGCAAGGGAAGCCCTCGGTGCCACTCTTTGTAGGCAAAAGGGGAACCCAATGGAGTAAATGATGCGTTTATGTACAGAATAATATTCCACCAGTGTCAGTGCTTTAAAGAATAACAGTTATGGGAAAGGTTTTTAATGTGCGTGCTTCTTTTAGAATTGTTAAATTAAAAGAAGGGCAAAATTTATGCCTTTCTGACTATTTCCCTTATCTTTAGAATGGAAAATTCTTTTCTTTTGACAAACCATTCTTTCATGAATAACCTCTTCAAGAGCATTTACTTATCATTATTAATAAATTGTTACCGTAATAAATTATATTTTAAACATTTTATTAAATGCAGTTCTCATGTACTTAAAATAAATTGCAAAGCCGGCTTTTTTCATGGTATTTAATATATATGGTGTGACACAATGTGCTTTTAATATATTTAATGTTATATACTTTAAAATGTAAGTGTGTTGTACTTTTATGGAACTTACTTTATATTCCTTTCTGTATGGAAAATGTATTACTTTTTAATACGGGTTCATTGTGGAGTGCCATTAAGAAATAGAGCAGGGTTCTTAAAAGTGGTAACTTTCAGAATTTAAGTACATTAAGCATGGGGGAGGGGAAGAAACTGCATTATGGGAACATCAGGCATCTAATTGAAACTGACAAAAGCAAGGGGAGAAATCTCACATTGACATTGTAATGGCACTCGCATTTGCATTGACATCATAACAGTTCTAATGCAAGCACAGGAGACGCTGCCACTGACAAAAAAAGACTTCCCCCGACGTTCCTTTGCTTTCGCACTTTCTTTGGACAGGCTATCACTGTCATTCACGGTAAAGATAAAAATATTATGGAAAACATCTTCTTCAGTCCGTGCTTATTAGATACTTTCCTCAGTTGAAATGTGGTGGTCGTTTTTGAGAGCTTCGTATTTTTCAGCCTCAAAAATACACCTTTTGAGTCCCTGGGGAGAACGCATCACCAAATTCTGAATCACTTAAAATGGTTCTGTAAAAAAGAAATTTAAAAATGGATTTTGCAGGAAAAAAATTTTTTGGCATAGATCCTTAAGGTGAGAGAGAAATCTGTTTCTTCTTTTGAAGATGCTGTAAATCTTTCAGGTCAGTAGGTGCGACAGGGTGACAGCAGACACAGGTGCAAAGTGTGTCCCCCCAGGGAGGAAAATAATCCTTGAACTTAAAGGGAGCCGCCGGACCCCGTGATCACAATTACTAACCATATTAAGTTAGGGAACTGCACCTCTCGGCTGGAATTCTGGAAGTCTTCCTTTGTTCTTTAGCCAACCTCTGTTGGTTAGCAGGCTTCAGGCTCAGTATCAGCTCTGGAACCAGAACACTGGTCTTAGAATGTTGCCTCTAACAGTGTCTCCACCCACCCGGGCCTTCCTGCTGTGTCCCTGCCTCTCTGCACCCTTGGCTGGACCTTACTGTCTACTGCCTGGCTTCCCTGGGGCCCCAATGGGCTGCAGGACCAGACTCTTCCCCAACACCACAATGTGGGTCTGACCTCCTAGTGTCTGTCCCTTTCTGGAAGGTGAATCTCATTCTAGACACCTCATCTCCTCCCATCTAACTTCTCGCAATGCAGGTCACCAGGCTTTGTCTGGCCATGTCCTCACAAGTGACGTGAGGAGGATTGTTTGAGCCTCCATAAGATTTTAATGTGAAAATGTTAGATCCTTGAAGGGAAGGTGAGATTTTCTCTCATTCATTCATTCAACATCCATTCCCTGAATATTTATCAAGCACCAGCTCCATGTCCAGCCCTGCTGTAGGCACTATTCATCAGAGAATAAGAAGGACATGTCTTCTGAGGGCAAGAAGTTAGACCATAAACAAGTAAACAGCCAATCAGTGCGTGGTCTCAAATCCTGATGATGCTACGGAGAAAATAAGATGAAGACTTGGAATTTAACTGGGGGAGAGGGCACTTTCTTAACCTTGTAAAGAAAGGTTTCTCTTGTGTCGAAGAACTAAAGAAGGAACAGGAGCCATGACACAGAGGAAAGATAATCCCAAGGTGGGAAGATGTGAAGAACCAGGAAGAATCCATCAGCTACAGCATGGATGATGAGGCTGGGTTTGGGGAAAAGCTTGTTGGTCACGTCACAAAAGTTTGGAAGTTGCCAAAGGATTTAAGTAGCAAATGACCATGTTCTAATTTAAAAGGATGTCTGTCTGCTGTCTGAAGAGTGGATTGAAAGGTATCAAGAATGAAATTTGGAAGAACAATAAAGATGGCATTGCAGCAATCCAGGAAGAGAGGTTAGTTCTTTGACCAGAGTGATGCTGGTTGGCATGAAAGGAGTAGATGGGCTCAAAGTATGTGTTAAAGAAGCCATAGGACCTTGTGATGAGGGATGTAAAGAGAAGAAGGAATCAAAGACTACATCCAGCTTCCTATCTGAGTAACCGTGTGGCTGGTGGGGACCACTTACTGAGAGAGGACAGCCTGAGACGGGCAGAAATGTTTTCAATGTCCTATTTTGCGATGTTTCTGCAAACTCCAAGTAGAAATGTCAAGTAGGCAGTGGGATAAATAAGTTTGAAGTGTAGAGAATAGCTTGGAGCTGGAGATCAACATACCAGAGTCATCAGCATACTGGTGAGGTTTAATGCCCTCGTGAAGAAGAGAGTTACCCAGGGAGAGAACACAGGGCGGGAGAGCCACTGGCCGCAGGACTGAAATCTTCAGAACTCCAAAGTGTGGATATCAGGTTGAAGGGGAAGCGTCCAAAAACAGAGTAGCTGGAAAGAAGAGAATCAGGAAATCTTGAGATGCCTTCCAGAGTGGTCAACAGTTCAGAATGCTGAAGAAAGAGCCAGTGAAATGAGATCAGAGGTGAGGCGATTTGGTCTGAGAACCGGGACTCACTGGTCACCTTGGTGAGAATGGTCCTGGCCGGCTGGAGACTGGCAATGGGGGCTGGGAGGGACATCCCTGCTGGAGTAGCTTGTGGAGTCGAGGTGGGGAAGGGGTCCTCTGGGACAGGAAATGTTTCAGAAGTTTGCTGAGGAGGAAGGTGGAAAAACAGGACTATTACTGGGGTAGGGGAACGGGGAGTCTAGAAAATACTGTTTGATTTTAGTGATGTGCATTTATGTTACATTAGAATAGCATCTAACATTGGAGTGGTCTCACAGGTGTCACCTAGTTTGATTCCATAAACACCTTCCGAGGCCCATAGGATGCTCATTACTTACATTTTACTGATGAAAAAACTGAAGCTTGGAGAGACGAAGACCCTTGTCCAAGGCCCAGTACGGGATTATCTCACTGCATTATGTTTTGTTTTATTGTGCTTCACAGATACTGTACTTTTTCACAAATTGAAGGTTTGTGGCAAGCCTGCAATAATTAAGGCATGTACATTGTTTTTTCAGACATAGTGTTGTTGAACACTTAATAGACTACAGTATAGTGTAAACATAACTTTTATGTGCACTGGGAAACCCCCCAAAATTGTGTGACTTGCTTTATTGCAATATTCACTTTATTATAGTGATCTGGAACCAAACCCGCAGTATCTCAAGGTATGGCTGTGCCAGCTTCATGAGCATGTGTAGTGCATTGTATGGTGTCTGCCCAAAAGATAAGTCCATGTCCTAACCTACAGAACCTGTGAATGTGACCTTGTTTGGAGCAGTGGTTTTTACAGGTGTAATTAAGACAAAACTGCCAGGTATTCAGCTTTACTGGGTAAAGTGCAAGCTAAGCCTGTCATCATCACCATCACCACCATCACCATCATCACCATCACCATCGTCATCACCACCATCACCATCATCACCATCACCGTCGTCATCACCGTCATCACCATCGTCATCACCACCATCACCGTCATCACCATCGTCATCACCACCATCACCGTCATCACCATCACCGTCATCATCACCGTCATCACCATCATCACCACCATCACCATCGTCATCACCATCACCATCATCACCATCACCGTCGTCATCACCGTCATCACCATCATCACCGCCATCACCATCGTCATCACCATCACCATCATCACCATCACCATCGTCATCACCATCACCATCATCACCATCACCATCGTCATCACCACCATCACCATCATCACCATCACCGTCGTCATCACCACCATCACCATCATCACCATCACCGTCGTCATCACCGTCATCACCATCGTCATCACCACCATCACCGTCATCACCATCACCGTCATCATCACCGTCATCACCATCATCACCACCATCACCATCGTCATCACCATCACCATCATCACCATCACCGTCGTCATCACCGTCATCACCATCATCACCACCATCACCGTCGTCATCACCGTCATCACCATCATCACCGCCATCACCATCGTCATCACCATCACCATCATCACCATCACCATCGTCATCACCACCATCACCATCATCACCATCACCATCGTCATCACCACCATCACCGTCATCACCATCACCGTCATCATCACCGTCATCACCATCATCACCATCGTCATCACCATCACCATCATCACCATCACCGTCGTCATCACCGTCATCACCATCATCACCATCGTCATCACCATCACCATCATCACCATCACCATCGTCATCACCACCATCACCATCACCACCATCACCATCGTCATCACCACCATCACCATCATCACCATCACCGTCGTCATCACCGTCATCACCGTCATCACCATCATCACCACCATCACCATCACCGTCATCATCACCATCACCATCACCATCATCACCACCATCACCATCGTCATCACCACCATCACCATCATCACCATCACCGTCGTCATCACCGTCATCACCACCATCACCATCATCACCATCACCGTCATCATCACCGTCATCACCATCATCACCACCATCACCATCGTCATCACCGTCATCACCATCATCACCATCACCGTCGTCATCACCGTCATCACCATCATCACCATCACCATCACCATCACCATCATCACCATCATCACCATCATCACCATCACCATCACCATCATCACCATCACCGTCGTCATCACCGTCATCACCATGCTGATATCATTATTTAATATTTACTCAGCACACACCACCTCTTAAATACTGAAATAGAAAATAAAGCAAAATCTCTTTCAAATTTTCACTTATACATTTTCATTCTAGGAAGATAGAACTATAAATAGTAGACATTTCTCTATTAATACCTTGGATCTCCAACTAGACTGTAAGCCTGTTGATGATGTACCACATCAGATTCTTTTGAATTTCCCACAGCATCCAAACAACATTGTTTGGAGCACAGATGTGTTCATAAGTAAGCAGTGGACTGGATGTACGATGAGATAATTTTGCCAAGTAGAAAAACTAATGGGGCTTCCCTGGTGGTGCAGTGATTGAGAGTCCGCCTGCCGCTGCAGGGGACACGGGTTCGTGTCCCGGTCCAGGAGAATCCCACATGCCGCGGAGCGGCTGGGCCCGTGAGCCATGGCCGCTGAGCCTGCTCGTCTGGAGCCTGTGCTCCGCAACGGGAGAGGCCACGGCAGTGGTAGGCCTGCGTACCACAAAAACAAAAAACCAAAAAAACGAATGGCTCTTGTGTGTGAATGACTGTGAATCATTGATTATGATGTAAAATGGAGAGAGGATTATCTGCTTCCAACGCTGTGAAAGAGAAATCGTTTTACAACAGGTTGGCGAATGAGAGGGCACAAAGCTATTTTTAAGTCTAAATTGTTACTCAGCAAAGACCTTAAGAAGCAGGGGTGGGTGGGAAGGGGAGGATGTGAAAAATCACCTTAAATATCCCTGAGTTTGTCATGGACTTTTCACAAGTTATTTAATATATTAATTGGAGACTGAAACTGACTTTTAGCGTTCCCATCATTTGCTTAAGCGCTTTGAACTTGGAGAATTTCCTTAACCTCATGCCGTCAGAAATAAACGCCACACGCTAAACATGCGGCCTCTCCGTCCAATACGCTTAACGGCTACGCATTGCATCTGCCGCTACTCCTCCACTTGTCCCTTGATTGATTCCTCTGTTTTCATTTCCTCTGAGTCAGTACTTTGCCTTCTGTTTGTTAAGAATCAGGTGATGTGTTTACAGGATAAAGAAGCCACAGTCTCTGAGGTGCTCAGATTCAATGGATGCTAACATGGAAATAATTAAGAAAAACTGGGAGTAGTTCTCTTACAGAGGTACTTTAAAGGATCTGAGACATCATGAATGAAGGAGTGATTACGTCTTTATAAAATGTCAGGGAACTGTTTTGGGTTTCTCCAGGGATGGAATGTGAGGGTTCGGTGTTACAAAAGGAGAGAGCATCACCTACACAGGTACGGAGGCACGAAAGAGCACGGGGTCTGTCAGGCAGAATTCAACAAGGAAAGTAGGACCACAAGGAGAAAGCATACACACACACACTCACATACATATACAAACAAACAAGAACACACACACATACACATACAAACACACAAGAACACACACACTCACATACACATACAAACACACAAGAACACACACACTCACATACACATACAAACACACAAGAACACACACACTCATTCACATACACGTACAAACACACAAGAACACACACACACACACACACACACACACACACACCTGGCCCAGGAGTTAGAGGCTCAGGGGCCTCTTGCCCACCAGCAGGGTCTGTAGAAGAGCTCACAGTGTGCGTGAGCCCCACCAGCCCAAGCATCTCCCTTGTGCGTCCTCAAATTGAAGGTCTACAAGAAAGGGAATTTCAGAGATGGAGCTGAGCGTTTCCCTGTTGACAGATTTAAAAGCCCCCGCAGTGGGTAAACAGCAAGTAGCTACTGTGTGAATGGCCTGGGGACTGTGTCAGCGGGAGGCTTTGGGTAAGGGCAGGTCAGGAAGAGCCTGTGTTCTAGGCAGAGTGTCTGGACTTTATCCAGGAGTCGTTTAGAGGCAGTAGAAGATTTTATGACATCTGTTGGCATGATCGCTCTTTCAATTTCAGGAAAATAAGGGTTTGCAACATGGTGGAAGGAACGGAGGGACAGAGGGAGGAGTTGGGGAGATACTCTGGTGTCACATTGAGGGTCAAGGTGAGGTTTGCAGCGTGGACAGGGAGACCAGGGTGCAGCGCAGGGTGGTGGGGAGAACAACGTTGAGGCGGCCGCCAAGTCAGCCGCAGGCCCACAGCTCAGCCCAGCGGCCTTGGGCGAGTTACCCACAATCCCTCTGCCTCTGTCACCTCATTGATAAAAATGGGGAAAATAATAATATTTGCACCTGAAGTTTACTCTGAGCATTAAAGGAGATGATGCCAGTGAAGTGTCTGGGCGAATAGCCCTGGATGAATGCTGCTCATTTCTGTTGTTACAGACATCCAGCCCCAAACCTTTAGTCTGTGTCACAGCCTTGGTCTCTCCCCTCTCCCCAAATGCCCACGCACCTGAGAGTATCTGCTCTTACATGCTGACCCAATCAGTAAAGACCCACGTGGAGATCCGGCTACTGTTCAAAACATTATCCCATGACCGTGTCCTCTTTGAGACACCACAGGATCCTAGAATGACTTATGTATTACCAAATACATTGATTTTAATGTATTGTATTTTAATTTGTTTACATCTTTTATCTACTGATGAGCTACGCGGTAACCCTCTATTAAACACCATATTTAATGAATCCTAATTCCCTAAATCTGTCATATGATGACAATTCACTGAGGCTGCCAGAAAGCAAAAAATCAAATTTTAGAAGCATGAATTACTAAAAATATTGAAGTATCATTGGAATCTATTATGCAAAGTAAGCGATCGTCTCTACTTTCCTCAGTGTGTTAAATTTTGGGATGCTTTGAAAGCTGCAGTGTTTTCTCTCTGCTAAATAATTTTGTGTAGCTGAATGTCATGGATCCAGACATTTTGGAAGGGCCAGTTCCAAATACCGTAATTGCATGTATTTTTTTCTTTTGAATAATGTGGTGAATAAGGCATTTGCACAGGCAACCAGGAGAGCTGGCCTCTAGACCAGCCAGAAGGGGTCCTCCCCAAAATCTGCGTTCAGTTTTCCCCGAGATCTTTTTCATACGTGGGGACTGAATTGATTCTAAATGTGTATAATAAGGTCAGGGAAATACAAAGAGTATCCAGCCTCCAGCGCCAGCATCCGTGTGGAGTGGAGCCTGTGATCATGGACCTCAGAGCAACATTCCAGCTCGGTGTCCTCCTAGAGAGCCCTTGGGCCACTTACTTATTCTCTCTGGACCTCAACTTACAATGGGAAAAGGGCATGATGGATGCAGCTCTTTATGGAGCTGTTGCAGCCCTGACCCAGCAGACATATGTTTCCTAACGTTATGACTTCCTTCCCATCTAAGGGGAGATTCAGCTCAGGTGCAACCCTCACTCTCAAGAAGATGGGTGCAGGGTAGCTGTGGTTGCAGAAGGGCAAAGAGCTGAGATTGATGGTTTGGAGGCACCTGCACTTGACAGAGGGGTTTGGCTCCTAGTCCAGAGCTCACTCACTGAAGAAATCCGATCTGACTACAATCACCAAATAATCGCCTTTTTAAAAAAAATTACCCAACATTTAGTTAGTTGAAGTTTCCAAGATATTTGGTAGACCTCAAGTAGAAATTTATAGTAAATTGTATTATTCTTCCTTAAATAAAGACTTTTCGTTCTCTTCCCCCCACTCCCGCCTCATTTCCCTAATTTAATTCATTCTTCTCCTTTCTTCAAACTTATCCTAGGTTCTGGGTAGCTTTCCAGAACAAAAAGGGCGTTTTTGTTTGGAAAGATCCGCCATAGGATACTGACCCTCAGAAAGCTCTAGATGACAAACGAGAACCTACTGTATAGCTCAGGGAACTCTATCTACTCAGTGCTCTGTGATGACCTAAATGGGAAGGAAATCCAAAAAAGAGGGGATATATGTACATGTATAGCTGATTCACTTTGCTGTACAGTAGAAACTAACACAACATTGTAAAACAACTATACTCCAATAAAAATTAATTATAAAAAAAAAAAAGAAAGTTCTAGACCCACCAAGTGCATCTCCTGCAGCCCCAGGCATGGAGAGTTGCACTCTGTGTCCTACATTAGCGTATCCCTAGCATGATGGCCTCTGACCGTGGGAAGGTCTCAGGGAAAGACCACAAGCATCCAGTGGATCCTTTATTCTTAGGTCACTGGCTGCTCAGACCTTTCCAGGAAAGGCAGAGGAAGGAGATGTATGATACGCTGATCTCCTGAGGGCACAGGCCTAAGGAGCTTACAGCCCTGGGAAGACCAAGAAAGCACTCGAGATGGTAAATGGAGAGAAAAGCACCATTGGAAGGACAAAGTGGGACAAGTCGTGCTGGGTTGAACAGAGTCCCCCAAATTCACGTCCGTCAGGAACTTGTGAACATGACTTTATTTGAAAACAGGGTCTTTACAGATATAATACAGTTAAACCTAGTGTGGGCTTAATCCAATATGGCTAGTGTCCTCCTTAGAGGAGAGGAGATACAGACAGAGAGACAGGTGGGAACGCCATAGAATGAGAAGGAAGAATATCAGACTCAAACGATGAACACCGTTTCCCAAGGCTGGCATTGACTATTTCCAAAAATTAGGAACTTCCACAGTCAGCACTCATTAGATCCCATTTCCAAACATTTCTAATTCGCAGCATACCTTTCTACTTTATTGATGAGGTATATTAGGATAATAATGTGCTATATTTTTCACTTACACTCTGTGTTTAAAGAAAAAAATTATTTATTAGATGAAGAAGCAGATACAAAAAGATAAAATGCTCAGATAAATCACCCAGTTCATGAAAAATAAATCATCACTCGTAACTTCTTTTCCCGGTTCAAGCCATGACCCATGGCTACACTTTCTCAAAAGCAATCTTGATAGGCACGTAAGGAATGAGAAAAAGTTATTTTGATTCTTCCGTCCCCATGATGATTCATGTTTCTTTGTAAACTGAAATGTTGAGAGTCAAACAGATTGTATCAGAAAGAACAAAGTGATTAAAGAAACAGAGATGGAAAGATGTTGAAGACGCAGGTCTTTGGGAATGTTTGTCATGGATGCTGTAAAGAGAACACTACTTTTCCTTAGAAATGTATCTTTCCTAACACGGAAGAAATAAGAAAAAGAGTTTTCAGGGGCCTGCGTGACATGACGTAATGTGCCATCATTTCTATTAAGATCTCAGTGGTAATATGGAAGCACTGACATTTAATAGAAACGATTTGAGGTCAGGTGGTTTTTTAAAAATAGTTCTTTCCTTGCTTGGAAAGGAATGTAAGTTATAGAGTAATCCATCAATCTTCTAGACTGGTTTCAACCTTCTACCAGCCTGGAAAATTTCTCCCATACTTACCAGAAGTAAGACAGTGACATATCTGATGGCACTGAGCTTCAGAGTCATGGGTTTATTTGGAAATGCTTTTCAAAGTGCTACTTGCCCTGCTTCAGTGCTTTAAAATGGGACTCCTCTTATTGCATCCCCTGTTCTGAAGCCTCCATCAATTTGTGTGTCTTGATATGTGCAATTTTACTGCAATTGACAAAAATCTTTTTCTCACTTATTTATAGATCTTTTATAGTTTTATAGATCTTTTTCTCACTTCTTAACTACTCCAAGGGCTGTAATGCCCAAGAAAAATCTAAGCTAATAGTAACGGTGGTAGCTGAAGTAGATTGAGTTATTCTTTAAGAATGAGGTATGGTCTATTCAATATCCTGTTTTCCTTTCATTTCCTTTGGATCTGTGCCCAGAAGGGGAACTGCTGGATCGTATGGTAGCTCTGTTTTTAGTGTTTTGAGGAATCTCCACGCTGTTCCACACAGTGGCCGCGTCCATTTATGTTCCCACCAACCGTGCATGACTGTTCCCTCTTCTCCACACCCTCACAGACACTACTTGTCTCTTGACCTTGAGTTTACACAGTGTTATATGTAAATTACATCTCCTTAAAAAGAAGAATGAGCCGTTGGGTTAAGAACTTTCCAGGACCCTATGCTGTTCTGTCTTTCCTAATATGTATAGTGTGGAAGAGTATGGGGGGGGGTTGACAGAACAGCATCTAATGGCACTTCTTCCAGCCATCAACCTCCAGGGTGCACGGGCTTAAGCCCCCCACCCTATGTGTGGTCTTCCTGAAACTCTCTCCCTCCCCATCAAGGAGGGAAAATAATAATAGTTTCTCTAGTTGAGAGGGAGACAGAGAGCAAGCAGTTCACCTGGCCCCTGTACCTGTGATTCCTCAATGATTCCGTGGGGCAAAGAGACTCTTAGCCCCTCAAAGGTAGGTTACCTTGGACTGGAGTTTGGTTTTCTTTTCCTTCCCTGTGGTTGGGTGGCTGCTGTTACCTTGTCTGGGGTACAGATGCACAGAAATGCCTAAGAGCTGGGAAGCAAAGAGGAAGAATAGGCAAACATAGGACGTGAGAAGCATGGATAACCCCAATTTGAATAATCTTCTCTTAACTGATTGAACTCGGGCTTCACCGAAGGCACGCTCACTGCCCTGTCTCTCCTCCCCACTCCTTGCAAGTTTTGCATTTCTATTTTAATGCTGCTCTTCATGGAAATGAATTGTAGTGCGAAAACAGTGTCTGCCTCCTTCTCCCCGCCTTATTGAGAGTGTAAAAGAACATTACCCCCCAGAATAACTTCGTCAGTTTGCAAATACACTAAAGTGTGTTTCCATCGTTTACTCATCTTTGGATCTTCTCTGTCTATCAAATTCAGTCTGTGATTATAGAAGCCAGGCGACGCCTGTGCCTAACGCTTATTTTTCTGTACAGTGCTTAACACATAGATCACATCTAATGCATGAAAATAATAATAGCAAATGTATAAAGTGATCATTAAGATACATGGCTCTGGCCAGTGCTGATAGTAAATCCTCAGAAGAGGATTTCTTATTTTCTGTGTGTTACGAGATAGGTCACTCGGGCTGCTGTTGCCAGCCGGCAGAGCATCCTGGGTGACAGCTGAACGCTGCCAACATTGACCTGACTTTCATTGGCTCCACTGAACGTAAGGGAGGTAAAGGCCACTTTGGTCCCTGGGTTTACTCAGCTATTCCTCTGACAGGGAGCTCAGGTTCTGCTTTGGACCAAGGGTGGGGAGGTTAAATTCTCCCCGCCCATCTTCAGAAAATGAAGGGACAGAAGTTCAGCTTCTTTTACACAATCTCCTGAACCACCTTATGCTAAAATTCTTCCAGACCCTAATGAGTTAACTGAGGTCTGTTGCTTCATTCAAAACAGAAACTAGATATGCCATTTATTAGTGCATCTTCAGGCCTTTCCAGACTGGCAGGTTTCTGGTAACATGAAACATAGTGTCTCTGTTTAGCAGCTTCCAGATCTTAAGTGTCACTCAGGGAAGCAATAGGACATATTCCAATTCCTATTTTTCCAGATGTCTGGATAGTCTATTAAATGGTTTTCTCCACAACTTGAACATCCTTGAACATCCCCACAACTTGAATATTTAACACATTGGTAGGGATTTATCCATATATTTTATTTTGTTCTCTGCTTTGTTCTAAAAGTCATTTAACCCAACTTAGAGGAATATAAACAATGTGACAAAATGACAGAAAAGAAGTGAGGATGTTTCAGGGAAGGAAAAATAAGAAGTAAAGTTAGTAATGGAATGAGTTAGTGCACGACCTGTACCTGTCAGGGTGGATACGAACATGGCCGTGAGTGTCGTGGCAGCCAATACAAAGAGAGAAAGGACGCAATTTACATGATTCATTTTGTCTATAAAGTTAAAAAATGTTTGCTTAGGGGATGCGTAATCATCCCAACCCCCGCAGCTGGTGAGAATCTTTGTCATGAGTTCTCATAAAGAGGACACCGTGTAATGCCAGAAACAGCAGCCTCAACAGCTAACCCTCCATGAGGGCTATTTCCTGGAACATACCTTAGGGCGATCTGGAGAGAAAACATCAAAGTGTAACTCAGGCCAGGCAATTCTGTAAGACAGGAGAAAAGGTGGTCTGAGTATAAAGGTCCCCGCTGGTTCGGTTAATCTAGTAGATTTTAAAGTTCTGAAGAGGTTGGTTGGCATATTCTACAGGCTCCTGTTCGTCAGCCTGGCTTTGGGTAAGCCCTGAGCAGCACTGAGTTTGAGGTTATGCCTCAGGGCAACACCTGAAGTGTGATTACTCTGGGTGGCTGGAAGGCAGAGCTGCCTGCTTTATTCGTTGGCCAAGCTGGGAGGAGAACAGGAAGCCCCACAAGAGTGAAGGAACCTGAGAAGATCGTGTGCCTGGTGAGATGGTTTTCTACTTCCCCATGAGGAGGAGCTGAGCAGGTAGACCAGATGGACCATCCTGGCGAAGTGCGATAGTACACACATGTTATAGGTGCACATATTCTCTGGGTAAGGAAATGGACTGAGTCTCGTCCTGCTTGAACAGCTTCAGGAAGGAGCTCAGATTTAGCCCATCTCTGAAGATGAATCATGGGGAGGGGGATTCAGCACTAATGCTAGCCTGGAGTTGCTGCTTTCCACGCATGCATGCTTTGGAGCTTGGGAACAGCTGCCAGTCTCCACTCACCGTTCCTTGCACATCTTTCTCTGCAGCAGTTAGGAAATAGACTTGATATTGAGTGACAAAGCTGGATCTACAGCAGTGAAGAAGAAAAGACTGTAGCTCAACCACCAGCATAGAAGTGAACTTGCCACGAAGGTCTTTCATGGCAAGACAAATTCACAAACGACCTAAAGCACCTACCACAACCATAGGATCGTGGGCTTCCCTGGAGCCAGAATAAGCAGGGACAAGCAGGTCCCTTTGGACAACGATGTCACAGTGTTTGAAACAAGGGAATCAAGTTAAAATGCATTGTGGTTTCTTAGGAGCTATTTGAGGCTGGATATCAAAGGCCACATGGTCATTTTAGCCACAAGCATAGAGATATTTCACACAAGCACTCGTGTGTGCAGACACACACACACACACACACACACACACACACACACACAAGGAATGAATATTCCTGAAAGAACACTCAGAGCCAGGAGACATGGATTCCAATGTCAACTCCTTCCCTCTCTCACCATGTAATTTTGAACAAGTGCATTAACACCTTTGTGCTTTAGATGCCTTGTCCTGAAAATAAGTACTGTTGAATTAGATATTTTCCAAGAATCCTTAAAATTCAGTAAACCTTTGGAGATGGGCACAAAATCTTTCATTTAAGTCGATGTTTTCATTCCTGAAATAGAAGGTTGAAAAGAACAGGAAATATTTTACTTGATAACAAATACAAGTAGTATGGTCATATCTCAAAGCAGAGTAATTTAAAAGATAGATAAATAATATCTAATGACAGCTTTCTAACTTAATGTTGTTTTATACAGAAAAATAAAATGTGTTTTGCCTTTTTAAAACCAAGTTAAAAAAATAATGCATATGATTCTCATTAATAAGTTCAAACACATCTTATTGCAGGGAACTCATCTTACTGTGCTATCTCATTGAAGGAATAGGAAAATATTGCCAATTTACTGCAATAAGGTAATTACTGTAATAAGATAAATGTTAACTTTTTAATGAAAACCACTGTACTTGAGTAATTACCCTTCTGAGGACTACTCCATATATGATTTCTTTGCAATTATTAAGATTAATTCACTTTTTTAGTAAGAACAGACCCAAATTCCAAGCCAAATGATCATTTTTATAAGCACATTTTCCAATGTCCTAGAACTTTAAAAGGGGGAGAGAGAAATGGATGTAAGTCTTTTTTCCAAATCTATTTTATTAAGTCACAGGCTGTCAAGTTCCTAGGTTCAGTTAAACGCAAATAAAAGCAACAAAAGCCCAGTAAAAATAGATGTGATTAAAAATAAGAGTGTCCATTGACCATCAGCTACAGCAAGGCAAAAAGTGAAGATTTAATTAGAACTTTCTTTGTTCACAAATCCACTAGCTTTCTATAAATAACTCATTGCATGAACAACCTCTATGCATAAATAGATGTGTGACAGCACTATACCTTCTACATTCCAGTGGATTCTGAACGCCTCCAAGATGCTATTTAAGGAGGATTATCACAGTATCAGTTTAATGTTAAAAGTAGCACAGTTAATGAAACATCAAAATCCAACCAAAGTAGTACCTGGAGAGCATAAATTTCACTTCAAGATGTTTCATATTCGCATTTGTTTTTATTGCTGGGTTTACTATGCCTGGCATTGCATCTTTGTCTTAGAAAAAATGTCAGGGTCCGTCCTCAGCATTCTTTCCTGGCCTTTGGATGTCGCTTCTATTTTCTAGCGAGCAGAGGAGCCCGGGGGGGAAACTGTGGACCCTTCTTGTCTATCAGCTTCATGGATTTAAGCGTTGCTTTCTGGAAAGCATCACAGTGCAAAGTGTGAGCTAAGTCCCATTCGGATCTCCTGGAGGTCTGAGGGACTCCATCAGACACTTGGTCTAAAGCGACCAGTCCTGTAAAAACAGGGGCTCTTTGCCCAACTCTTACTTGGCACTGACTTTTGTTCATGGTTTAGAGTCACTCAGGAAAATACAAGAGTAAAATATTTATTAAACCTATCACCATCTATCTCTCTATCCATCTATCCATATCCATCTATCTATTCACGCATCTATCCATCTGTATCTGTCTATCTCTCCATCTATCTGTCTAGTCTATCGACTTCTCCATTCTAAGTGCTGTATTGAAAAGCGTCAGGAAGGACAGTTCATTGTTCGTCTGTTGAGTCAGTTCTGGTTTTTACTACTTTCAGCAATTAGAATTAAACAACCCAATTCACTACTAAAACCACTCTGCATTTTGCTCCTTGTAGGACCATATCCAGGCAGGAATGGAGTTTAGAGAGGATACGGTTTAGAGGAATGCTGGCGGGGCGGATGGGGAACCCTTCCTGGTGTTGGCTCTCAAGCCCATTCCTAGAGCTCAGCAGAAAGGAGCCCGGGGTGGTGGTTAGGGGGGACACCAGGGCCAGACTGCCCCTGAGGTACTGCTGTACGATCTGAGCCGCAGACTGGACCTGACCATGCCTCGGTTTGCTCATCAGTCTAATGAAAACAGCACGCAGTTCATGGGGCTGCTCTGAACAGTGTCTGGCACGTTGTAAGCTCTACGTACGTAGTAGCTGTTATTATCACTGAGTGAAGTTAAAATATAAGATACTTAGCCTATGTGGCAGTCAGGCTTCTAAAGATGCCCCCAAAGGTTCCTGAACCCTGCTTATTCAAACCCTGCTCTGGACGCTGCTGGGAGGGTAGCTGGGAGATGACCCGGGTGCACGGGGTCCAGCCAGGTGAGTCTTTAAGAGCAGAGCATTTTCTCCTGCTGGTGGCAGGAGGAGATGGCGAGAGATGTAAAG
Organism: Delphinapterus leucas; assembly: GCF_059928025.1. Lineage (NCBI taxonomy): Eukaryota > Metazoa > Chordata > Mammalia > Artiodactyla > Monodontidae > Delphinapterus > Delphinapterus leucas. Next base: position 86,483,969 of record NC_143142.1, read on the forward strand.
CAGGACAAGGACTCGATGCACATCGCTGGCTTCTGAGGTGGAAGCAGCCACGTACGATGGATGGGAGAGGGGTCTCTGGGAGCAGACGGCCGTCCCGGCTGACAGCCAGCGAGGGGACGGGCCCCAGTCCTACAGCCACAAGAGGCTGGATTCCTCCAGAACCTGGGGAGTCTAGGAGGGGCGTCTCCCCCAGAGCCTTCAGATAAGGATTCAGCCCAGCTAACGCCTTAATTGTGGGCTTGTGAGACTGGAGCAGAGAAGGCAGTTGAGCCCACCCCGTCCTCCATCTGACAGGAGGGTGAGCTAGGAAGTGGTGGTGTTTAAGCTGCCACGTTTGAGGTCATCCTTTCTGCAGCAAAAGAAAACAGATGTAACACATACCTTGGCACTCCCGTGGGGTAAGGTCACGCGGACTCTATTCCCTTTGTGATATTTTACATTAGCTTTTCCAGTGGGAGAAATCCTAAAGGAGGGTTAAGCATAGAGGAGAGAACTGGGCAGGAGAAGGTGATCCGTCTGAGCAGCATCTGGCATCTCTGGTCCCCAGGGGCTGCTTGTCCATCAATCTTCTTTACATCCTGGAACAGCTCTCATATGGGAGAGGGTTTCATGTTGTCCTGTGTAACCCAAAGAAGGAGCCTGCGGATCCGTGTAGGAAGCAGGCCTGGCTGCCATTCAGAGCTATTCACTGCGAAATGGGTCAATTCAGAAAGACGAGGAACAAAACGCAGGCTGCATCACTGTTGTGACAGAGGCTGTTACGTGTGTGTTTGAATCCAGGCCCACTTTCTCCTCCCTGGAAGCTTGGAAGGTCATACTTCCCAGCAGCCTGCAGTTGGGTGGGCCATAGGAGCAGAAATGATAGTGGTTACTTCCTGGTGGAGACAGGGCAAAACTGGGTGGGTCTCCCGCTCTCTGCCACTGGCCTGGTGACCGAGGAGACCCTGTGCTCATCCGGCGTAGCTAGGCCAGCAGCCTGGATCCCTGGGTCACTGCAAGGAGGATGGCGGTTCTGGAAAGCTGCTGCATCCTACTGGATGTTTAATGAATGAGAAAGGATTTGTGTGTGTGTTCTGTGGCTATCTGTTACTTCGCTAGCCTATCCAGCGACTCAACAAAACCATCATCAGAGTGCATTTAAGTATCAGATGGACTATAATACATGAATTTTAAGACTGCTTCGTCTAAGATCCTTCATTTTCTGACTTAATCAAGTTAACTCAACGAAACAACGGCAATAACAGGAACGTTAATTATCATGATAAGTGCAGCCAGTGTTAATCACGGACCTATGACGTGCTGAGAACCGTGCTGGACCCTGCCTCAGTTTATGCTCACAGCAAACCCATCAAGTAGGCACTATTCTTATTCCCACTATAAGGAGGAAGAGGCTGAGGCAAGAGGGTTTAATTAACTAGCCTGACGTCAGACAACTAGCCAACAGCAGAGCCGGGAGGGGGGCTTGGTCTTCCAATACAAACCTTTGTGCAGCAGGTTGGGAAAGGGAACAGACTGTAGACAGCATGCTAAATGTTGCCTGTTCCGTAATTTTGTTGAAGAGAAGAGAGCCGTTTCTGTTTTATTTCTGACTCTCTCTCTGCTAAAGCCGCATCATTGGTCACGTGAGCGCTGTGCGCTCTCTTCAAGGGCGTGTCAAGCTTCTTTTACAAGGGCTTCGTTAGCATCTCAGGGTCCGCGGTGATAAATAAATAGGAATAAAAATGTGGTCGGTTGTAAAAGTCCACCCGTGATGGAAGCTCCTCCTAATAAAAGGTGGAGTATATTTATCCAGCCCTTGAATCTGAGTTGACCCACGACTGGCTTTAACCAGTAGAACAGAGGAATGACAAGGGGTAACTTGTGAGCCTCAGCCTCCAAGAGAACCTGCAGATTCTGCTCTTGAAAGACCTCTACCTTGCTAGGAAGCAGCACTGAAAACAGACCGCAGGATAACAGACCACGTGAGGGAGACGGGCTTGGCCGTTCCACCAGCTGGGGCCCCAGACACACGAGTGCGGCACAATTCAACATGCAGCCCCAGCCGAGCCATCCACTGGCTAAAGTCTCAAGAACTGTACGGCCAACCCAAGGAAGCATGAGAAGGAGCAAGTCATCCTTGCTTTGAGCTACTATCGGATGTGATTTGTTATTCAGCAACATTGACACAATAAAGTAGAAGTCTTTTTTTTCTCGCACTGTTGTGGCCTCTCCCGTTGCGGAGCACAGGCTCCGAACGCGCAGGCTCAGCGGCCATGGCTCACGGGCCCAGCCGCTCCATGGCATGTGGGATCTTCCCGGACCGGGGCACGAGCCCGTGTCCGCTGCATCGGCAGGCGGACTCTCAACCACTGCGTCACCAGGGAAGCCCAGAAGTCTTTTATTAAACCAAACCAAAACCCTAGAAAATTCAGTTTAGGGAATACTCCTGGATTAACTCTAGGAAATAGCCTGGTGACCTCAAAAGGAATTTTTTTTTTTTTAAATCCCATTTGCTAAATCTAATTATGCTATCATTGACTTTAGAAATAATAAGAAGTAATCTTTCCATCAGTTGGTCAAAACTCAATTTCATTTATCACGGAGAGTTAAAAAGAAGTCTATTCTCTTACTTGACTCTATTTTGTTCATTATCTGAATAGCGTTCCATGCAAAGTATCTATTGGGAAATAATTCTACACTTAATGTTAGAGCCTATTAGACCTCCCATGCTTAGGCAGGTCAGGCTGGGTCAATTATTGGTCATTTCTGAGAACTGTCTTCTTCTGTGCTGCTGGAAGTGTCACCAGAGATTTACTGCTATCATATCCAGCCAATAACCTGGCATGGGGGAACTCTGTCTTTTGGAAAGGAAATAAAAGTAACAAACTGAGCGCTCAGGGACACGAGAGTTCATGCCATTTTAATTGATCCCAACGTCCTGGATAAATTCCAATCCTAGGAATGACATTCACTTATGCTTTTGTTATAAGCAATTAAGGCATCTACTGTTTTGTTCTGTTTCATTCTCTTCTAACTTATCTCCTCTGTCTAGTCAACCGATTTCTGCCCTGCCGAGCGACCAGATACTGTTTAGACCAGGGGTTCAAAAACTTTGTTCTGAAAAGGGTCAGAGAGTAAATATTTTAGGCTTTGCAGGCTAAGAGGCAAAATTGAAGGCATTTTCTTGGTATTTGTATAACAAAAGGGGCAACAAACTTCCCCAGATCTTTTGATGAAGGTCAAAATATAACAATAATAATTGAGTACAACATCTTAGGTCTACAGCTAATGAAAAGACATGGAATTCTTCGGGTGTATAACATTCCACGTATTTGGGGTTCAAAGTCACTGTGCCCTATGACAAAATCAATTGCAAATGTTCACCTGCAAACCCATTCTTAGCTCACAGGCTATGCCAACATAGCCAAGGCACTGGATTGGACCCCCAGGTTGTAGTTTGCCCAAGTCTGGCTTAAGCCATTGCTTTGCCTATACACAAGTGGGAAACAAGCTTCCTCGTTTGCCACATTGGATCAATGTTGGGGGGGAGGGGGGTGGATTCCACAAGCATGTGGGGCAGGACTGGGAGGCAGAGTTGGATCTTGGGAGGGAAGATGTGCCAAGGGTTCCCAATGCCTGCAAAGGGGAACCATTGTTTTTTAGACCCCAGTCTACACATGGCTTTTTCTGGTTGGGTGGAGCATCGTCTTATGAAATTTCTGTAGTATTAAGACACTGTGGAAGGGAGAGGATCTTTCTTATAAGAGAATTTTACTCACCCCCTGCCGAGAATAGCCAACTTGCCCGCCATCACCCAGCCATCTGGTGAGGCTGAGGCTCCAGTGACTGGCCCAGGACTCCCTGTACTTCAGCACTCATTGTTCCCTTCTCTTGTCTTGCAAGATTTATCCTGATCCTTTTTTAGACTGTTAGCACTCTTGGCAGAAAGCCTTGGGAAAATTGTTTTCAAAAACAGACATTTTTAAGGTCACTTTTGTCTGAATGCATGATTGGAAATCTGAATATTGTGGATAGATATTTCAGCCTGATGAAGGCTGAGTTAAATTATTTATAGTTAAATATACACAGTCTTTATATAACACTTTGTTGAAGCCACTGCCTTAGGGTAACAACTGTTCTGAACCTGGTGTTTGAACACTGGATGAGGACAAAATTTATGTCAGGCCAACCTATAGAAACCTGGAAGGATTTGTCTCTGGAAGTTAGGAATTTGTTCTCACAGGAGGCAACAGTTGGTGTGCACTTCGCTTGGGGTGAGTATTTGGACTTTCTGATTTTCAAACTTTTTAGCCTGTGACTCAGTGAACTTGAGGTCAAAATCATGAGTTCGAATATCACGTGACTGTGTTTCCCTTCTGAGCCAGCTAGTTAAAAATACCAGTTTACGGGCTTCCCTGGTGGCGCAGTGGTTGGGAGTCCGCCTGCCGATGCGGGGAGTGCGGGTTCGTGCCCCGGTCCGGGAGGGTCCCGCGTGCCGCGGGGCGGCTGGGCCCATGGGCCGTGGCCGCTGGGCCTGCGCGTCCGGAGCCTGTGCTCCGCGGCGGGGGGGGGCCGCAGCGGTGAGGGGCCCGCGTGCCGCAGAAAAAAAAAAAATACCAGTTTACATAAGGGACAAGAGGTTATGTACAAACTTACCGCCACTGCTAGAAAACACCACACAGCACGTGCATAACATAGTCTTTGGATGAATAGTAAATCTCTCTAATGAACTTAACTCTTCTCAATCACCTCAACATTACATAGGCATCTGTGTAAGTAGTATGTGTATTGGCTCATATAAGGACCTTGCTCATACCACGCAGTTACCAACTGTAAAATATTTTTCATCCATTTAATAGGTTTTAAAATACTACCACACTGTGGTCTAATGCCCAGAAAGACTCTAATCTAAGACCTAACTTGTAGAAGCACAGGAATTTACCCATGTTTTCAATAGGGCTCCCAGCCTGGCATAGAATTTAGAGCATCTGATACGAACTCCTTATTTGTATAAAGTATTCTTTTTGTGTAGGTACATACAATGCCTGGGTTGATAACACCAGAAGCCCTGGAGCTGCACAATGTCTGGCTTGAAAGCCAGATGCATTGAAAGACAGATTCTGTGGGTCCTTATGTCTTGAAGCACAAAAGAACTCAGGAGGGAGCGGGCCCCAAACTGTACCTGTGCCTCAGGCAGCAGACTGTGGGTGCGTGCCTCTGGGGCCTTGCCTGTAGGAACTTGTTGGAAGTCAATGTAAATGAGAACTGCTTCCTCCGAGCAGAAAGGAACCTTCAGGATCCTGAAAAGCAGACGTGTATTTGAGGACAGTATTTGAGCCGGGTCAGACCACTATCACTGGATGACACTTTAATCCAGGGACTGGGACCCTCCACTTCCATTTTTAACTCGTGTGCCACAAGGAGGAGGAGAGAGAAAACAGCTGCCTACACATTTGTGTTAGTTTTTATCTTTTTTTTTAAAGGAATTTTGCCTTTTTATTTTATTTTATTTTATTTACTTATTTATGGCTGTGTTGGGTCTTGGTTTCTGTGCGAGGGCTTTCTCTAGTTGCAGCAAGCGGGGGCCACTCTTCATCGCGGTGCGCGGGCCTCTCACTATTGAGGCTTCTCTTGTTGTGGAGCACAGGCTCCAGACACGCAGGCTCAGTAATTGTGGCTCACGGGGCTAGTTGCTCCGCGGCATGTGGGATCTTCCCAGACCAGGGCTCGAACCCGTGTCCCCTGCATTGGCAGGCAGACTCTCAACCACTGCGCCACCAGGGAAGCCCAGTTTTTATCTTTTTTTTTTTTTTTTTTTTCGGTACGCGGGCATCTCACTGCTGCGGCCTCTCCCGTTGCGGAGCACAGGCTCCGGACGCGCAGGCTCAGCGGCCATGGCTCACGGGCCCAGCCGCTCCGCGGCATGTGGGATCTTCCCGGACCAAGGCTCGAACCCGTGTCCCCTGCATCAGCAGGCGGACTCTCAACCACTGCGCCACCAGGGAAGCCCCAGCTTTTATCTTTTTTAAAAAGTCTTTAAAAATTTTAGAATTTAAATTTAAGGGAAAGGGTAGTTTAGCAGCAAACCTTAGATCTCTGCTGTTGATTCTTTTTTCTTGATATATACTTTTCAGAGGCAAAGTCACTCTTTTTAGTATATAAAACCAAGTCTTAACAAATATCAAGTCACATAACCACTATCACGGTCAAGGTATTATAGGACATTTCTGTTCCCTCCCCCTTGGTCATCGCTCCTCTGCCAGCCCCTAGCAACCACTGATCTGTTTCCTGCCCCTACAGCTTTGCTTCTTCCAAATGTTAAATAAGTAAAATCATACAGCATGTAGTCTCTTGAGTCTGGCTTCTCTCACTTAGCACATCATTCTCCTGAGGTTCACCATGTTGTGGTGTGCGTTCTCGCCCTTTTTATTTTTTAAAGGAAACGATGTATCAATATTTCGTTATGTATTTTTTATGGTGATAAGAACAGATAATGTGAGATCTACCATCTTCACAATTTTTTAAGTGCCCAGTACAGCTCTGTTAACTGATCTCTGGAACTTACTCATCTCGCATAACTAAAAATGTGTTCCCCTTGCACAGTGATTCCCAATTTCTTCCTCCCCCCAGCCCTGCCCCACCCCCATTCTAATACCTGTCTCTATACTTTTAAGTACCTCATGTAAGTGGAATCACGCAGTCTTTGCTTTCCTGTGACTGCTTATAGCTTCTAGGTTCAGCAACATTGTTGCATATGGCAGGGTAGCCTTCTTGTTTAAGGCTGAAGGATATTTTGTTGTGTGTACATCACATTTCCTCTATTCATTCCTCTGGTGATGGACAAGGGTTATTTCCACATCTTGGCTACTGTGAACACTGCTGCAGTGTACGTGGCAGTGCAGATATCACTTCCAGATCCTAATTTCAATTTTTTTCAGATAAACACCCCAAAGTGGAAGAGAACATGGTAGTTCTATTTTCAGTTTTTTGAGGAACCTGCATACTGTTTTCCATAGTGGCTACACCATTCACCTGCCCACCAACAGTGGACTAGGCTCCAGTTTCTCTACATTCTCGTCAGTACTTATCTTCTTTTAAATAATAGTCATTCTAACAAGTGTGAAATGATATCTCGTTGTGGTTTCGATTTAGTGATTATGAGCATTTTTCCTCTGCATGTTGGGAATTTGTATGTCTTCTTTAGAGAAATGGCTATTCGAATCCTTTGCCATTTTTTTGTTGGATTTTTTATTTTTTTGCTATTGAGTTGTAGAAATTCATTATATATTTTGGATACTAACCCTTTATCAGATATATGATTTACAAATATTTTCTCCCATTCCTCCACGTTGCTGTGTGTGTTACAGTTCCTTCTTTTTCATCACTGCGTAGTATTCCTTTGTATGGCTGCATCATAGTTTGTTCAACTCACTTCAAATTGAAAGACATTGGGGTTGTTTCTAGTTTGGGCTGATTATGAATATAGCAGCTATAAATATTTGAGTACTTTTTCTTGTAAGAACATAAATTTTCATTTCTTTTGGGTAAATACCCACCAAAAGAAATGAAGGAGCGGATTGCTGGGTCATTCAGTAAATGTTTATTTAACTTGTTGAGAAACTATGCAGTTTATTTCCCAGTCAACACAGACTAAGGATATATTGCCTTTTCTTTAAGAGCAAAGAGTAGAAATTCTACTGCAAAAGTCCTCTTCACAGAAACAGTTCATGGAAGAGTAGAGTCAGATGAACTGTAATTTTTGTGTGGTCAAATCTCTTCATTTTTTCAGAACAAAGAAACGATAGCCCAGAGAGATGGGGCAGATCCATGCACATGCGATGAGGAAGGACAGAGGCTGGACGGGGGCTGGACCTCCGTGTCCTGCTCCTGTTTGCCCTGTCCCTGCAGCCTGCTCTCTGTAGAGTCTTCTGTGAATTAGAGCATGTGGAGGAAGGTCTATTCAAGGAAAAGATGCCCTGTGCTTTAAGGAATAAATGGGGTGTAGGAGTGGAAGGATGCAGATAAATTATTTACATTAATCAAATTCATTGAGAAATGACTCAACTCCCCATTTCCTTTGGCCCAATTATGTATATACCTAAACTACTATATTTTAGTCCATCTCTCTTTTCTAGAGACCAGCTAATACAAGCGTTAATACATTTATGTTTATCTTATTTTTATGAAATCCCTACATGTGAAAATATGAAATTTATAGCAATCACAGCTCATTGTAGTCACCCCTGACACAGTGCTGTCACCTTGTTCTTGACTGTGTTATGAGTCCATTCACTTGACTCAAGTTCCTTTTGTTAGCTAAAGTCACAGTTAGCGCAGAGAAATTTCTAATAAACATCTGAGATTAGAGTACCATTGCTGACAGCAAAAATACAATTTGTAGTCTAAAGATGCATTCAATTATGATACTCAGAGAGAGAAAAAATAAGGGGAAAAAACCAAAACACATACACCAAGGAAAAGCAAGGTCTTCCAAAGTAATTCAAATATTAATCCAATAATCTATTTTTAATTACATTACAGTCATTTACAGGGTGATCATTTCAGAGTCTCAAATATCCAATCTTTTGGCCCCAAGCCGTGGGGGTAATCACTTTATAACTGGGTAAGAATATATCATCTATGTCTGGTATACATTCAGCAAGGGTATTTGTAATCAATATTTAAGGCTGCATCTCTGGATAGGATTCAATCTGCCTGGAGACTTTTTACTAATATTGCTTATTTTGTCTAATACCTTCACAAAGTGTTTAAAATATTTTTATGCCTGAACAAGTACTTCTATTTTCTAGCTCTATAATCTGGTCATGTGGTTTTGAGGAAGGATCTAGGAAACAGCCAGTGCAAATGTTGCTGTCAACGTCCCAGAAATTCCAAGCGTCAGAGGCTGTATAAAGGACTACTTGTGTTGCTGAATAAACTATGACCCTAACTCCAAACTGAACCCAGCCCCTCTGATTCTGATACCCACAGGGTTCTTGGCCTCCTTAATCAACAGAAATTGAGAAGAGGCCAGACAAGAAATTCAGGCAAGGCTTTAACGGGGCCCCTGCTGCAGCACGAGGGAGCAGATTCCTTTGCTGGCTCACTCAAGTGGGGCGGAGCTGGTTCCTTGCACGGGGTGAGGGGAGGGGTGTGTCCAGGGGGTCGGGCTGGAGGGGTGACTTAGGGGGTTCGCCCACCCCTTTGGTGGTGTTGAGTGCAGGGGGCGTATGCAGGGGGCATGCGCAGTGCCCTGCTTTTGCTCCCAGCTCTTCAGAAGTGGCAGTTGGGCTTTTCTGGTCTTTTTGTATCTTGTTGTCCGTAATCTTCCCCAGCTGCACATGCACGCAGTTACTTTTAGTCCCTTATAGTTTCTTTGTATTTTGTTGCTCAAGGAGATGTTTGTCCAGGTGCAAACATTGCAGCACTGCAGCAAAGGGTCCCAGGTATCAGGTCCCAGACTGTCTCAATTCTACCTTCCTGCATTTCACCTTCATCCTTCCCACTGCTGGCACTCTTTTGGCCTCAGGTGTGTTCCAATTATTCTAGAACATTCTGCCCTAGCAGTCAGAACCCAAAGTTCAAAACCCCTCAGTTGCCCCTGATGCAGAAGAGACAGGCTGGAACTTTCACGAAAGCCCTTGTTTCAACAGTAAACAAGAAGAGAGAAGAATGAGCCCAATGTCTGCCGACAGTGGTTGATTTACAATCCTCCCTTACCCCGCTGTCTTCCTGGGACAACAAGTTTTGTTTCATGTCATGTGGCTTCCTAAAGCTAAAGAGGTTCCATCTAGGTCATCTCTTCCCTTCTGTTCCCCTTTTCTCTCTTGAATCCAAATACCTTTTCATTTGTGTTTGCAATGTGAGAAACATACTTCTAACCTGACCCCAGAAACCAGGCGCATCCCGTCTGCGCAGGTGAGACTCCGCCCCTTTTCCCTCTCACCCAAGCGGCCTTGCTCTGGATGGTTCTCTTTCCAACAGCCCTGAGGTGTGCCCTGGGGAAGCCCACGCAAGAGCACACAGGAGTTCGGAGGACCAGACCCCAATGGGCCCAGCTGGAGGCGGAGCCAGGTGCATCCATCCCAGAGCAGACCCGAAAGCGGTGCCCTTTCTCTCGACCTTTGCCGCGCAGAGACACCTCCTCCGCGGGGCGGGCGCCCCGCAGGCACCTCTCCAGCAGATGCCCCTCTTGGTCATGGAGGGCTTTGGAAGTCCCGCGTGCACATGGCAGCGGGTTGTCAGCTTTTGTTTGTTGTTCAGCCCGCGCCAGCTGGTGTGCTTTTGCTGCTGCCGCTCGTTCCGGTCTCCGCGGCTCGTGATTCCCAGCTTACATGTTTTACGCAAACAGAACACATCACCCCAGGGAAGCAACCTCTCCATCCAGTGGCTCCGCGTTCTTAGACACACGTTCGGGAGATGTTTGAAGGGGTCCTGGGCCTGTACCTCCTGGGCTGGGACCTTGACGCGAAGCTGCCCAGGGTCAGTGCGTCCCCGTGGGCGCAGCAAGCCTCTTCCTCCACCTGGCCTCCCCACCTTCTCTTTGGTCCCTTCCTTTCTTGATTTATAAAGACATCCAATGGCACGCGAGGGCCTCACGCTAATGCCCTTAGAGGTTTCTCGGGGTGGCAGCGCCCGCCAGGACCCAGAGCTGGCAAGGCAAGGGCACCATGCTCCCTGTCTCCAAAGTTTGTTCCATTACCAAGATTCCGGAGGAATCTGGGTCGGGGATGGTGTCGGACTGTCCTTATTGCCGGAATCCTGCTACAGGGCAGGGCTCTCCGCGGAGCTACATGGCCGTGCCCTTGGAAATGTTTTCAGCGATCCCAGGTGGCATAACTCAGAATACGCTACAACCACATGTTCTTTCTAAGCCTTAGGCGGAGAGGAAGTGGTTCCAAACTCTGGCAGATATAACATTTTGATACCCGTTGCCTCGCATCTGATAATTCAGGCTTGATCACAACGCGCTACTTCCAACGGGAAATAATGGAGCGGAGCTCTCAGCCGGGGAACTTTCTCCTCCATATGCTTCACGAGCTCCCTGGGATGTGTAATCCTACTGGGAGCGCCATCTGTGAGAGTCCACACAGGCCTGGGCTGGGGGAAGCTCTTCCCTGCTAACTGAGCCGCGGATTTCCTTCTGCTGCAAATACACTCAGACAAAAGGAAGACTCTCTTCTGCCCGTCTTTCCGGTCACTCACACGTGTCACGGGGAGCTTATGTGGGATGTGTCTCTTCTGGGTAACGAGCCAGCCTTGCAAGCCCCAAAACGGTGACCCGGAGAGTTCCCTAACTCACCAGAACCCCACACAAAGGATCATCTCTACAGGCGTGAGTGGTTTCAGGGAGAGAAAAATCATATTCACATCCCACTGAGGGGGATCTGGCCTTATCTCACCTACTGGAGTGTGAAGTCCCTAAGGCCACTGGGAGGGTCTTAGTCATCTCTGGGGCCCCCCAGTGTCCAGCGCAGGGAATTAATTCGGATTCTGAGTCACAAGCATGAGATCAACAGAAGCAGAAGAAACCGTATTGAAACGGTGTCAGGTAGCTCCAGGAGACATAGGGGAGGCTGGGGATCAAGGTAGAGGGCGCATTGTAAGAAACACTGCCCCAGTGAGCTGCCTGCGGGGTTGGTGAGAAACCACACCTGCTAACACCCAGCCCTCGAGCCGCTGCCTGTGCCCAGGTCGCTGCCTTTGGCTGCAGTGGGTCTTTGTGCAGGTGGAAAATTCCCCCGCGTCCATGGTCCCTCTTGCGCCTCTGCCTTTGAGTGACTGTCGTACGGGAGCGAGTCTGGTAGAACATGAGTGACATACCTGAGCCCCTGGTGTAAGGGAAGCTGGGAAAGTCAACACCAGAATTTTCTGCGGCTGAAGAAGAGATTCTCTTTGCATACTATCAACATTTGTGAAACAGGGTTCAGATGCTGGACAGACAAAAGGAATCATACATATCCACTACCTATAAGTAAATCTTATATTGCTATTTATATACACCAACTGAATAGACTAATTAATGAGACAGTAGTTAGGAACGAATGGGTCTCTGTTTAGGCTAGCTTTTAAAGGCTTCAATTCATTCACATTGTCTCTCCAGATGAAATCCTCTTCCTGGTTATCAATTTGAAGAGTTCTAGAAACACTGAAAGACTTTCTAGTCTGCAAGACACACACCAGGGCTATCACTCCTGACCTGTCAGAAACAGAACCACCTCAGACTTTCTGTGTCCCAGCATAAAGTCTTAGAATTATCATCCTACATGAGCCAACAGTTGTCAAGCTGTATGTTCTTCTAGAACTGGTGCACACTGTACTTTTAACAATATTTAGGTCTTTTCAGTGAGTGTGCTGGAATAATTATCCCGGGACTTAGCAGGTCCATAGAGATGGTGGATACAAGGAAAGAAAAGTTAATTCATTGTACACTTTCTGGTTCTCTGTGTGTGTGTGTGGGGGTGTATGCGTGCATGTGGGTGAATGTATATGTGTATGAGTGTGTGTCTGTGTGAGTCTCTATGTGTGTGTCTGTGAGTGTGTATACATGTGTGTGTGAGTGTGTGTGACTTTGTATATGTGCCTGTGTGTGTCTGTATATGTGCCTGTGTGCGTCTGTGTGTATACATGTGTATGTGAGTTGTGTGTGAGTGTGTATGTGAGAAAGCAGATAATGTGTTTCTGATCTAGAACGAACGACAGTCCAACTGCACCAAGACAAGCCACATGGAGCTTCTGTTGACTTGAATGTTCTTTCTCTGGATCCAAGCTTACCAGATAATTGATACAATCATCCACTCAGCTTTGACTGCATAGGCCAACCCTATAGAAATGCTGACAGAAGCCTGCCTATGTCTCTCTTGCCAGAGCTGAACTGATAATACGTGCAGAGTGTTTTTTCTAGTCAAGAAAGCTACACAATTTTAGAGAATTCCATTTCTAAAAACTTAAGAATTTTATAAATGGGTACCATGTGCTCAGAAACATTTGAGAGCCTAGGAAAATGATTAAGACCCAAAATCTACTTTAGAAAAACTCACTACCTAGCAGTGAAAAAAAATAGGGAAGGGGCTTCCCTGGTGGCGCAGTGGTTGAGAGTCCACCTGCCGATGCAGGGGACATGGGTTCGTGCCCCGGTCCGGGAAGATCCCACGTGCCGCGGAGCGGCTGGGCCCGTGAGCCATGGCCGCTGAGCCTGCCGCGTCCGGGAGCCTGTGCTCCGCAACGGGAGAGGCCACAGCAGTGAGAGGCCCGCGTACCGCAAAAATAAATAAATAAATAAATAAATAAATAAATAAATAAATAAAATAAAAATAGGGAGTGACGGAAAGCACTGCATGAAGGCTGCTTCAAATACTATCTTCGTGATGCCAGAAACCAAGGGGCAGCAGTTTTATAAGCGACCCCCAAAAATGCCCCTGGAATTTATTGTGGATTTTAAAATACAAAAATGTTTAAATAAGCACATTAAATAAAGAGAAGGAAATAGACTAGCTACAGTGCATACAAGAAAGACAAAACAACCTAATGATAACAGGGAAGCAAGCCAAAGGGTGTTTGTTCACTTTCTTTTCCACTCTCACTTTTGCCTGCATTAAGTACCCAACAGCTACCTATTTCATATGAAATGGTCATAGCAACTGGATGATAATAGCTTAGATGATAACACTTTTTAGAGTTTGAAATGATTTCAGCTCATCCCTCCATCAGTGCTATGAAAGAGAACACAAGAACTCATGTTCCTACTTTAAATGAAGGGTTTTCCAGGTGGAACTGAACTGGTCATATAATCTCAAATACCATTCTGATTTTGGGACAAGATCCCATCCTGCATGGGGTGGGGATCAGGGAGCAGTGGCAGAAAGAAACAAAAGGAAAACAATAAAGTTCAAGTGAGGAGGAAATCTGCAGGGCTCAGTCTATCCAAAAACATTGTATTGTTGTGTTTTAAAGAAATAGAGTAGAAAGTGTTGCAGTTTTCAGCAGCTGGTCTGACTGGTCAACAGAGGTTAGTTTCCAGACTCTTAATTGAATGTCAAGAATTCTTAAATTTGCCCAAGGCTGATCTGAGAAGGAGCTCAGAGCAAAGAGGAATCACAGGGATGTCCTTCTAAAAACAGTATCAGCCAGTCCTTTTCCAGTGGTAGGAAGTCTTTTTTTCTCCCCCCTGTGCTTTACAGTAGGTCCTAGTTGATTATCTACTTTATTTATAGTAGCATGTATATGTTAATCCCAACCTCCCAGTTTATCCCTCTCCTGCACCTTTCCCTTTGGTAACTATAAGCTTGCCTTCCAAGTCTGTGAGTCTGTCTCCACCTCATAAATAAGTTTATCTGTATCATTTTTTTAGATTCCAGGTACAAGCGACATCATATGGTATTTATTTTTCTCTGTCTGACTTATTTCACTCAGTACGACAATCTCTAGGTCCATCCACATTGCTGCAGATGGCATTATTTCACTCTTTTTATGAGTAATGTTCCATTGTGTGTGTGTGTGTATATATATATATATATATATATATATATATATATATATATATACCACATCTTCTTTATCCATTCATCTGTCAATGGACATCTAGGTTGCTTCCATGCCTTGGCTATTGTAAATAGTGCTGCAATGAACCCTGGAGTGCATGTATCTGCGGTACGCGGGCCTCTCACCGTCGTGGCCTCTCCCGCTGCGGAGCGTAGGCTCCGGACGCGCAGGCTCAGCGGCCATGGCTCACGGGCCCAGCCGCTCCGCGGCATGTGGGATCTTCTCGGACCGGGGCACGAACCCGGGCTCCCTGCATCGGCAGGCGGACTCTCAACCACTGTGCCACCAGGGAAGCCCGCATGTATCATTTTGAAGTATGGTTTTCTCTGGATATATGCACAGGAGTGGAATTGCTGGATCATACGGTAGCTCTATTTTTAGATTTTTAAGGAGGAAGTCTTTTCTGATTAAGGAATTAACATTTCTCTATTCAGAACATCATTTTATGCCTCTTCCCTCCCGTCTTCTCCTGGGTAATTCATATGCATTCTTCAAAATCCAAGTCAGACAGCCCTTTTCACAGAGAGTCTTCTTGGCCCCTGTAGACTAGGTAATAGTTCAGCTCCGCCCATCACAGCCCTAGTCGCATATGACTGTGTCTTCCTCAGACCTGGCTTTTATCTCTGAGTCTCCACTACCATGTACAGGGGACGTATCTGAAACATGTTTACTGAATGAATGAATGAATGAATGAACAAATGAACAATGGGTGAAGGTAAGGGACAAGAGTACTGCACACCTGCCTTTTTCTTACCTTCAGAGACCAGGAGGACACAGGGGCATAGCAGGGAAGTGTGTGTTCAACCCTAGAAAAACCTGAGGTGGACGACATCTATCTCTGACTGAGTACTGACAAATGCCAGGCACATCTCTACTGTATGTTTTCTCATTTTTCCCTATGAAATAAATACCCAGTGAGATAGATATGATTAGCCCTTTCTTACAGATGAAGAAACCAAAGCTAGTAAGGTCTACCTGAGTTCAGCGTCTTTTACTGCTATAACGTAGCATCTCTCTAATGAATGGCTTGAATATCCATTCATTTCAAAATGAGGCATTGGGTCAATGCATAGAGGATAGCTTTTTTACCTCAGTACTTTTGTCAAGCCCTCTTAGAATTCAGACTAATCACGTTACTGAATTGACAGTCTAATACAGTGGGACTTTCTCCAAACATAAGAAAACAGGAGCTAAAGAATTAGACCAAACTGATGCTCCAATAAGACCAGAGAGCCTTGAGTATATCTTGTATAATAGCTTTTCCTCAATACCAGGAAATGTGTTAGGTCATGTTTACTTGTAATGTCAGTTCCTATTAAATCTGGATTTTAAAAATTCCTTTGATTTTTGCTCCAGATATAATTTCTATCATTTACTTTATTGTAGAAAATAGCTCTGTGTAACAACCTAAATGGGAAAAGAATTTGAAAAATAGATACATATATATGTATAACTGAATCACTTTGCTGTACACCTGAAACTAACACAACATTGTTAATCAACTACACTCCAATATAAAATAAAAAGTTTAAAACAAAAAACTAAAAAAAGGAACTAGCTCTATGTTACACTTTACTAGGAAATTTTTTTCTCTTGAAATTGTTTTCAAATTCATCACCCCTGTCCTGAATGATGGTTAATTCTCTCCTTACACACATATCTAGATGATTCAATGTAGTCATGCTTACAGATCGTGAAGTCAGACAGATTTGGGGTTTAATTCCTGTCCCATGACTTTAAATTATAGATTGGGACAGAGAACGTAAACTCTCTAAGCCTCCATTGTTCTTCTTATTAATAATGGGGACGAGAACACCTACCTTACAAGGTTATTATGAGGTTTAGGAAAATGATGAACATAAACTGGCACCTACCACAATGCCTAGTACTAGAAAGGACTCAATATAAAGGTAAGCATTACTTCAGTCACTTCCCATCCTTCATTTTTTGTGCAGCTGCCACATTTAAACTTCAGAACTCATAAAACTAATCACGTCGTATCTTGGATCAGAAATACTATTGGCTTCACACAAAATAAAGTTAAAAGACCTTAGTCTAAAATTTAAGGCTCAATTCCTTTGACTACCCTTTATATATCCCACATCCTACTTAAAATGAACAAAGTATTAATTCCTCCACATAACTTAATTTTCTACATCTTTGTTCTTATTTCCTTGCTACTCAAACTATTCAAATTTGCATTTTTGGAAATCCAGTTTAAGAACAATTCTTATATGATATCCCCATGTATTCATGTTTTATCTCTCCTTAAGGGGACGAGCCATTTCTTCAAAGACAGAGGAGCATGAAAGATGCTTGAAGTTTCACATGATTCAACAGTCTTCCATCCCCAGACGGGAGTGAAGAATTGCTCTTTAAGGAAGAGACACTAGATTCCTTTCCAGATCAACCCATGGGCATCGAACTTCTCTGCTCCTTGGGAAGATTCTGTTAGAAAGGAACTTCTGGACACCCACCATGATTACCATAAAAGGAAACTAAACTCTTAAAACTAAGTCTCTTAATTCGATGACACATTAAAATCATCTGGGAAGTTTTTCAAAATGCATATGCTTGCCTTCCACAGACACATCAGGTCTGCATGTCTGGGGTTGGGACACTGGCCTGAACAAGCAGGGAATCTCCCTCTATAGATGATTCGAAGCTCCCTCTTCATCCTAGAGCCAAACGATTCTCCCATCCTTTGCAAGATTGCATATTATAGCAACTTCCATGTAATTATTTAATTGACACCCTATTCTCATATATATTGAGTCCCCACGCTGGACAAATATTAGACAAGTTTGTAGAACAAATAAGACTATCTCACTTTATTTCATCCTACTGTAAAGTCTCTCCCCAGGCTTTGAGTATCAGTGATTTTGGCTTCAGTTAAACTCTACAGATCTTTATAATCACTACGGTTTCTCAACATGCCAGAACACTTACAGCTTGTATGAATGATCCTGCATTTAAACTCATGAAAAGATGTGATATTAAGATTTCTCTACACAAAGCTTATGACTTCAGATTTGGCAAACTGGTAACTTTGCAAATCTCCATTTCTCTCTCATACGGGCTTTATTTATCTTTTCTGACTAGTCCTATACATTATTCAAAGGATACATTTCAGTGAATGTATAGAACGTGTATATTGCTACGGGTGTATTGTTTGTCTTTAAAAAAGCTGCTTGGGGATGAGAACGTGTGCATTTAGAAGGAGGAGGGGGCACTTATAACAATCTTTAGCAATTCTTAAATATTTTCTTCCCCAGTTCACTGTGGTCCAAAGAGAGAGCATGCTCAGTGGTACTTTGAGACATTTTGTGCCACCTGGTGGAATTTCCCTGAAAGAGAATTATCAGGGGTCTGAATTACCACTCAGCTGGATCATCACCTGAGGCATTTTCTCAGTGCTTAATATTACTAGTCTAAGTGTAGATCCCCTACTGTCAGGCAATTTAACTGCACTAGGCCCATAATAAAGATTGTTTTTAATGCAAAAATTAGTCTTTAGTGAAAGAGACGGATTTTGTCAGCTGCTGAGTAAATTCAGGTAACACATCGCACTTCGGGTCATTCTATTCTCCTCTGGTTAATACACGGAGATTATTGCCAACCTTCAAGCGGGCAGCACACAGATGTTAACGCTACTTTCCATTGGTTAGAGACAAAACTAATTGTAATTAACCTTTTTTCCTTACTCTCACCCCCAGGAAGTCAAAACTATCTGATAATGTCATATTTAGCAATTAGTGATGTAACTGTTTACTCAGGTAGAGATTTTTACCAAACATAAAAGGTATTTTAAAAACACATGTGCTGAAGTGATAGCTGATCTGGGGAGCTGAAAGTCCCTTTCCTGAGATGCCCAAACTAGTGCCAGTGAAAGGCAGCTGGGGGGAGACACCACATCCTCGCAGGAGGCTGTCCTGGAAGCCCTGGTCCAGGTGGCCATCCTGCTCCAATAAGACACTAGCTTTCATCCTTCCATTAACCCAGCCGCCATGTTCTACAATGCAGAGAGATTCAGTACCGACAGAATCCATGGTTCCAACGCTAGTTTATTCATTTGGTTTCCTTTTATTCCATGAGATCTATGACGAAAAGAGAAAAATTCCTCTTTCAAGCCAGCGACACTCTTCATTTTGCCTGGGGCAAAAAGGTCAAATGAAGAAAAGAAGTAGATAATGCATAAAAATCCCCAGACTTCCCAATTCAACAGCAACAAACAGAGGAACAAACAAGAACCCATCTTCTTTGACAGTAGAACTGGCTGAATAGGCAAAAGGCCATGTTTGGGGAAATATTTATATAGAATTCCAAGGAGCATCGATGTAAGCCCTGCGTCCTCAACCAGACAGTAAATTGGTGAGGATGGGGGCAAGGATTGAGTCTAACAACACTAATTCGAGTGCACTGATGGTATCATTGTCCTTCGTGTTCAGTGAGGATGCCTCTGAGATGCTTTTCTGTTGTTGGTATTGTTCAAGTTTGTCATGATTGGTTTGGTTTAATCCATGTCTGCATATTTGCTGCCTGGCATTCTTTCCACATTGACTCATGTAAAGACTTTTCCTTTGGCCCACAACTCTAGCCACTATGTGCACTGCTTATAACTTTTGACATTTCTATCTCTTAGATTCATGTTTGCTGGCTTCTCCTTCACTAAAAGACCCACCCAGCTCTGATTGCTCTGTGCCAGGCCGGTCCCAGCAGTGCCCGATCATACTGCTTCTGCTGGAAGCCACTCTTCACCAGCCCCAGGAGGAATTCCTTCACTCCACCCTGTTTGGAGATCTCCATTAAAGCTCATCACACAGCAGCGCTTAAGCATCCTTTTGTCGTCTAATATCTATTTTCCGGAAATATCCATGGCAGCAGCATTGCTTGAGTGTTTGTAGATGGGCTGTATTCCATGGCTTGGTTTTATAGTCATGGTGAAGAATAAAGGACAGGAACCGAGGATCCTAGCTCAGAATCACTGATCCAACTTAATCCGAAAAGTGAGATATGGTGATATCACTGAACTGAAAAATTAGGCTGTTAGATCAAGAATGTGTACACAATGGGTCTGAGGAAAAAAAGCATGTGGAAGGTGCTATATAAAAATCTGTGTGATTGGAGGCTAGTCCAATGAAGTTCTCTGAACATCAATATTCCTATTTGAAAAAAAAAACAACAAAAAAGCAAAAAGCAAACAACAACAAAAAAGCCAGAACTAATTGTACCTACTTTGTAGAATCATTAGAAGAACTGGACACGTTATACAGATTCAGCAGTCCAACATCAGATAAGAAACAAAATCTCAAAGCAAATGTAACAGATATTGTTATTATTAAATAATTACCATTGACATTATAAAGCAAAGAAATCATCGCTATCTTCAAAACCTAAAAATGGAAAGGGCTGACTGGACTAGAATAAAAATGGAAAAGAATGAAAGAGTAGGAGCTATAATAGAGGTCAGAATAATAAACTAGTTGGTTCTTAGCCACTCCTAAAAATTGTTACCAAAAGGGATACATAATAGACTGAGTTTACTAAGCTAAGCTAAGAACGCTGAGTCTGTGCTGTGTCACTTATAATTCACGTTAACATGTGACGTTCCCTGAATTTTTCTAGCGCTCCAGTAGGTCACTTATAAAATGCTATAAATTTGATTTTCCCCGATGTTTTACCATTCTATCAATATATACCTTAATAAGACCAGGAAAGAGTCAAATACCTTCTCTGCTTATTCATGAGCCAGGTCCTTATGGAAGGGAAGTTGAATCCATTGGTTTGAATAGGGTCAGCAAACCAGGCCTCTGGACCAAATCCTGCCCACTTCCTGTTTTTGTGAATAAAGTTTTATTGGAACACAGACCCTCATTCACTTCCATATTGTCTATGGCTGCTTCACATTACAATTGAGTAGTTGTGACAGAGACCATGCAGGCCACAAAGCCTAAGATATTTACTGCCCTGAGCTTTACAGACAAAGTTTGTTGGTTCCTGTTCTAGAGACAAAATTAAAACAAAAGAGTAAACCACGGCTTGTCAAACAATTTTTTGAAGTTGTTTGGGGAACAGTTTCTTATTTTAAAAGACAGAGGGGCTCCCCTGGTGGCGCAGTGGTTGAGAGTCCGCCTGCAGATGCAGGGGACACGGATTCGTGCCCCGATCCGGGAGGATCCCACATGCCGCGGAGCGGCTGGGCCCGTGAGCCATGGCCGCTGGGCCTGCGCGTCCGGAGCCTGTGCTCCTCAACGGGAGAGGCCACAGCAGTGAGAGGCCCGCATACCGCAAAAAAAAAAAAAAAAAAAAAGAGAACTCTTGGGATTTGTCTTTTGTCTATTCCTTTTTTGCGGAAGGGTTAGTTACCTGTATGCAAATCTTATTGGATGTGATCATGAGAAACTGAATTCATGATTTAAAAGAGAAAAATAAGTAGAGAAAAAGAGATACATGTCAGGGAAATAAATTTCAACAAGTTCAGAGGATGGCTAAGAGACATTTAATTGGAATAAAATAAGACAGCAGAGGGCCTTCCCTTCCCTCGTGGCGCAGTGGTTGAGAGCCCGCCTGCCGATGCAGGGGACGCGGGTTCGTGCCCCGGTCCAGGAAGATCCCACATTCCACAGAGCGGCTGGGCCCGTGAGCCATGGCCGCTGAGCCTGCGTGTCCGGAGCCTGTGCTCTGCAACGGGAGAGGCCACAGCAGTGAGAGGCTCGCGTACCGCAAAAAAAAAATAAAAATAAAAGTAAGACAGCAGAGCTGTGGCTGCTCATCACTATCCTTCTACAGATAGAAGAACAAACCTACCTTCAACTTTGGGAATAAACAAGGAGTCACATGTTCCCCAAATATTGAAATTTTGAAGAAAACTAAAGCCTGAAATGCCTGCAGGGATTCTCCTCGAGTCACATCCCTGCCTTCAGTTCCTAATTACTGACCATTCAATATTCCTCTTAGCCAGTAACACTAACGACTCAGAAATCAGCATGACACCAAGGCACTTTTGAGGAACGTTCTCTGCTATTTATCAGGGGATGAATTAATCATCTAACACGCATGTGATCTTCAGCAGTAAACTCTTCCAGGGACCTAGGCTGTGCATGTCATTTTGTAAAGCTCTAGATCACCAAATACAAGTGCCGATGGCCCCGTTAACAAGAGAGAGGCAAAGTTAGAGTATTTTGGTTTCTCTTCTAATATCTCAGAATCTTAGTGGGATGAATGAAACTAGGGCTATAGTCCCAAATGGTCAGTCATTTCTGAAAAGCCATTTTGGGTAAATAACAATTTAAAAGATGAATATCTTATAATATATATTCTGATGAATAATTTATTTGGTTGTCATGTTAAGTTATATCCAACACTTTCTTTTTAATTCTTTAGTCAATCATTTCAGCTCTTTACCAGCCCAGGCTATACATTCGCCTGAACCTCTCTCAGCAGCATCCCAGTTTTCTATGCGCTAGACATACTTTCCTGTCCTGTAAATCTTTCCTAAAAATTTCTTCCAGCAGTACTGTCTTCTCACCTTCTCTGTACCAGCCATATCTGCACAAATGGGATTTTTACTGCTGGCTGCTGTCTCCTTTATGTCTGGCTCAGGTTGTAAACTCTTCAGGGCTGGGGCCTTGTCTTTTTCTGTTCCACAAAGTCATGTGAACACCCGCAGTCACCCACAGTGCAGAAGAGGGAGAAAACTTGTGCTCTTTATCCCCCAGCCTGCTTCACCCGGGAGAAGAAACCATCTCAGCTGGGCTCCTACACCCTAAGTCAGAGAAACCATTTGCTGAGCAAAGAAGTTCTCCCCTTCCATAGGTTATTTGGAATGGCTGCTCGTATATGCTTTAAAGCCAAGGAAGTTGAAGTACGTCCAGCCATAAGAAACAAATGACACAATTTCTTGGCTGACCACTCACCGGATGGGAAACAAATTTGGGTGCTACTGACTTGAAAAGGTGGAAGTGTCCCTTAGGATTGAAGGTTTCACTTATGATAGTCAGCCTGGACCGCAACTTTGAAAGGGATAAGTTTGAGAAGGAGAAAATCAACACTCGGCATCAAATGAGTTGAAAACTCCCGAGCGGGGGTAAGTGGATCCGTTATTTAAAGGTAGAGAAGTAAATCAAAGAATGGGCTAAACGTGGAGCATGTTTGCTGGTGGTATTCACTGCTGGGTCAGGATCTGGGCTTTGTGGGGAGACTCTCACACCTGAACACTAGTTTGGGGGTTATTCCCTTGGACATCCTTTCCACATTTAGGCTGAGTGTTTGGCTTAGCGTAACTTTGGAGGTTCTGTCCCTTTCCCTCTGGGTGAATTTGGGCAAAGAACCAGCCTCCGGGATTCACTGAGGGGAGGAGACGCGACAGGAGCTCCACAAGCCCCTGGACCCATGTATGTGCTCAGTAAATAATCTCTATTGATCCACTACCCATACTCCTGGAGAGTGACCTGCTATGTAAAACTGTGCCCTTGCAGTCTCTGCTGCTTACACACACACACACACACACACACACACACACACATACACACACACACACCTTACACCGCGTGCTGTTACCTTCTCACTAATTGCAAATGTGGCTATAACCTCCCCGACAACATGTGAAGCTCCTCATATGGTTACAGCCTTATAATACCATTGTTGATTGATTTAACATATTTGAAATAGCTTTGTTCCCCTATTCTTTGACTTAATAATAGCGTTCTCTGATGTCTAAATTGGGCTGCTATGTATCTGAAAATGATATTCTTTCAGCTTTGTCAGTTATGGGAGTTTATTTTGCCATCCATCAAGTGTTTTTCAAATATCACCTTTGTGCTATCACCTAGCACGCCACAGAAAAACCTGAAAACAGTGAACAAAACAAGCTGGCAGAGGGAATCCACGGAGACTCTGGAACCCGCTCCACTTCTCAGGTACCCCTGGGATCACCCGTGGTCATGGGCCCTTCCTACTCTTTCCTGCTCCTGGGGCCAGTAGAAGAAGCAAGTAGGGCTTCTTATTTCCCATGTGGAGTTTCATGGGGGGAAGAGACATTCTTGGTAGCCCACGCTGGAAGTCAAATTGAGAAATACAAATATTTCACAAGGTATTTTGTGTGATATCAGGACTAGAGTCAGGGTCCTGAGGTGTGGCATGCAGAACAGCCCAGGAGGGGCCAGGAGACTGAGTGAGGAGGAGAAAGAGAAGAGACCAAGCATCTCCAGATTCAGGGCAAGAAGCTCAGTAGCCACAGAGAAGGGCAGGTGAAAGGTGAGATGTCTTCAGCACCAAAGGTCAAAGTCAGGGTATCTGATCAAACAAAGGGAGAGGCAAGATTCACACGTAAGAAATTTGGCCAGAGTCTGCATTTAGTGACCCAGAAAGCAGGGTCAGAGGGTCAGGGCAGAGGCAAAAACAAAATCCAGGTCTCAAGAATCCCAGTGAGGCTGGAGGAGAGGCGGGGAGGAGTCAGCACTGAGCCGGGCACGGGAGGCAATTTGACGTCACCCATCTGAGTCTTAGTTAATGGACATGATTGAACTTCAGCCCTCCCACCTCTAAAGCTTTGTAATTGTACGACTCGATACCAGACATGAGTCTGTGAATTTATCCTGTGTTAGTGGGCAAAGGAAGAAGAAAAGCCTTATTGCATGCCTGTTGCAGTCAAGACTCAAGCAAAGTAGGAAACGGGCAGGGGAGGAAGTAGATGGGAACCGGGGACCATCCCTGAGACTGCAGACCAGGTGCTGACTTTTGTCCCACTTTCCCACCACTGCCCTTTACTTGAAAGCAAAGGTCTCACAGGTGAGGGCCAGGGTTCTGCAGGGCCAGGTCATTGCAACAAGATTCAATCCCTGGAGGACTCTCTGAACTTGGAATGCCTCGTCTCATCCTTCCTTTTTCTTCCAGAAAGGCCCAGTGGATGACATTCCCCTCTTGCAGGACATAGACACTTTCAAAACCAATGTCTGAGCTCTAAGTTCACCCAATTCCCATTTAGAGGTGAGCCCTCAAACCCTCAGAGTCCTGAGCCATGAGGAAGGGCACTTATCTGGAGAACAGAATGAAGGACCCCACCCAAAATGAGTCACTGGAAGACGGTGGACATCTTGAGGCAACTCAGGCATTGGGGGATGGGCTATATTGAAGGTTCTATGGCACCAGTGGCTACATGTGGCAGCTTGAACCCCAGTCTAAGGTTTGTCTCTTTGTTCTTTCTGGAAATGCAGAGGCTTTATACCTCATGGCCCCATGAGTGGATGGGCGTGTGCCATGCCGGTGATTTCCAGTGCCTGTAACACTATTTTGCTTTCTCCAGTTACTGAATCAGGATGGCACGTGGGTCAATGCATTGGTGGGTCAATATGATCCAGTTTACAGCTCATCCAATTAGATGAATGCAGACAAAAAAAACACACCCACAGGGAGTTCACCAAATATGGTGGCAGTGAATCAAGGCATGAAGAACATAGGTGAGTGTGTAAACTCTGGGTTGATCAGAAGAAGAGCCTACCATCTGCTTACTACTCTCAGGAAGCTCTTGAAAACATAACTCAAAATCTTAATTCTGCGTGTCCGGTCATTTGCTAGGTGGGTTGAATCAAGATGCAGAGTGGATGTGGAGTGAGGGCTTTGGTCAGAAAGCCACTGGGGACGTCGATGTAACCTGCAGCTGCATCTCAACAAGAGGGGCAGTGCGGGGGTGGTGTCAGAGGGGCACCTGCCCAGGGAAGCCTGTGGATGAATTCAGTGAGATCACCGCTGAAGCCACTCTGTCCATGGAGAGAAGGAGATGGCGGTGCCGAGAATGAAGCCATGGCCTGCAGGACTGGCCGCGCCGCGCCTGGGGATGGTTGCTAGCATGTGGTTCATTTGGTCTGGGGTTGCCCACTTCAGTGTTGATCCTGATGGCCAGCTAAGGCTGACCATCTCTAGCATGTTGGTCCTCAAACAGCGGTCCAAGTCCAGCTCCACGGCATCGACACACCTGCAAGCTTGGCAGAAATGCAGACTCTCAGGCCCCACTGTGGATCTGCTACCTGAGAATCTGCATCTTCACAGGATCCTCAGGTGACCCATATGCACACTGAAGCTTGAGGATGGTTCTAGCTCTCAAAGCGTGGTCCCCAGACTACCTGCATCGACATCACCCTGGACTTGTTAAATGTTCAGGTCCCTACTGAACGCCTACTGAAACAGAAACTCTGGTGGTGGGTCCACCATGCTGAGTTTAACAAGTCCCTTGGATGATTCCAATACATGCAAAAGTGTGGGGACCACTGCTCCAGGGTAAACCCAGAGGCAGCTACTGTACATCCTCACTCAGGTGAAGGTCCCCTGAAATGACAGCATTCTGCTGGGTCAGCATCTCCTAGAAGTCCTAGCACAGGAGTTGCAGGTTCTTATGGAACTTCTCTGAGTTCCACTACGTGCCAGGGGCTGCCCTAAGGTTGGGATGAATAAGGCGATGATCTTTCCTGAGGACGATCAAGGTAAGTGAGCCTGTTGCATCTGTCTGGGGCTGCAGCACATGCTCTGTCTCCTACAGCAGTCCTGGCATGGAATCTCCGCCTCCCCCTCTTCTCACTGCAGAGCTTTGCACGTTTAAGAGACAAGGTAAAACCTCGGGTTGCATCTTAAACTCTAAGGCTCAAAGAAGGCCAGATCACTGCCCGCAGGTAATATGATTCCTCAAAGATAGCTTTGATCACTAAATATTACTGGATCAAATTGTCCTTGTTTTATTAGGAGATGCAAAGGTCATAGCCTGAGGCAAAGAAGGGTAGGTCCCTGCCCAGCTACCTTGGTCACCAGTCAGTTCTTGGATTGGAGAGGAAGATGGTGGATTCACACTCAAGTTAACGCGAACTAGAACTAGTCAGATGGTGGACGCTGAAAATGGAAGACATTAAGGAGACTCTCGGAATAGTGTGTACAGGTCATTAATGATGAGGTCCAAGGAAAAGTCAGTGATAGATTATCATTTCCAGCCCTTTGAAGGAACACCACCACTGTGTAAACACCTGTTCCTCATGATTTTAATACCGCTCTGCTGTTAACTATGTGAGTGTGCTTGTGCTTTCTCACTGGAAGAAAAATTGTATCAAATTCATGAGCACTTTAATTATGAAGTACTGATCGTTTGTCCCAGCACCGTGATACCCAAACAGGATCTCCCCTGCACACAGCACATTGAGGGCAGTCTTCTATTGTCTGAGCATCTGCATGTAAGACATAAACGTCTTTTTCTGCTAGAAATTTACACAACCAAAGCTCCCCTGGAGCTGCTTAAAATGATAAGAAATAAAAGTTTCTCGAACAACAGCGGTGTGAGAGGCCCAGTGTCACTGCTGTACGGGACACAAAGATGAAAACAAAATACAGCCCTGGCTATCAGGCACGTCGTGTCTAATGAAGCAGCCCACCAGAGAGGGAACTTACGTCATAGGACAGGAAAGGAACAGCCCTATGGGGAGGCGCATGGATCAGTCCTGGGGTGAGGGAAACAGTGCATGGACCAGATGGCTTTGTGGAATGCGTAGGTTTCTTTTTTCTTTGTTTGTTTTTTTAAATTGGGGTATAGTTGATTTACAATGTTGTGCTACTTTCTGGTGCACAGCAAAGTGATTCAATTATATATATTCTTTTTCATTTGGTTGATTACAGGATATTGAATATAGTTCCCTGTGGGTAGGTTCTTGATGGGTAATGTTAAAGGGGAAGTCAAACCGCACTTTCCTGCATCCCTCCAGAGTGAGGGCTGTTTCCGGACGTGAGTACTGAGAAGGGTGAATGCAGGGAGGATGGAAGCTGGAGATCAGTTGGGAGTCTCTAGAAATATTTCGAGTCATGGATTATGAGTGCAGAGGAAGTCAAGAAGATGCTTTAAGAGGTATTTTGGAGGTAGAATCGAGAAACGCTGGCAAATGTGAAGTCCCAAAAAGTCAAAGATGCTTCCAAATGTTGTAGCCAAGTGACTGGGAGATGGATGCTGAGTTACCTCCCTCTTCACTTTGAAAGCTGAATGTTACACATAAGGCTCCATAGGCATTTGTTGGAAGAGAAATACGTTTTGGAGAAAAGAAATTGAAGTTGGTTTCAGATACGTGTTTGGAAATCAGGATGCTTCCGTGGTGGTTCTGCAGGCAGTAGAAAATGAGATCTGAAGCTTAGGAGGGAGGTGAGGTCCAGGGGGGTAACCTGGAAACCTTGGGTGTAGGGTGGGAGTTGGCCGTAGAAGGACAGATGAACTTGCCCAGCAGAGAGCACAGAGGGCAAAGGGGAGGCTGGGGCAGAATACTGAGGATGTTTCTACTTAAGCCATAGAAGTTATCAGGGTGGAAATACCTCTGGGTAAGAGCAGGCAGTGAGGTTTGAAGGGGACCCTGAAAGCAGGGTTACAGAGGGTAAGGAGCGAACACTTTCAAAGAGGGAAGGTTACTTATCCATGCCTCAGAGATTATCGCTGAAGAAAACCAAGCAGTTTACAATTAGAAGGTGACCACCGGAGATGCCAAACTAAGGCCTCAAAAGCCGACATCCTTCTTGGAGCGCAACTCAGCACATATATCAAAAGGTAAGCTCTATAAGCTCTTTACCCAAAAATTCCATTCCAGGAATTTACCCTAGGGCACAAGTTGTGGAAGAGGATGGACATCCGGGTATCTGGAGGAATAAGACGGCATTGTGAACCACAGTCTTCTTCAACAACGGGGTTAGTTAAATACATATGATGAAATGTCACAAAACAATGAAAAATTAAATATTATGCTTCTCCTAAATGTGATACTATGATGTGATTGTTATTAAATAAAGCTGTGCATCATATTTTGAACAGTGAAAAAGGCAGATAACAAAATAGTATGTATAATACCCTGCCTTTCTGTGAATATATACGTAGAAAAAAAACCTGAATGGTTTTCTCTGGCCAACAGCAAAAAGTAAACATCAGAAATAAGAAATGCCTGAGTTTGAATCCCAGCTCAACCGCTTCTGAGCAGTTGTGTGACCTCCAGGGAGTTATGTGTCCTCTCTGCCTCACTGTCTCAGCCTGTAAAATGGGAGGATAATAATTGTACTACCTCACAGAGTTATGAGGATTAAATGAGCAGATACATTAAATCACAAGAGTAACTAGCATATAATAAGTACTCTATATGTGTGTGCTATTATTACAACAAATTATACTTTCTAATTTTTTTCTTTTTTTGAATCTCTTCTTATTTTTCTAAAAAGGAAAAAAGATTTATGTTAATTTTTTGAAAATGCAAAATTACTGATGACATGCAAGGAAATAAGTTTTTGTGTAGGGGCTAGAGAATCTCTTCTTGGGGTCACACCATTCAGAATGGTATCGTTGGAGGACTTTGGGGGAGTATTAGCGTGGCCATTTGAGACCTGATCATTCTTGAGTCACTGATTTGAAAAAGTCTACTTTGAAACAGCACTTGTGGGTTTCTCTGAATCATGTATGATTATTAGCAATTAAAATTTACCATTAAAATAAACCATTCTGTTTCATCTTTACTGAGATATATTTATTCAAAAATATCAACACGGCTTTACAAGTTTTGGAGACATCTGTCATATGGTTTCAAATCAGATTTTAAAAGAGAATATAATCTGGAATGTTTTATTAATTCTGATTGGTTTTTAAACTATGCCTTAGTTTCACTGAGGATGTTTCATGCAAAGTTTTCGTTTTTTTTTCAAATTCAGAATAATCGTTACATTCTGATTCAGTGGTATATGCATGGCCTAGTGAAATTTATACATATGGAAGATTTTTCTTGATTAATAAGTGCACATTTCTAAAATTACCGATGCCATTTGGCATGGAATTCTTGATAAATTTTGTAATCGCATTTTTCTTTCAATCTTCTTTTAAAATCACTGTAAAATATACCTCTTTAGAGATATTATTTAATAGAAATGCACAAAATCAAGAAATTCAAAACTTCAAGAAACAAACATAAATTATAGAAATTAACATGCAATAGGTACACCTCAGTAAGGAAAGAATACTATTAACTATGAAAGGATTTGTTTTCAACATAAATCAATATTTTAGTTCTCATTCAAGGAAACAGAAATAGGCTGGTGCCTAGGACTCATGAATTATTTTCAAAGTAGGGTGAACTGCATCCAATCATATCAGCAATTGCATTGAAAGATTCCCTGTGTGGTTTGGAGCAGTCCGTGTAGATCTCTAGCCACAAGTTACCTGACGATCTGGACCAGAAGATATGTAAGGTGCTTTTGTGTGGTCATTAGTCAAAGTATCTAAAATGAATAGATGTTAACACTGACCTGTTAGGAAGAGAAGAAATGCAGTAGGGACTCTTTTCAGAATCTAAAGATGATGTATCCACTTTTTTGGTAAATGCTTCCAAAGCACCCTATGTCTGGCACCTTCCACGTCATAATAAACTTATTTATTGTCTGTCTTCCCTGTTGAACTTGAAGCTAATAGCAAGATCAGAGACTGTGTCTTATCGCGTTACTTGATCCAGTGCTGGTTATACTGTTCCACCAACAGCCCTCAGGCCTAACTTAGAATCTGAAGCTGGGATCCACTGCCAAGGAGACAGGAACACATCTTACCAGAATGCCACCTGCTTCGTATCGTTTCACATGGGAACAGAGGTGGCGGAAGTGAAGACAAAAACGCCAGAAAATCACATTTCTTCTCGCATTTTATTTCTAGAATTTCTTGATTGTTGGTATGTCTTTCCAAATCAAAGTGGGAGAAACCAATTAAAATATCGCATTTAGGATTTAACTTCTCCTGGTAGAACACCAAGCTGATCACCAAAGGTCACTATTTAATCTTTTCTTCAGTGCCTTTTTTTTAATCCTCCTGCGTGGACTTTATCATTTTCGATACCTATTTAAGTAATTCAGACACTCAATTACTCTTTAACAAATTTTTTATCGATGACCTCTCTCAAGTATGGTATGGGGGGTGCCTGTCATTAGCTTAATGTCGTACAATTAATATCTCCTCGGTACTCCCTCTTCATCCAACAAGTAACACTGGTAAGGGCCAACCTATCTGTTAAAGGTAAACCTTGTCCGGTTCAACAAAAGAATGAAATCACTCTAGATCTATTATTTCTCGGAACAGAATATTCCCATTTGCATAACATATTCTTCCTTTGACAAGTTGCCAGGAAGAAACACCTCATGCCCATTCTTCACAGAGCTCTTTCTATGGCATTAAGAATAGAAGAAATTACCATGGTGGCTTCAACACTATTATTCTCTCCCCTTGCACCGCCTGGCCCCTCCTGATTTACAGTATCGTGCCTTTTTGAGAGCTCTGTCACTGAAATGCCCAGGTAATGGACAAAGGGGAGCCTCCTACATAATGTAACCTCACACGAAGGAAACTGGTTCATAGGTTGCAATATTAGGGTCAAATGCAGAGCCTATAACCCTTGGGTTGGTTGAGAAATAATAGCTGGAGTCGAAATTTGAATAAAACTTAAATCTGAACGTAGTCAAATGATCTATGATCTACTTGTCTAGGGACGAGTAGAGTGGTAGGCCAATAACATGCTTAAATACCAAGGGAAAGCAAACAGTTGCTACTCTCAGGGGAGCACTGTGATATTAAAGATTACAGCCTGCAGAAAAATGGATGTCTTTCCTTAAAATATAAGTGTGCAAGATAATGCTGATGATGGTTCTAAATAGAAGCGTTCTGGTCCTTGAGGAAATGGGAAAGTGAACCATTTATGAGTAAAGACTTCCTCTGTCAGTAGGCAAGTGTGGTGGTTAATTCTGTGTGCTGACTTGACTGGGCCACAGAAGGCCCAGGTATTTGTTCAAACATTATTCTGACTACGCCTGCGAGGGTGTTTCTGGATGAGATCAACGTCTGAATCATAGACGGTGTCGAGCAGATTGCCCTCCATAATGTGGGTGGGCCTCATCCAATCAGCTGAAGGCCTGGATAGAATGAAAGGCTGACCTTTCCCCAAGCAAAGGGAATGTCTCTTGCCTGACTGCCTTCAGACTGGGAATCAGCTTTTTTCTGCATTTGGACTCAGACTGAAACACCAGCTCCCTGGGTCTTGGGGCTTTGGACTGAAACTAACCATCTCCTCTCCTGGGTCTCCAGATGGCTGCCCACAGATCCTGGAACTTGTCACCCTACATAATCACGTGAGTCATTTCCTGATAATAAATCTCTCTATGCGTACATTTATCTATACATCTCTACACTATATATATACTTCTGTATACTATACACAGTTGTGCCTTGGACAACAGGGGGATTGGGCTGCTGACCCTCTGGCAGTCAAAAATCCATGTGTAACTTTATAATCACCCCTCTGAATCTGAGGTTCCAAATCTAAGCTTCCAAATTCATGGCTCTGCATCCTCAGATTAAACCAACCTTGGATCCCTGCAGTACACATTCATTGAAAAACTCCATGTATAAGAGGACCCATGCAGTTCAAACCCATGTTGTCCAAGGTGCAACTGTGTGTGTATCTCCATCCTACTAGTTCTGCTTCTCTGAAGAACCCTGTTCTACAGCAGCAGAGTTGTGGAAAGAGCTCACATCCAAGGAGAGACAAACCATCCCGTGCCCCGTTGCATGAGAGGCGTCACACCCATAGAAGAACCAGGGTCAGAGCATCAGGACTCTCCATGGTGTGACCAGCGGTGCTATTTGGCTACTAGCCACGTGACATACCCAAGGCTTAGAGACCCTTTAAATTTTCTGTGCCTTCAAATCTGTTTGGTAATTTTTCCAGTTGCCATTTGAGCACGTGTTTGGCACGTGTGCTTCTGAAGGAACCGATCGGAGAGCTGGCGGAGCAGAGCACCCAGGCTGGAGTGCCGTCCGCCTCCTGCAGGTATGTGTTTTCATCTTAGCTGGATGCTTTGATTTTGGAGATTAAAGTACGGGGTATACTTATGTCATTGGGTTACTAAAATGGAGCTGTCATTTTCGATTACTCAGTCATGAGGGACAGCTTTTAAGAAAGGGAAATGCAGAATTTCAAGCCTTGATTGGTTGGCTTCTGTTTCCTCATTTGTGGGGCAGGTGGTTCTCAGTTTACAAATGGGACACAGGTTGATGGTGTATCAGCCGGCTGATCTTGATATTCCAGCCCTTGTTTATCCTTCAGGGGCCTTAAACTTGGACAAGTCAGAAAGCTCTAAAAGACAGAGCTTTTTCCCCCTTTCCCCTTTTTATCTGTAAAAGGGGAGTGGGTTATGTTCCTGGAGTTGCTGTAACAAAGTACCACCATCTGGGTGGCTTAAACAACAGAAATTCATTCCCTTGCTTCTGGAGGCTGGAAGTCCAAGATCAAGGTGTCAGCAGGGTTGGTTCTTTCTGGAGATTCTGAAGGTGGACCTGTTCCAGGCCTCTCTCCAGCATCTGGTGGTGGCCAGCGATCCTTAGTGTGCCACTGCATCCCTCCAGTCTCTGAATCCATCAGCACGGGACGGTCTTCCCCCTGGGTCTCTACATTTTTCTCTTTCCCTCTTTTCTTATAAGGACACCAATCATACTGGATCAGGACCCACGCTAACCCAGTATGACCTCAAATTAACAAATTACATCTGCAAAGACCCTACACCTACACCTGCTCCTCACACAGGCCATCGCTTTGCAGCCTCTGAATGCACTTATGAGGAAGGAGCTATAACGGTCGTTATTTTGTAGGATGTTCATCAAACATACATGCATCCATTTAGGTCACCTTATCAGAAAGGTGTCTAGTGACAAGATAGCACCGCCCCTGGCCTACGACCCTCTCTCCCCACCCTGTTTTGTATTTTCCTTAGGAGCACTGGCTACCGCCTGGCATGGTGTATACAGTTGGCCCTTGAACAATGTGGGGTTTAGGGAAAGACAACATGTAACTTAGGGTAAGCCCTCTGGTTACACAGTTTTGTATCTGCAGATTCAACCAACCTCTGATCTTGGACTACTGTCGTATTTACTATTGAACAACACAAGTATAAGTGGATCCATGCAGTTCAGACCCGTGTCATTCAAGGATCAGCTGTATTTGGTTTGTTTGTGGTTTTTCTCCCCACGAGACCAGGGATTTTTATCTCTTTGGCTCCCTGCTCTATCCCTGGCACCTAAGATAGGATGAAAAAATCCTATCTTATAAATAAATGAACAAATTTATTCTATAAATGAATGAACAAATAAATGAAAGAAAGGATAGTTTGGGAAACTGAGAGGTTAAATGAATTGCCTGTCACGGCAGATCTAGGACTCAAATCCAGGTTTTTCCGACCCTGGAGACTGCGCTCCGTGAGCAGCTCTGTCCTTGCGCGTTGCAGCCCAACCGTCTCTCATGGTAACCCGCCCCCCATCCCTGCCAAGGTCTTAGAATTCTGGGCAGAATTGCTCCAGAAGGGGCAACGCCTTGGGATTCGGTTTTCTTTTCTCTGTACTCGCCTGTACCGCCAAAGTACTGCTGTGGATAAAACCATTCCCTTTCTAGAACCAATATTTCTGGGGGTTAAAAAGAAAAACAGACTTACTGATGTTGCTGTCCAAATGCTTTGTGAAATGTCAGAAAACATACATACAACCTCAGGTCAGAGCCTAAAGATCTAAAGATCTGAGAGATTGTTTTAGTCCAAAACCCTCGTTTTACCTGAGGGTCCTTTGACGTGTGGTCCTTCCAGCTAACTGAAACACATATGAATATCTGATGCACACTTTATTATTTTTTCTCAGATTCATAAGGCTTTTTTTTTGTTTTCCAAAGGAACTAGGAAACTCCTCTGCATTAGAGATCAGGCTACATTTCTTTGTATTTCCCACATCAGTTATTAAAACAAAATGCTGGATGATTTCTTGGTCATTTACTGTCCAGGAAAACCTATTTCAAGTAGCTTGATTTCTTTTGGGGTTTTTTTAGATTCAGAAAATACAGAACTTTGTTACTCTGTTGACCAAATACAATATTAGGAGTAACTCTACGTAAACATGTGCCTTTGCTGGACAAAGAGACTTCTTTAAAGAAGTGAGATGGGGAAGCACCGAGCAATTCTGGGGGCAGAGGTTCCAGCCTCGATGTTGGGTAAGGGACAGACTTACAGTTGTTTAAGGGGCCCTAGAAATGTCTCCTAATAAAGAATCTGAATCATTCAGAAATGCAGCCTCGTGCCATGGATATGGGGCGGGGGATCAATTTCTCCTCTCAAGAGTAGCATCTTGAGATACCCATGCAACAGAGGGAGGTGGGCACATCCTACGTGAAATATTCCAGCACTCTCTGTGTCCTGTAGAGAAGGATGAAGAACCGCTTACTGACACGCACAAGTGGATGCAAACGCACACCAAGAGTGCCCTTTGGGGGCCTGCCTGGAATCCCACACAATCCCCTCTGCTGCCCAAGGAATTGTGTGAGAAGAGCGAGCCTAGGGTCCGGCCGATTGGGAGACACATCACCGCTTCTCCGGGGCCCGGGCAGCCTTCTAGAGGGAATGCCGGCGACGCTGGATGAGTGCTGGGGTCTCAACACAAGCCTAGGAAGCCCGTGAGGCCACAGGCGTTGCCTGATTCGTTGTTAGAAACGTTTAGATTCTCTATTTTATATCTGGAGCTCACCGTCCCAGCCATCTCACGCGCGTAGAGCAGCAGAGATTCCAACAGACGGGAGGGTGGGTCGGTCCCTTTTAAAAATTTGGCCGGCTTGGCTTTCAATGCCTGGCAAGCCGGAGCCGCTCCTAGGAGCCAGGCCCCCTTCCAACCCGCATCCATCCACATTGCCTTCTGCCAGCCAGTTAGCAGCGCTCGAGGAGCCAGGATTTAAGTGCAGTCTGTTTGCCCGCGATGAGTCGTGGACCCCGCGCTGCAGCCCCGCGCCGCTCTCAGAGAATTAAATTACCTGCTAACCACCTAAAGTGGTCCTGGGAGAACGGGGGTTCCTGCTTTCATTTCCACAGGACAGGAGGGGACGGAGGGGACGGGAAAGGGCAGGAGATAGAAATGGAGGGCAGAGGGCTCTTGGAGAGCGGGGTCTGCTTGGCACCGGGCCTGGCCCTGGGGGGCCGGCAGCCAGTGCGGTCCTGGCAAGAGCTCCTGGCGCCCGCGCTGCTCCTTCCAGGGGTGGGCGGAGTAAACCTGTCGTTACTATGGCAACTAGTCTCCCTGGTTACCTGGAGAGGATGCGTCCTCGGAGAACGGAGCGAGGAGCAGCTGAGGCGAGGTGTGAACGGCCGCTCTGGGCTTGGAGGGCGTCGAGGCTGGGAGGAGAGGCGCCTCCGACAGAGCGCCCTGGTTGGAAGGCATCGGGCGGCCCGGCGCCCGCCCCGCCTATACGTGCGCCGGTGGGAGGGGGCACCTGCAGGCACCGCGCCTGAGATTAGCGGTGTGCTTCCACATCGCAGGAGGCCCGCCCGCAGGTGCCGCTCTGGGGACCAGCTCTGATTCCTGAGACTGGTTTCCCGGGCCGTGGGAGGCTTTACAGGAACGATTCGTTAGGGGCAAGTGTGGGTCCGAACATCCCAGGACCGAGGCTCCAATGAAGGTGATTCAGAGAGATCTAGAGAAATGCGCCATTACCCAGAGAACAGAGAACCCTTCCCCGGTGGAGCAGTGCAGAATCAGGAAGATCCAAGTGAGAAGGTGAACTTCACAGGTCCCGGACTAAACCTCCGGAGTCCCAGGTTCCCGTGTGCTTTTCCGCCTCTGGGTCTCTGCTGGCCTCTCTCTGTCTCTGTACAGAAGTAACTCCAGGCTCACACCTTCCCTCCAGCACAATCTCAGTTTCCTCTTAATGTAAATGCTGAAAGAACCAGGAAGCCAGTACTTGAAGATTTGAGAAGGACCATTTGACTAGCTTCAGTCTTTGCCACTTTATTTCTTGTTGTTAAAAAAAGGAAAAGAAAAGAAACAAAAAAGCACATGCACGGCCCAGAAACACGGCCTCCGCACGGTTCTCCTGTTGGAGGAGCAGCTCGGCTCCATCAGGCAGGGGACGCTATGGACGCAATTTCCCAGGAAAACGTGTTTGTAGAGCAGATTGCATAGAAGGTTGTCCAGGGACTTGAACCCCCTGCAGCCTCCTGTTCCCCACCTACATCAGCCACTTTTCTGTAGCAGGGAGCCTTGCGGAGCCTACAGTGCTGCTGGGGTTACTACTCGTCTTGTGAGGAACAGCCTTCCTGCGTCCGGCTCACACAGGGGCAGCTCTGGTAGTCACTTTCCCCTTGACGTTGTTGGGAAGATTATCTGGGACTCTCAGCCCATCCCCATGACCCTCCAAACTGCCAAACTCACCCACAGAACACCCTGTGGTCTGGATGGCTCCCAAGGTCAGGTGACCCGAGCCTTTGGCAGTCCCTTTGCAGGGACCGGGAGACCACACACGGACTACACGCCTGCGTGCCCCAAGTGAGGCCGACAGGACAGCAAGGAGCCCGCGGCCCCTGCTGCCACTAGAAAGCGCATCGCTGGCGCCAGGGCCCTGCCGGGGGAGCACTGAGGCCTGAAGGACCCAGGCTTCGTCACAACACTTTTGCTCCAGGTCTCCCTTCAGGAGCAGGTAACACATACACCTTTGGGGGAATTCAGGAAGTGATGACCTACGTACGCACCTTTTCTTTGTAGCCTCTGACACTTAGGAAGGACCTCGAATGTGCCTTAAGGGCCAAATCCACTGGTTTAGCAAAGTCGAAAAAATGGGAATGACCCTGCTTCTATGTGTAACTCCGAAACCTCCTATACCTCCCTTTCACAGAAGTGCAAGGGGATTCATCATGAAGGTTTATAAAAAGCTCTGGAGAAATAAGTCATTACTCATCAATGCTAAGTATTATTAAGGATGTGGATAACAATATCAAGATACATATAAAATTTTAAATGCTGTGCGTTTGCTCCGTGTATTAGTAATAACCTTCCGGGCTTCAGTTCTGCTGGCTGGAAGAAGCACCCACGTTATCCAGTGCTCCTTTGGGGTCATTTGAACACCTGACACAACTGAGGTTAGAAAGTCATTCGAGAGGACTTCTTGTCCAGGGATACAGAATTACACAGACTTAGGTGACTGCCAGGGAGTCTGCTTTATTGGTACCTTTGAGACTGTCTCCTGGGCCATCCAAGGCATTCATAAAATGGAACAGGATTTGTATCCCCTACTCTTAGAGACCCAACGGGGATAAAAGTGCGTGCCTGCTTGGGAACAAATTCCTTGAACGAGTTGCAAAGTAAACGCACAGAAAAAGAAAAGTGAAGAAAAACGAATTCATCTGCAAACGTTAACGTATGCACAGAGAAGCAATTTCTAGGTCCAACTGAAAAGCTTGCTTTGCTTTTAACCACCCTCAGATGCACAAAATAAAGACCCCAGCCATACAACACCACCCATCATGCAGGGAAGACACAGAAGGTAACTGCTCATATGAAGGCAGAACAAGAGAAAAATCCCAGGTGTCCCAGGATGCAGTGTCGTTGGCTGCCCGGCTTGGATTTAGAATCTGGGTACAGCCCATGGGTGCATACTGGGGGAGGAAAACCAGCAGAGAGAACACCGACCCTGAGGCTTCTAAATGCACCAGTAGAAAATGGATGTATCCCCTAAGAGCTCATGGGCCTAATTAAGATTTTTTGAACTTGATCAAAACGTTAATTACTTTGCACATACTGAGCAAACATATAGATGTCACATCCTATGAATGTTTCTTTCAATTGCCGTCCTGGGAAGATAGATGGAAATGGAAAATAGCGCCTCATTAAGTAGACTCCACATCTCTACCCCCCCCCCTGGTTCTCCTGGGTGCTACATCTTTGCTGACCATTTTGTTTCTCTTTATAGTCAACCAGGTAGCATATTATAATACCAGTGACTAATATTTATTGAACATTTACTCTGGTCAGGCCCTTTACCTTTGCTTCTCTATTGGATCTGTCAATAAAATTACAAGATGGATTTTAGTATTTGCATTTTATGGGCATTCGTACTCAGAGAGGCCAAGAATGTGCTCTGAGTGACACAGCTGTAAGTGGTGGGGCTCCAGCCAAACCCAAGTCTGTCCGGCTGTAAAGGCCACACAGGCTTCTGCCCCTGTGCCTCCACCTGATGGAGGAAGGAGGCAAGTGGGCCAATCCTGCTACATCAATACCTGCCCTGGAATACGCTGGCAGCCAGGCTTACTTCACTGTGGAAGCAGAGAGAATTCCATGTGTTTCCACCCCACTGCACATCTCTGTCCTCCTCTTAATGTACATTTTTCCCCGTAGGTGTCTGTGGGTGGGATTGCTAATGGGTTACATGTTTTCCTGGCCGAACCCTGGAAATTCACAGAAACGTGTTCGCAGAAATTGCTCCGATACGCCTTTAATGGATTTCTAGTGTTAATCAAGGAGATGAATAAACCTAAACCCGGAGTGTCCTTTGCTCCCGTGCACGGCAGTTCCACAGCCTAAAGACCAAGAGGACCTCTGTTTTGTGTACCTATCCGGATGCTTTCCTTTTCTTTTCGGAAATGAAATTCTCTCTCCACCCGGTTAAGGTCCTTTGAAGGGCATTCCCCCCTTTCTTCTCTCCTGCTTGTGGGCCGATCGCAAACTTCACTGTCATCCAGCACTCGCTCTGGAGCCCGGCTCTCAGCGCCCTGAGGGGTGTCCTATCCTGCAGCAGAGAGAACTGCCAGCCAGAATTCGGTTCCTCCAG
Source organism: Delphinapterus leucas (assembly GCF_059928025.1). NCBI lineage: Eukaryota > Metazoa > Chordata > Mammalia > Artiodactyla > Monodontidae > Delphinapterus > Delphinapterus leucas. Next base: position 86,523,139 of record NC_143142.1, read on the forward strand.
AAACAGGACTGGCAGGTGATGTCACCCGGTCATCCTTGTTTTCCGATGGATGTGCATTGCATCAGGAAATAAGCAGGCATTCGCTGAGTACCTGAAATGCATGTCCCCAGGTCTATTCAGCAGTGTGTCGTGCTCTGTGGTCGTCCGCCCTCAGCTTCTCCTTCGGGGCCTATTTGCTCTTGTCTTATACACAGTTCTAACAAACTCTGGGGTTTGGCTTTCTCATCCCCAGTATCTGAAAAACAACAAGTTGGAAGGGAGGAGGGTGTATTTTCATGGACAAGCATGCAGCCATCAGTGAGAAGGGAACCTGAAAACATGATTACAAGAAGAGGTGGAAATTTTAAACAGATACAGCCAGCATTACAAAAGCAAGTAGGGGGAAACAACCTGAGTCCCCCCGTGGTCCTGCAGGATCAAGGCACCACGTCATCGAAGCATTAACATCCATGATGAGGAACTGAAGTCTTAAAGGTTAAAGTTGGTTCCCTAAACTTTCTTTTAGCAGGAGGGAAGTGTGTGATAGTTGAGAGGAAATGCTAAAAATTTCAACGTGCTGGCATCTAGAGTGATTCCTCTGTTACGGGAAAGCAACTCATGGGGAATCCCTCACTGCCTTCCTCTCGGAGAGAAGCAGCATGGAGGCTGCTCTGCTTGGATGGAAAGTGGGGTGTGAGATGCTGAACTTGGCCGTCCAGGGCTCCCCTGCTCGCGGCGGCCACCCCTCCTCATGGATACTCACTAGGGGACTAAAAACGACTGTCCTTGGGGCCTTCACCTGGATCTGCTCACTGCGGTTTGGTTTTCATTCTGTACTGCAGGCACTTTCTCTACCCCTCAGTTTAAATTATTTATTTGGCAAAGAAAGTACCACTTCCTTCTCATGTGAAAATAATAAAAGGAAGCATACAATTATGCATTTATGTTTGGTAAAGCATGAATCACTTATGCACAGTTACTCCCTGTCTAATAGTGACGATGGAAATAGTAAGAGTCATAGCACTCATCTGTCTCTCACGGGCTTGACCTTGCGCTAAGCGTGGACACGCATTATCTCAGTTAAAATTCACAACCACTGAGAAGGGTCAGACTGTTATTATTCCCATTTTGCAGAGGAGGAAGCTGAGGCCCAGAGATTCAGGTAACTTACCCAAAGTCTAGTAAGGGGTCTAGCCAAGACAAGTTGAGGGTATTATCCTCTTGGTTCCATAACTGATAACACTGAGGATTTACCAGGAGCCTTCATAGGTTTAATCTTATGCATGTGGCACCAGCCAGAGAGCCCAAAGCCTGAGGGCATTAACATTGAGGGGATTCATTCCACACCTGGGTGGAAGGGGAGTTCCTCCAATTTTTTTAACTGCTTCTCAGCATAGATCAGAAAAACCGACATTGTTTTAATTTCCACACTGGAGCAGCATTTGTTGCATCCCTTTGGTGGCTTTAGAGAGAAGAGGTTTCAGAGGGAGAAGTCGGGAGCCAGAGAAACTAGTGGGAGCCTGTTTTGAGAAGACCCGGGAGAGGTAGGTGATCATGGCCTTACAGGAGCCCTTAGGTGTGAGAGAGTCTACAATAATTATTTGGAGTAATTATTTGATCTCTGTATGATTTTCTTTTGACAAGCCTACTTACCTTCATCTTTATGGAATTCTTCTAGGGTTAAGTTAACAATTAATTTTTAACTGCCAGATTCTCTTTGTAAATGTCTTTGTGTGAGTTTTAAACAATTCTCCAATATACCTTTTATTGATTTCTCGAAGTTGTACGCATTTTACAGTTTTTACAAATTTTCTTTACAATTCAGTTGTATTTTCTTTGCATTGTATCGTCTGAATCTCTATTATTGAGTGAGTCACCATCAACTTAACAGAAATTAATAAACCATTGCATTAAACAATGGCAACTAATTTATAAGTGGTCGGCTCATGAATGAAGATCTTCCTGCTTTGACGACTTCTTCTTCCCTGTGCAACCTTGCACCTCTGAGGACTGGATGACTGAACGTGGACCATGACCTTTCTCTTCTCTGTGCCCCAGTGCAGCAAGATTCTTCATCCTTCTATACCACAGTCCATGCTTTCCTGTCTTCATCCTTGCTCTGTCTTTCCACCAGGAATGCCCTAACCTATTTCTCATCTGTTATTTTTTCCATATAGTGTTTCCTAATCCTTCTAATCAGATTTATAGTCACTTTCTTGCTCACTCACTTTTTCATTCTTGTTTTCCTTTAACCTCTGTAACATAAAATCAAATATAAGTGCTTTAATGTGGTACAAAAGAAGTTCTATTTGTTCCATGTGGCTGACCTTTTCCGTCACTGTCTGATATTTGATACTCAAATAAAAGCATAAATCTGCTTATACTCCAGCAAGTGCTACGACTTGCCTTTGTGTCTGCATATTTATGACCTAACATAGTTTGTCTATTCAAAAACTGACATAGACACGTAGACACACGCACAGAGACATCCTGCACTACTTTTGCTTGACTAATTCGCTTCATTTGATGAGTGTTTCTCACACCATCACCTGGCTGGATGCTCTAAACCCCACATTTGTATTACTGTAATTCCTTGTGTCTATCACGTTACCACTACATACAGAAATGAATTCTCATGATCTGCTACATGTTGGTCTCTCCACCTAGACTTTAAGTTCCTTGGCGGCAAATACTGGATCATACCTTTCTTTAAATCTGCAACATCTGGTAGAACATGTTACATAGCAAGAGCTTTCTAAGATTGGTTTAATTAAGTAATGAATATTATGAGCTTTTTGTTATAATTATGTTTAGTTGCAAACTCCTAAAAGGCAGAGACTATACTCAACTAAGATATAGCTCAGTGATCAATACCCCCTGGTGGGGAAAGGTCCAAGCATGTCACCATGCATTCTTCCCCTTAATCTTCACCCTGCCTCTCCTGGTTGGATAACCCTGGGCAGATCACTTAACCATGGAGCATTCCCACCATCTGTGAAGTGAGAGGACTGGGCTAGCTGGTCCCCAGGGACTCCTCCAGCTCAACAACTCCATGAATCATTGGACAATATGTGACTTACTGAACAGGAAATTTCCTTTATAACCAATTCCTGATTTTTTACTTATATATATAGTAATATGTTTTTTAAGCCTGTATTTTACATTCAGGAGTAATCTGCAAATATATCAACATCTTTCTAGTCTAATATTTAATCCAGTAATGATTTTACCTCACTGATAAAGTGGATTCACCATCTTGGGATAAAAAGTTTGAGATGCTTATAAGGCAATGATTTATTTGGAGCACTGGGTTCCTTTCTTTTCCAATAGAACTTTTAAACTATTTCAAGTGTGACTACAATGCAGAAAGATATCGTGGTCCTCACTCTAGAGAGGAAATATTAAAGCACAACAGTTTCAAAATAGAGGTAACAGACAATAGAACATGCATTCAGAGGCCATCAGGAAACGCCACTCCTTCTCGTTGTTGAAAGACACTCAGAAGAACCAACTCTTCCTGCATATATGTACCACAGGAAACTATCACAGATGAAACTGCTTTCACCGTTTATCTGGTATAGACACAGCTTTTGAGTATGTTATGAACCTTTTCACCTTGAAGCGACAGTATTTTCAGGAAGGAAACGTCAGTTTTGTGCTAGCATCTGAGAATACCAGTGTATGGTGCTCTATGTTGTTATACAAGTTCGTTAGCATTATTTGGTGCAAAGAATGTAATTTTCAGGAAGTTAAACAAATCTGCAAGTGAGAAATCTGGCATTGTAAAAGACGCAAGAGCAAGAGCAAGAAACTTTGCCCGCCTCAGGAGATTTTAGAGCAGGTGAGAAGATGTCTCAGGCGATGAACGGTTATGCGATCATGTAGAGGACGCAAGGAAATGCTGAAAAGGTCAGAGGTTTGGCTGATTCCAATACATGATTAACTGTGAGAATGATGGCTGAAGAGTTCAATTTATACCAAGGGACAGATGCTCACATATTCTGAAAGAAAACGTGAACATGAGGAAAGTTTCTGTGGAGACCGCACGAAGCGCTTTGAGTGACGAACAGAAGCAGCAAGGTCTTGACGTTTGTGCTGAGCTTTCAGAGGGAGGCTGGGTGATACAATGCTTTAGGAAGAAAAGAGTGACCAGGAGTGAACCAAGGAGCAAGAGAACTGAGATTCAAGAGAAAGAGAGGCTTCGGCAGACACATCACATCCCCAATACTGCCCCCCCCAAAAAATCCTTTATTAAATCATCGTTCAGGTAGTCAATACACAGTGGGTGAGCACACACTAGGTATACAGAATTGTGTTGAGCATAGCAAGAGCTATAAATATGAGAAGACCTCATGCCTGCCTTCTAGCTCTTCATAATATAATGAAGGAAAGTAAGACAAGCATAAGAATCATGATAAATATCATGATATGAGGCAGGAAATGGTGAGTGGTGAGGAACCGCACAGCCTAGCACTTTCATGGGGCACCGACAGCTCTTTTCAGAATGAATACCAATGCGTTTCTTTTCTGTCAGCGGTATACTCAACTTATCTTTCCAAGTATAATAGTATACTGTTGTATTTGGAAGAAATTCTGGGGTGGACTTTGGTATTATGCAAAAGGGGGAAATTATGATGCGTATCTTCACTATCCAGATTGCTTCACAGCGCACTTTGCTCTAAATTGGTTTTGTTGTGTTGATATGGTGGATCGCACAGATGTAAAAGAAACATTTAAATAGACTTTAGAGGAATAGGTTTCCCACTTCTGAGAAAAGTTAAGAAGATGTGATGTACGTTTTGAAGGGATTCTCCAAAATGAGTCCATCGATGGCTTCTCCAAAGGATGTCTCTAAGTAGGATGATGTCCATTTCATCATATTTGGCATATTTATTGTAAAATATCATCACTTGAGATCATATATTTTATGAGTTTATTCATTCAGAAGGAAACCATGCACTGCGTTCTTATGGTGTGCCTGGCATCTGGTAGAGCTAGATTTATGCATCTATCTCATCTAAAGTTTATAGACTGCTTAATTTTCATCAACAATCAGCAAATTAGTGGATTCCATGTTGACTTCCATTTGAACCTAAAGGCTTATTTATTTTACCATCCACATTAAGGAAACATTATAGAGAGCTTTTAAAAGAAAAACAAATAGCTTTGGGGTCACAGGAGTAGAAAGAATCCCAATCTATCATTCAGCCAGGTTCAGCAAACATTGCATTATGAACCAGTAGCCCCTAATGAGGACAGCTCCAATACACTAAACAAATACGCCATTATACTTAACTGACTTAGATAGAAATCTTCCAATTTCCTGATTGTTTATGGACTTGAGCCCATTGTGGATGACAAAGTGGCGTATATGTGTGTTTGTGACAAGCCTGAAGGGATATCTTAGGTATTAATGATGAAATGAATACATTTTACCATGTGCACCCAAGAGGAGACAAATAAGCATTGGACACTGCTTTGCACTCATTCTAATTCAGACCAGAGCATCATTAAGAATGATACTCTTACATATCTGCAGCCTGTATGAATTTAGGGGTTTTTATAAATGTAGAAAGCACCAAGAATGTAGTAATATGAGTAAAATATTACCAGACGTAGCCAAGAGGAAAGCAGAAGTGAGGAAATAGATGAGCAACCATGTAATATACTGAGCTAGATACTTTCAAATAAACCAGTGTTAAAGCAACCAGAGTAGTGATGAGACTCAGAATCCAGCACCTGACGTATGATTTGTGAATGATATCCTCATTATCTTCTGTTCCAGTGACTACTTGAGGGGCAAATGACTTCGGAAGAAGAAAAGGCACTTACATTTTAAAATCCCAGAAAACCAATAACCTCATTTGGCATTCTGGATAAATGCTTTCTTTTCTGTTGGGCATTACCATGAGTTATGATACCAATGACCAGTGATATTAAAAGGTCTTTGTTGTTTTTGTCTTTAAGAATCTAGCCATGGACGTTTTCACATAATGAAAATAACAATCTTGTTTTGGAATGTGTTACAATATAGCTTAAACATACAAATAAATAAATTTATAAAGTCTAGACCCTAAGGCTGCCTCTGGGGTTCACTTTTGTTAATTATTGTGTGTCCCAAGTTGTCTTAGACATTTAAGCTTAGTTTTCCTTAAGGTAAAATGAAGAAAATTTGACTTACAGAGAGATGAGAACTAGCCTCCATAAAAATGGCTCTGGGGCTTCCCTGGTGGTGCAGTGGTTGAGAGTCCGCCTGCCGATGCAGGGGACACAGGTTCGTGCCCCGGTCCGGGAAGATCCCACATGCCGTGGAGCAGCTGGGCCCTTGAGCCATGGCCGCTGAGCCTGCGCGTCCGGAGCCTGTGCTCTGCAACGGGAGAGGCCACAGCAGTGAGAGGCCCGCGTACCGCAAAAAAAAAAAAAAAAAAAAAGGCTCTGAAGATCCTAAAAGGCTGAACGTCAGCAAAATGATTCGTAGCAGCTATTCATCAAGCATTTATTTTGGTTAAGGTTGTAATGAAGACTTTTTTTCCTTTTGCCGGGAACCACTATTTCATGGTTGCCATGAGTTATTCGAACAAAACTGCCAACCAAAATTCCCATATTGCAGTCATGGAAGATTGTGAGGTATTTTAAGTGAGTAGCAACCTTGGTGAATCCAAATGGAAAAGAATCTATTGTAAATAAAGTGTTTGATGTAGTCAGTGCCAACATTTCTCCCCCAAATAATTTGTTGGTGGTATTTATGGTGTGGGTGAGTGGGAGGTGGGTTATGACTGCAGTTGAATTATTTTAACCCATCCATTTCAGGTGGTTGGGAAAAATGATAAATAGAGGGGAGAAATGTGTAAAAGGAGGAATAAGGAGAAAAATTTTGTGACAATGTTAGCTTAATTTAAGGAGGTACATGTAATTTAAATTAAATTCACTTACTCCATCTTGGAGGCTATGCCATCCAAATTTACATAATATATAGATCTAGATGAAAACTAGTATGTCCTCAGACCAATGAAAGGAAATATTCTTGGTCTAAAAAAACAGCTAGCATTGCAAAAAACTCCCTGTAAAATTACACCACTGAGATCTTTCATACGCCTTTAGAAAGTAGAGGGTTCATAGATTTTGCCCTGAAAATTCCAACAATTATTGTCGTACTGGGAGGGATCTGACAAATTCTTATTGTACCATCTGTTCGGATTTCTAGAAGCTTAGTTCTACCCTTCTATTTACAGAAAATATGTGTTTATAACATGGAGAGGGGGGGAAAAACCCACCCCTTTTTAGGCTCCTACAAGGTAGGCTGGTTGGAAAAAACGAATAAGTCTAGCCAGTACAACAAGTTATAGAAGTCCTCTTAACGGACTTTGGAGAACAAAATTGACAATTTATTCTGCAAAACATATTCACTTTTTATTCATTGTTATTCTTTACTCCACCTAAATAAGCTCCTTGTTGTAGTAGGTGATAAATGTGTTTGTAGTTTTTGTATATTTCAGGATAACAGGATATGAGGTAAGGCTTCTATACGGTAATATACGGAATTTTATCTTGTTTGCTCAATAAACACATCCGTTGACAGCACCTACATATTTTGACCCACATTTACCCATTTTGAATATAGCTGTCTTCATTTCAGAAGACAGCTTCTCTTGCCGTGTGCCGAGTATCTGCTATATCTGAGGCTCTGCAGAATGCATTTTCTCAGTGCTCTGAAGCTGGCAACTTCGTGCCAGCCACCTGTGCAGTTTCCTTTGGTACAAACACACAATGAGGCTCAGAATAAGTTACATCAGGCTGCATAGCAGTAATTCATGTGCAGATATAAGATTAAACGATATAAATAAAAAGCCAGAAACTGTGATTAGCATTCAGAAGCAGGATCAGCAAATTTCAGATGAGATAATAAACCAATGGAGGTAATTTAACGACCGTTTAAAATACATTTGAAATATCTAGTTTCATCTCAGCGTAATTTGTGGGTCTTTTCTTTTTTTTTTTTTTTGCGGTACGCGGGCCTCTCACTGCCGTGGCCTCTCCCGTTGCGGAGCACAGGCTCCGGACGCGCAGGCTCAGGCGGCCGTGGCTCACGGGCCCAGCCGCTCCGCAGCATGTGGGATCTTCCCGGACCGGGGCACGAACCCGTGTCCCCTGCATCGGCAGGCGGACTCTCAACTACTGCGCCACCAGGGAAGCCCTTGTTGGACATTTGATATTTGAGTGTCTTAGAGGAAATCTAAATTACTATAAAATAGGATCAACAGGAATCAACAGTGACATACTCATAGCAAGCCCAAGTGAATGCATGCTTTTAAAATACCTTCAAGTTCGAAGAAACAAGTTTTTTTATTTTAACACGTTTGTTGATTTGGGAAGAGCTATAAAAAAATGAATAGCCTGCCTCATTTTTCTAAATCATATTAACTTGCATATATATAACAAAAAGGCCTATGTCCCTTTGTGAATTAACCATTTCCATTAATAAGAAAATCTTTTAAAAGTAAGCTCACTCTTCCACAGTGGCTTTCACAAAATCCTGTCTTTCCATCTGGAAATATTCTGTGGTTCTGGAGGATTGTTATGCCTTGGCTCTTCCTTTTCTATAAACGGAGGCATCGGAGGGTGGCAGAGAACCAGGAAATCTGAGCAGCTGCCTATGTGTGTCACATCCTGGACTCTACTCCTTAGGAGAGAAATTAATTTTTTCTTTCTTTTTTTTTTTTTTTTTTTTGAGTAACTGTAGGATTCCAAGAATGAAAACAATCCTGAGGAACAGTGAATCCCTATCTAATAGATGGGAGGAGATTATACCCCTGTATTTAGGGACGTATGGTGTGTTTAGACAACTTTCTACCATTACTAAATCAGAATACCTTTGGGCGGGTACTTTTTTGCACTGCTATTGCCATTATAGAAAATCTTGATATTTGTAAGGGGCTTAGAGTTTCTGGAAGCAAAGAATTCCCTTGGAGATTTTGTTTTTGTTTTTGGTGGGAGAGGTGAGGGGACAGATGTGGTAAATATGCAACTCTTCAACAAAATGGCGATGGCCCATAACTAGTTAAGCATATTTTTATTGCTAAAGGGAAAGTTTTTAAGTGTTTTTATGTCCTGGGTATGTTTTATTGCTTTTTTGGTTTACAATAAGACAAAAATCAATGAATGCTGTTTGAGTTTTATGAACCCTCATAAAGGCGAGAATGTATGTGTACACGATTATTTAGACATTCAGTTTACATGCATTATGTTTATGGAATCTCTCCATAACAGTAACAAATGTCACATTTGCATTGTACCCACCTCTGAGGACCTCTGATTTTCACAGACACCATTTCATAATGTTCACAATGCTCTGGAAACACTGAATGAGGATGATAGGTTTTCCTGCTGGTGCTGCAGCCTGAGAACCAGGGCCCAGAGAGGTTGAGCCACCTGCTCAAGGTCACACAGAAGATCCTAGGATCCCACAGGGGATCACAGCAGGACACTTTCCATAGATCATCATAGCCTTAAAAAAAAGAAGAAAGTGAAGCACTGAATTCCAAAAGGCCAGAACACTTGATGTAAATCCTTGGGGCCTCAGTTGCTTTGCATATGCATATCGATTACAATTTGAAAGAAATATTTCCTTATATTGTAAACTACATAGCTACCTAGCCATCTCATCTGCATCACAAAAATGAAAATACACACACACCAAAGATTTCTGATTGCCTCATGCAAGACTTTTAACATCCCATAAATAATTGGGAGGCTCTGAGTTTGTGTTTTTTATCTTCTTTTCTACATTTGTCAATTTTTCATAAAATAAGAAATGAAGAGGACCACCGCCCACACATGCACCCCAATAACAGACGAAGGAGAAAGGAGGCCTGCAGGGTGAGCAACTGGCTGAGGCCATGTGAGCCAGGTTTCTCTTCCCGCCCTTTGCACACTGGGTTTTTGGAAATAAGTCACAATGCACAGCCCACACTTACGATTTGGAAAATTATGGTCCGCCTCCTTCGGGGAGCAGTAGACTGATATTTTTATTTATGAGATTTAATGCGTAACTCTTGAAATCAAACAGCAAAGTAAAAAGTGCACGTGTTTGATGCTCAGTGTTTACAATGGCTGTTTCCCATTCCCTGTTGCATGAACATAGGACTGGGATGCACTTCCCACCTACAGAGCCCAGAGATAGTCGTGATACATGGTGACGTTAGTGAGGGACTTGAGGGACCACAGACACTGGGAGTTGGAAGCCCCTAGAGGTCGTCGGTTCACCCCACTCTGACCAGAGGTGGACAGAGCATCCTTAGCAGCTCAGGGCCAGCGAGGCCTCACCGGGCAGCTGGGAAGTTGTGCTACGTACGATGCCGCAGGGTGAGGGCAAGTGTGAAACGTAGTAAATGAGGTTAAACAACATGCCAATAAGAAAACTAGAAAATAGAATTTTAGGCTTATGTTCGGTATAATTAAACTAAAGTATATTTCTGTTCATGTGTTTGTCCACAGAAAAACATTAAAAGGAAATATAAAGTAATAAAATTCTACATTCAGAGGGCTCAAATCTTTGTGTTATTTAATTTTGGGGAGTTCTTATATTTAATCTACATTCTTCCACTCTATTCTGGAAAATTTTACATTATTCTATTAAGAAAAAAATAAGAAAACACCAAATGAGGATTTATCCTGAGGGTTTATCCTGTGATCTTCCGAACTACCGTTTTCCTGCCTGAAATACCACACAAGGTTCAGCTGGTCGCAAGCCTTTCTTCTTTCTACTCTCAAATCCATGTAAACAAGAGCAGAAAGACACATTTGCACACAGATTCACGCCTTGGTCAGTCTCGGGGGCCCAGGTCCAAGAGCTTCAGACCCCCAGTCTGCCTTCATATGGGGCTTATTCAGAGGAAATGTGCCCCAGTCACTGTGGGCTTGCAGATTCTTCTGGTCCATGGTGGCTGCCCGATGGTGAGCCATGAATGTGTCTGCGTGTCACGCGGCAGGAATAACCACAGCCCAAGTCAGTTGTGCGAGGCGAACAAATGAGCCCCGAGATGCCTGGAGTTCTCTGATGCTCCTGTCAGCTCCTGCCTCTCCTAGGGATGGGTACTTTGTTCGGAAGCCATCAGTCACAGTGACTCTGACCTTTGGGTATACGCTAGACTGTTTCCATCATGAGATGTGCGTTTGCTTCCAAAGAAATGATCAGTGTCTCTGTAACTGATGAATTTATGAGACACAAATAAAAGAAAAATGGTCTTTAAAAAACACAGCATGTCTAGAGGTGGGCTTGGGGAGACTTCCTTCCTGAGTTCTCCCCCAGTGGGGCGGGGGAGGGGGGTCCCAGCAGACGGCCTCCATCCCTCACGGGAGAAACACTGGACACCGTATGAAACTCACACATTCTGAATTTCTAAAATGTTAACTCCTTTTCCACTGAAATTTAAACTACAACTGGAAGACAAGATTGCTTACATTGGGCTACGGAAGTATTGATGACAGAATAATAATATAAAAGCACCTCTGCTCTCAAATTGCCAAAAAAACGAAGCCCAAACAAAATATACTAAACAAACAAAATATACTGCAATTTAGTATATTTCCATGAGAATTGCCTATCATAGAGAAAATTCAATGTTAAACGGCACAGTTATTGGCTGTTGTCTTACAGACGTCGAAGTTCAAAGTAGAGGCTATCCGGAGAGTGGGCTGTGATTCAAGGTAGGTTTTTAAATGGGTTTGATAAAGTCTTGTAAAAAAGCCAAAAGAGATGCTGCAATTTTAATGCTAAGTGGCTTTGCATTGGAAACATGCCCAAGGGCTGTGTCTAGCACAGTCGCTTACTAATGATTGACTGGGAGATCAATGGGGAATGCACAGGCTTTGTCACCACCTGGACACTCACTCGGCTGGCCGGTGTGTGATCGGCCTTAAGCGGCCGAGGCCTGCGTCCTGCCCTCCGGAGGCCACCCCCAAACCCCCGGGCACCAGTGCCGGGGATACGCAGGGCCTGAGGTGGCCACCGCCAGCTCCTCGGAGACAGGCAGAGGTCCCCTTCCAGAGCTGGAGGGGAGGAAGCAGGTTAGAGAGGAGGTTTTATGGGTCTTCATTTCAACACTGCACCAGGTCATTGCCAAATGAATCAAACACTCCTGAGCCCCAGGGCGCGCGAGGTGCGGAAAGCCTGGGAGCGCGCGGGGACCAGTGGGCGCTCCGGCGAGATGCTCCTGGCTCTTCCTCAGCTCCCCCTTTCTCTCCCTTCTCTCCCGGCTCTTCCCGGGGGCACCTTGTTCCTCCTTTGCCACCCAGCCTCTTGCCACGGGGTCAGTCTAAATCCCCCTCCTCAAGCAGACATACCCTAAGGCCTTTTTCTGGTCCCCATAAATTCGTCATCTTTCTAGTGGGGCGGGTCCATCCCCCAAAACAGCTGCCTGGGGAGCGTCTGGCCGGTGCGGACCCTGACTGCGAGAGGGAGAGCAATCTAACTGAGCCTCTTTTGCGACAGTAAATAAAAAGGGTAACGCAGAACGACGCCAGGGCCCTGTTGTTACGGTTAGTTGCTTACATCAGGAACAGTAACACAGAAAGAACAAGTACAACCTCGGGGGAGAAAGGGGTCTGGTTTTCTCAACTCAAAAGTCATAAACGTTTTTTAAAAGGGAGAAAGAAAGAAAGAGAGAGAGAGAGAGGAAGGAAGGAAGGGAGAAAGAAAGGGAGAGAGAAATGTAGAGGAGAAACCACACAGGCAGTTTTTCTGAGCTCAGGGTAGGGACGGGAGCTGAGGCATGTAGGCAGCCTGTGCCCCAAGGCAGAGCCTAGGTAGGCAGTGGGGACACTGGCCCGAGGACCCCAAATCTGTGACCGCGCCCCACCCCTCCTCAGGCTCTGTGTTCAGAGCTACGATTAGTATTGGGAAGCAGCTATTGTTAACTGATCAGCTAATGTTTATAAAGTGCTTGAAAGACAAGAGAACTATAAACAAGTTTACTAATATTCATTACTGTTATTAATAAGTTAATATGCTTTTTGAATGTTCGCTTAAGTGCACCATGGCTCTTTCTTTCTAATGGTTCCAGTGAAGCTTCTCCAGCAATTGGATTCCTGCTTCCTGATCGCCTTCCTCCTCTGCTTGCCCAGGGACCAGTGACCTTGGGTGCAGGGCTCAGGCCTCCTCATGCCCCGGGGTGATGCCACAGCCCGGTAGAGCCCAGCTCGCCGGGAGTGAGGGTGTGGCGACTGTTGACAACTTGTTGGTATATTTGTTTCTGATTCATCGTTTTAATTGTCAAGAAGTTTCTTCGGATGAAATCTTCCTCATCGTTAACCACTGCTTGCCCCCAAGACCTTTTTAATCCATTGGAGACAAGATATTTTCAACACTTTCCAGTATTCTCTGAACACGATGACAGGCTGCCCCTGCATCAGATACTCAGTCAGCAGTGCTGTGCACCTCGTGTGTGCACCAAAATTCCAGGCAGTTTGGTGGCCTCATCGCCTGACATTTTAATCCAGGTTTGCGCTGAGAGCGTCGGCAATCGCCACATCTCCAAATTTTGCCTATTTTTCAAGTTCCCTTCATGCCCTCCTCCATCAGACCTTCCCAGATCTCTCTAGATAGAACTGGTCTCATCTTTCTATGGCCTCTTGCAGACTTTTCTGTAAACTATTTTTATGTCGCTTATACATTCAACTTTCTCGTTATCCATGTTGGTGATGTATCTCCTTAAGGCAAAGACTATGCCTTGGTCATTGGTTTATCATAAAATACCTTACACACAGTACGTTCTCAATGAATATTTAATGACTAACTTCAGAAGTTCTGACTGCATTTACCCTGAAGAACGACTAGAAAGATTTTTGAATTGTAAACGTAATTACTAGCAGATCTGTAACATCCCAAAGTAAGATTAATATTCTGGATCAGAATTTCCCCATCCTTGATTCTGCACAATAAAGATGACATATCAACATAGGAAATATTGTATTGACAAAAGGATTAAAGGAGATTTCTAGTAAAGTGGCAGACTGACTGCAAACACATAAAAATGCTGGGTGAAATACAGAAAAAATTTAAAAATCATACCACATTTGGAAGAAAGGGAAATCTGCATTGAAAGGGAAATCCAGAAATAGAGAAGTCCAGGACAGGGTGAAAAGCAGAGAAGACTCCCAAATATCCCCCAGGGGTGCTGTTCCATGGGGTCTCTGAGCCTTTCTAGCCAGGATGCATTGTTTTCTGCCCAGTGGGTGAGCTAGGACCAGTCAAACTTTACCAGCTGGTGCTGGGAAGCAGCAAGGAAGCTTGCCACCTGGCCAGGACCTTGAAGTGAAGGGGAAAAGCATCTGGGAGAAATTAAAACCCTCGGAGTGGTGTTTGGCTTTGGTGTGCCAAGCAGAAACTCTGAACTAAGAAATTACCATAAATGTTGGACCAGGACCATTGAAATCATTAGGGGCCCAGAAGGAGCAGAAAATCAAAACAAAGCAAAACCTGGAGGTAAACAGGACGATGGCAAAACGAACCACCCCCTCAGAAGATAAACTCACAATGAAGTATTTCAATCCACATGACGGAATGAAGCAGGAGTCAGAAGAGTCCATTACAAGAAGAATCAGGGCCCTTCAAGAACCAGAAATGATGCAACCGTATGAACAAATAGGAAATCGTGCAGCCAGATGAGCAAATATGAAATAACATTGAGGCTGAAGATGTTTATAGACATTTTAAAAGTAGAAACATAATAAAAATAGGACGACATTTAAAAAATAGGCATAAGCTTAATTGCCTCTCCCACAACTTCATCCACAAGCCAGGCTGCACTTTGTCACTTGCTCCCCAGGAGTCATACGAGACATGAGGAAGCCAATGCACAGAGGAGAAAAGCTGGCCAGTTCCACCATGGCCAGGTGGTCAAGGTTCACCTCATCAGTAACAAGCGATAGGGCTTCCCTGGTGGCGCAGTGGTTGAGAGTCCGCCTGCCAATGCAGGGGACTCAGGTTCGTGCCCCGGTCCGGGAAGATCCCACATGCCGCGGAGCGGCTGGGCCCGTGAGCCATGACCGCTGAACCTGCGCATCCGGAGCCTGTGCTCCGCAACGGGAGAGGCCACAGCAGTGAGAGGTCCACGTACCTCAAAAAATAAAATAAAATAAAATAAAAAAATAAGCTATATTGACAGGATTCATCCTTGGTCCAATGGGATGGAAAGGGTACTTTCCCTCCGCAAAACACATAACCTCAGTCGAATCATGAGAAAACCATCAGCTGAATCCCAACTGAGGGGCATTCTACAAAATACCTCACCAGTCTTCCTCAAAACTGCCACAGTCTTCAAAAACAAACAAACAAAAAAGTATGAGAAACCCTCACAGCCAAGAGGAGCCTAAGGACACAGGATGATTCAGTGCAATGTGGTGTCCTGGATGGAATCCTGGAACATAAAAAGGGAATTAGGAAAAACTAGTGAAATCCAAATAAGTGTGGAGTTTAGTTGGTACATTTAGTAAGGTACCAACACTGGTTTCTGGCTGTGACAAATGTAGTACGGAATGGAACATATATAACAACAGGGAAAATGGGACTCTGCACTATCTTTGGAAATTTTCTGAATCTGTTCTAAAGAAGGTGATTAAAGACAAAAAGAATAGGCAACTCTGACAGCTTTCAAATAGACTTCTGCAAAGATTACCAGTGAAAACAAATACAGTTGCTGATAGAAAATTTCTTAACAACACAATAGCTGCCAGGACAATTGAATAATACATTTGAAGCACTGAGGGAAAATAAAAATGCAAAAATCTAGATTCTCCCAAATCATCTTGTGAATTTGAGCAAAAATAAGGTCATTTGCAGACAGCCACCAAGAGACTTGGCCGTTTACAGACATTCGTGAGAAGTGCTAGTCCTGAAAGACATACCTGAGAGAAAGGGAAGTGGATTCAGAGGAAGGTGTTGGGTAGCGGAAATAGTGATGATTAAGGAAGTTAGCACATCTAAATAAGCTTTTATTGTAAATAATAATAGTGAATTTGGAAGGCAGTAGTTAAGAAGGTATAACAAAATTAGTTAACATTAGACAACAATAACATAGAATAAAGAAGAGGAGATCAGTGAAAGAAAGCTTTTTATAATCCTTGGATTTTGGGGGAAGAACACATGAACGTTGATTAAGTTTGAACTTCATTCAGCCAAGACTGCTTGTAAATATATGGTGCCCGACACTAAGAGTTAGAAATGCAATACTTAACCTGAGAATCAGCATGAGGCTGTTGAGAATATGGCCTCTCGACCAGTCTTTACTACCCATACAACATTAGCCAAGTTACTTAATTCTTCCGCACCACAGTTTTCTCATTTCTAAGTGGAAGAACTAACCACAGATATCTCACAGTGCTGCGGGAAATGTTGCACAAATTACCAGGTCCTTAGAACACAATAAGCTCTTACCCATCAGTACCTGCTGTTACTGCAAACCCAGACCACTAAAGGAAAAAGGAGATAGAAAGAAGGTATGAGGAATCCAGTAGAACATGGGAAAGGAGGGAAAAGGAAGGCAAGAAAGAGTCTGTTAAATGGAAAATGTAAAATATGATGACAAGTTCGTCCAAATATGTGTCCGTTTAACAATAAAAGTAAGTGGATTATATTCATACCTTAAAAGATTCAGATTGTCAGATTGAATAATAAACAAAATCAAGCCAAGAGCTTTATAGCAACACCCTTTAATGTGATGCACAAAGACTGACTGTAAAGAATGGAAAAGGTACCAAGGTCAAGCTGGGGCAGCACCACCAATATTAAGTAAAACTGACATTAGGGCAAAAGTCATTATTAGGAATAAAGAGGGTGCTACATAATAATTGTACTGGTCAGGGTTCTCCAGAGACAGAATGTGTATGCACATAGAGAAAAAAAAAGAGATTTATTTTAAGAAATTGACTCACAAGATTATGGAGGCTGGCACATCCAAGATTTTCAGAGCTGATGTCCCAGTTCAAGTCCAAAGGCTGGCAGCCTGCTGTAGATCCAGAAAGAGCTGACATCCCAATTCCAAGGTAGTCAGGCAGGAGAATTCTAACTCAGGAAAGGGTCAGCCTTTTATTCTATTCAGGTCTTCAACTAATTGGATGAGGCCCACCTGCAGTTGGGAGGACAATCTGCTTTACTTAGTGTACTTATCTGAGTGTTACCCTCATCCAAAAACACCTTCAAAGTAACACAGCATAATGTTTGACCAAATTTCTGGGTACCCAGTAATCTAGTCAAGTTGAAACATAAAATTAACCACCACAGAGTTCAAAGGCTGTCTTCTGGCAGAATTCCTTCTTGCTCAGGGGACTTTGGACTTTGTTCTATTAAGGCCTTCAAGACCCACCCACATCATGGAGGGCAATCTGTTTTACTCAAAGTTCACTGATTTATTTTTTATTAACTTTTTAAATTGAAATATAGTTGATTTACAATGTCATGTTAATTTAGGCTGTACAGCAAAGTGATTCAGTTACACAATTATATACATTCTTTTTTTATATTCTTTTCCATTATGGTTTATCATAGTTTATTGAATATAGTTCTCTGTGCTATACAGTAGGACCTTGTTGTTGATCCATTCTCTATATAAAAGCTTACATCTGCTAACCCCAACCTCCCACTCCATCCTTCCCCAATCCCCCCCCGCCCCCCTTGGCAACCACCAGTCTGTTCTCTACACCCGTGATTCTGTTTCTGTTTCATAGGTAGGTTCATTTGTGTCATATTTTAGATTCTACACATAGTGATATCATATGGCATTTCTCTTTCTCTTTCTGACTTACTTCAGAAGTCAGATATGATAATCTCTAGTTGCATCCATGTTGCTGCAAATGGCATTATTTCATTCTTTTTTATGGCTGAGTAATATTCCATTGTATATAAATACCACATCTTCTTTATCCATTCATCTGTCATTGGACGCTTAAGTTGTTTCCATGTCTTGGCTATTGTGAAAATTTCACTGACTTAAATGTTAATCTCATTCAAAAATATACCTTCACAGAAACATCTTGATCAAATATCTGGGTAGAGGGGCCCAGCCAAATTGATGCATAAAATTAACAATCATAATAGTAAAAGGAGCAACACACCAGAAAGATGAAAAGAGTCCTAAATGTGTGTTCTCTTAGCAAAGGAACCATAAAATCTATGAAGAAAAATCAAGAGCACTGCAGGAGAAGTTACAGTGAAAAAACCCCATAGATATTGTGGGAGATTGTAGTACACAATTTTTTTAAATTAATTTATTTATTTTTGGCTATGTTGGGTCTTCATTTCTGCGCGAGGGCTTTCTCCAGTTGCGGCGAGCGGGGGCCACTCTTCATCACAGTGCGCGGGCCTCTCACTATTGAGCCCTCTCCTGCTGTGGAGCACAGGCTCCAGACGCACAGGCTCAGTAGTTGTGGCTCTCGGGCCCAGTTGCTCCGCGGCATGTGGGATCCTCCCAGACCAGGGCTTGAACCCGTGTCCCCTGCACTGGCAGGCAGATTCTCAACCACTGCACCACCAGGGAAGCCCTGCACAATTTTTAACAAACAGCTATATCAAATGTTGGTGAGAATTTGGTATATTTGAATATCATTTGAGCACAATTGATGTAACAGAAATATATAGAGGTCTACATCCAACATGTAGAGAATATAAACCTTTTTCACATGCACCTGAAGTTTAAAAATTTTAAAAACCTTAAAAATTGAGTACATACTTTGCTAGAAGAGAATTTTCCTCTTAAACATTATACAGACATTATTTGACTTTAAAACAGTACAATTAGAGATTATTTACACCTAGACAGAGAATCACTACCCTCTCCCACTCCCCTGTATTTTTGAAAACTAATAAACACACATCTTAAAATAAAGTAAAAATGATTATCCACTATCTTCTTTGTAAATCTATGGAACACAGACCCAGTAAATTCATGGTATTACAGCTACATATTTATGTAGATTTATGTTCAACTTATGGAATATTAAATCAGGCCTAAAATGTTACCAATTTACACAGGTTTTAAGCTGTCAAAACCTAGGATTTTTGACAACTGCTCCATATGTGTAGGTAATAAATTTTCACTGTCTATTGTTCTGCCACAGTTGAGAATGTTTACTGAAGAGTGTCAAGCAAATTTTAAATCTCATTCTTAAACAAGTTAAAGTCAGTATTAACCACTTAACACACAACCACCGAGAATCTTTATGAAAAACAGAGACTGAGGAGCGATCGTAGATTGGAGCGGAATCAGGGCACAAGACAACAAGTGAAATGCAGAATATTGGGTTGGAAATTGGACCAGTAAAAAAGACATTAATGTGTAAACTGGCAAAATTTCCTGAGTATTTTGATTAGTTCAGGACATTGCATTAAAGCTAATTATCCAAGATTTTCTGATAACTGTACTAGGTTTCGTGAGCTGTTAACATTAGGGGAAGTTAGGTGAGAGGTATGTGGGAACTAGGTGTACTGTGTTTGGCAACTTTTCTCTAAGTCTAAAAGTATATTAAACTAAAAAGTTTTAATCTTTACAATTCAAACTTCTCTCTTCCCAAGTCCTACACCATATAAATAAAACTTGTTTTCCCCTAATATTGGGGAAATGTCACCCAACTCAAAATGGAGAGAGAGGGCTGCTTACTTTACCTTACCCATGAAGGTATTTAAATACCTTACACATGAAGGTATTTCTACCTTCATGGCTACAAAGCCACAAAGACATGGCCATCAGATTCAGCAGAGCAGAATTAACCAACTCGGAAAATGAGGGAGTTATTTTGCCAGGTATCTGGAATTTTTATTTACCCTTTATCTACCGCTGACCCGTGGTCTCCAAATCAATTTGAATAGCACACCGTTAAAATCGAATGTTTTAACCAGATCAAAGCACAGAGGTTCTTATCAAAGATGGGATGGGAAGGAGGCCTTAGACTCTTCCATGTAACTTTTCCACGTGCCGCTTCCCACCCACACCCCACACCCCTGAGGTGTGCTCCAGAACACGCTGGAACAGTTTGAAAACTACTGCCACAGAATAGGAGGGATTGGACTAACACGCTACTGGTGATGAGTGAGTCGAACCCCAATAATCATGTTAAATCTACTACCTAATGGATTCCCTAGGAGCACTGTTCCAGGTAAGGCACTAAATTTTTCTCTCTTGTCCCTCCAAAGCAACAAGTTCTAGAAGGACCCTTCTGGGTGACAAACGCAGCAGCCAATCCTACACACCCTCTTTGGCCATCTCTGTGTCTTCCAGGTATTAGATAGCAATGATGCATATGTAAGTCTGTGGGGGGGGGGCTTTCAATCACATAAACTAAATATAAGAAACACATTGTGTGACGGTTTTTGTTTTTTTTTTTTATGAAAAAGGAGGGAGAGTCACGCAGCCTGGGTTAAATACTAGAGAAAGAAAGGCTCTGTAGAAATCAGTCTCCTGCGTTTATAGACTCCCAAATTATACTCCTCAAGAGGCAGCCCCCAGCAGTGCTGTCAGTCATGATGAAGTGATCAGTCTGAGATTTATTATGAGTTTTCTTTCCATGTATTCAATGGAGAACATCCCACAGGTGTGTTTATATTACCAGAGATAGATGAAGATTAATTGTGTGCCCAGATGCTGAAATGCATTGACATATTTTCTGAGATTTAAGTCTTGTTAAGTCTTAAAAAAAAAAAAAAAAAAAAAAAGGCTGTCCAGAATTCTCACACAGTGAAGGAATACAATATCCTCAAGGACTAAAAGAAAACGCAAACCAACCATCATTTATTCAGGAAACAGAAATTCAACTTTCACCTTGAGGCCTAAGATTTTATTTTTATTTTATTTGGAAGGTCCAAAGGGAAGTCCTTTGAGGTCGAGAAGATACTCCCATGACCTCATCACCTTAGCCTCCCCACCCAACATAATATACCTACTCCTGAAGTTTTCCTTCACTTACAGCCTAAGCTCCAAGGAAAAGGGTCAGTTAACATTTAAATACAAGTGACTTCAACCAGAAAGAAGGTTAAGTTAAAGTCCTTGCATCTTTCATCTTCCTGCATTTGCTTACTTTGTCCAGAAGAGCAGAGCTCCACCTTATACATCTTCCCTTTACAGATGCCTAAGGATTACACGTGTCGATGACATTATCTTACATTGTGCGAGACTTACGTCCTCTGGTAGTAAAAAATAAAAAAGATTGGCAGAGAAGTGAGTCCCTTTCTGTTTTCATTGTTTGGGGCAGGAGTTTAGGTGCTGCTGTCAACAGATGCCTGTGTGTTGTGGGAAGGGCTCTGTGGCGCTCCAGCAGTCAGCCCACTCATGGTCAACGGAAAGAAGACATTTCTGAGGTTTTCTTTAGTGAAATAGTGAAATTAGCTATTCGGCCGAGGAGGCCCCCCAACGAGATGCCTATTGCCAGGGGCTGCAAAAAACACACCTTGGAAGAGCAGTGCTGTAGATATGTTTCTGTCAAAAAGAAAGGAGATAAGCATCCCTAGAATTCACTTCACAGTGACACAGGCTGCTCCCACCCGGTGGTCCTGTGACACACGTAGCACACAGCTGTCCTAAGGGCAGACTGGACTTGGGCAGGCAGAGGCTCCAAGTCTCGTCAAATGGAATCCACATGACATGCTCTAGTATTTGCCGGCTAACCTTCACAAAATGGAAAAGTGGCTTGAAAGTTTCAAGAAAGAGAACTTCAGCTTTGAGATGATACAACTGGACAGGCAGTTGAAACATGAAGAAATAGCAGAGGTGAACTTTCTCCTAGCTCTTTTGTGAGTTTTTCTCAGCCACATTAAAAGGGGAAGATTTAATTTCCACAATGATAGGAAGATAATAAAGAAGAGAGACCCTTTTTTTCTCCCTTGACCTTATCCTGTCTGCTCAGGAGGCTCCCGTGAATGAGTACAGGACGACTGGAGCAATGGCAGTTGTTTTGTAACCATGAGGTATCAGCATGAAGAGAAGAATAAGCATGCTAAGAATGGCAGAAAGGAAAGAAAGAGCCTGGGTCCTTGACAGCATCACAGAGCTCCTAGTCCATCCTGTAAGAACTTCTTATTACATAGTTTGTTTAATACCTTCCTGACTTTAACCACTAAGTCAAGTTTTCTGTCATTTGCAGCCAAATGCATACTAACTATAGAGTTTTATATCAACAAAATGATAGAAAGCATTGCTTACTGAAAGAAACAGATGACTGTGTTTCCTTCATCTGCAATTTGTGGTTTAAAATTATGTAAATGCATTGTCCCTAAAAAAAAAAAAAAAAAGCCACAGCTGCAAACTTTAGAAACTTAGAAACAGAATCCTCTGATGTGCTTAAAAGATTTTTCCCCCCAAAACAGCTAAGAATAAAAATAAAAGACACATCTTCCTATTAGTTTGCTGGTGCAGTTGATTGATAAAGGAAGATGGACCTTTAATAGCAAGAGTTCAACAAAACCTTTACATAAAAGTTCAAAAATCAAATACAGTAGGTGTGAAAAACAAATATAATTTTATTAAATAAAGCTCTTGGTGCGTTTCTCCCACTGGGAATTATGTATATTTGTGAAGGGTTTTTTATTTCTTTTGCTATTGAAAGCAAGTAGTAAAGTAAACTGAACTCATGAATAGACATTTAAATTACTGTATTATAAAACTGAAACAAAAGTTTTCAGAAATAATAAAGCATTATTGCTCTCACTATATTATTATTAATTTTCTACTATTAGCACATAGTAGAAATATTACTTAAAATATTGTTTTTAAATTTATCTAATATTTGAAATTCCTGTTTAGTGAATTTTTTATGAAAACACATGATTCATAATTGATTTATATATTGAATAGATCCTTAACATTTTATACTGTAAAGCTCACATGACAAATTTTGAAAATTATTGTTTCCTTTATCAACAGATTTATCATTTTGGCACCTGGCCGCCTGCTGCCACTCCCTAACCCTCCCTTGGCCTGGCAGAGAGGTGGATACACAAGAAGGCTTGCATTTTTCTCACGTGTTCTAACGTTGGAGTTTTGGGGGGTTTGCTAATTCCTTTACTTTCTTGTTAGCATCCCAGGATCATCACTTTAGGGACAAGAAAGAAACTTTAAGAAAGCATTTTCCATACACACACTACTATATATAAAATAGATAACCAACAGGGACTTACTGTATAGCACAGGGAATCTGTTCAATATTCTGCAATAAGCTATACGGGTAAAGAATCTGAAAAAGAATGAATATATGTATATGTATAACTGAATCACTTTGCTGTAAACCTGAAACTAACACAACATTGTAAATCAACTATACTCCAATAAAATTTTTTTTAAAAAGAATGCATTTTCCTTTTTCTCATCTATTGCCTTTAAAGGAATAACAATATAAGAAACAACAGTAGAAGAATATAGCAAGCATATTTATCAAACCCTTGGATGAGGCCAGGACAAATGTTACCTCACCTCACGTTTAGCCAAATTCTCACGTATAAAAACAGAGGACCGGGTTCTGTAGGAGATAAAGATGAAACAAAAACTTCCAGTTTTCAAAAACTGATGATTCCCAACTTGTAAATGGAAAGGCATATAGTTGAGGCAAGGAATCCATTGAGTTCTGAAAAAAACCACAAGAAGCTGCGTGACTGAGAAATGATTCAGATGAACATTCTTTTTGAAAAGATGAAAAATTAAAAATGGAGTCTTGGGTTTTCCTGGCATGACGAAAGGTGTTAACAGAGAAAACCGAAGCCGAGATGGCTTTTCAAGTCACAGAAAGCAGCCCTGAGCAAACACACCAGCTCTGAGAAAGTCGCTGCCCAAAGAGATTAACTCATACCCAAAATGTGCTTCCGGTGAGGGGATAGGGCTGGTGGGGTGCGTATGAATGAATAATAATACCTCACCTCTCTTCTGCTTAAACATACTTCCTGATGGGAGCAGATTGTCAAAAAAAGGCCCCATGAAAATGACTCGAAGTGCTCCTGGCAAACTACTCCAATTTTCCGTTAACTCAATTATTAAAGAGGAAGTAGGTCACTCTCTTCCTCAAATTGATCTTTCTACCAGGAACTCGGTTTAGTTTTCTAATTGTTTTTAAATTACTATAATTTTTTAACTGAGCCATGATTTCCTCATAAAAAGCTCTAAGACAGGCGAAAGCAAAAAGTCAAGTTCAAATATTTACTGTTTTGTCATTGAGCAGTTAAAAACCTACTTCAATTAATTCTTATCTACTCTATTTTCATCTACTATTATTGAGCAGCTGAGCTCTGTAGTCTGCAGGAAACATTAGAAATCAAACTCTGAGTTCAAGTATAATTTGAATGTCTGGGTTCTTGGGCAAGCCACTTAATCTCTGGGTCTGTACGAAGAAAGGGGAATGCCGGCCTACCTCCCAGGGCTAGTGGGAAGATTAACTAATTAATAATCGTTGAGTACTTTGAAAGTATAAGGTGCTATGCAAATGCTAAGTAGTATTATTATTAATGTTTCACTTAAAATCAGAGCTTGCAGGGATAATCATTTTTGATGTAAGAACACAGTGAATATTCCAGAATGAATTCTTTAATATTATTTAAATCTTAAAGGGAAATATGCAACCGAATATTTTGATGGTATCGTGAAATAAATATAATAATAACTTGCCATTTTATTTAAGGGAGGACTAGCTAACATATAAACTTCTAGAAAAGAAGAGAAAGAATAGGTTTTAAGGGCTTTTTCAAGTCCAGAAAGCCTTGGGGACAACTCAGTTCTAAACCATATAATCTTATTTGGATGGGTCAAATTCTAGGCCAAAAAAACCCAAACAAAGAAACTTCTAAAGACTTCCTTAAATGTAAGATCTGACCCTAAAACTAGGGGGAAACAGGGAAAATGTACCTTGACATTGGTCTTGGCAATGATTTGTTGGATGTGACACCAAAAACACAAGCAACACAGCAGAAATCAACATGTTGGATTACATTGACCTTCTGCACAGCAAAGAAAATAATCAACAAAACGAAAAGGTAAACTATGGAATGGGAGAAAATATTTGCAAGTCATGTATCTGATAAGGGGTTAATGTCCGCAATAAATGAGGAAGTCATACAACTCAACAGCAACAAATCATCATCAAGTGGAAAGTGGGCAAAGCACCTGAACAGACACCTTTCCAAACACATACAAACAGCCAGGTACACGAACAGGTGCGTGATATCACTAATCATCAGGTACCTGCAAATCAATACCACAGTGAGCCATCACTGCCTATTATCAGAAACAGCAAATGTTTCTCAGCCCGTGGAGAAAACAGAACCCTTGTGCGCTGCCGTGGGAGAGGGACATTAGTGCAGACACTGTGGCAGACAGTATGGAGTTTCCTCAAAAAATTAAAAACAGAGCTACCATGTGATCCAGCAATTCCACTCCTAGGTATATACAATCAAAGGAAAAGAAATCGCTATGTCAAAGAGATATCTGCACCCCTATGGTCACCGCCGCATTATTTATGATAGCCAAGACTTGGTAGCAACTAAGTGTCCATTGATGGTTGAATGGTAAGGAAAATGTAAAATATCTATCTATCTATATAATTCAACTATGGGAAAGAAGGAAATCCTGCCATTTGCAACCATATAGATGGACCTTGAGGGCATTATGCTAAGTGCAAAAAGTCAGAGAAAGACAAATACTTTATGATCTCACTTGTATGTTGAATCTAAAAGAGCTGAACTCATAGAAATGGAGCGTAAAATGGGGATTGCCAGGGGTTCAGAAAAATGGGGAGATTTGGTCAAAGGGTACAAACTTTCGTTATAAAAAGAATAAGTTCCAGGAATCTAATGTACAGCCTGGTGACTGTAGTTAACAATACTGTATTGTACACATAAAAGGAGCCGTGAGAGTAGGTCCTAAATGTTCTCAACATAAAAACAACAACAACCGAACGGCAATTATGTGAAGTAAAGCATATGTCAGCTAACTTTGTTGTGGTAAACACTTCATAATATATATGTGTAGCAAATCGTCACGTACACCTTAAACTTACCAATGTCATATTTCAATTATATCTCAATAAAACTGGAAAGAAAGTAATGAAACTAAAAAGAAACTTCCTATATGGTAACCATCGCTTTTATTGACTGAGTATTCTAATAATATTCTATGAATATTATCTTTATACTATATTCTATGAATATATTATGCTTGAATAATATTCTATTGTTTTATATATCATTCACTTATAAATTGTACTGTACTTCAAAAATATTTTTCAGAGCTTACACTCTTAACACTTGTAAAATTAATATTCAAAATTTAAAAGATACAAACATAAGAAAAGACAAATTTAACAACAAAAGGTCTGTATATTAATGCAGCAAACGTCATAGCGTTTGTATATCAATTTATATTTTACAAAGCACATTTCAAGAAAAGCTCATTTAAGTACAGATTGTATTCATCTGTGAGCCTCTTAGCAACCAGAGTGAAAAAAATAGTTAATATAGTCTTAACTAAAAAAAGGAAGCTTATGAATTTTCTTGGCCTATTTCCTGAAAGAATGTGTTACTTGGACCTTACGTTAATGACTTGGGAAACAGCTGGTGTTCATCTTTATTAATATTTTGTAAAATAACAGAAATTGTCTTCCTATGGAGTTTTGCCGATTCATTTCTCTACGTTTGCAGAGCTTCCATCTCGAAACCCTAATTCAGTGCTGACAAGTCTTCAAGAGTATAAGCTAGCATGGTCCAGATAAATGAAGAGCACACCTCAAACTTTTTCATTGTGTTGAATGCTAATGCTAAAAGTTAATGAAATAGAATATGCTGAGTGTGTGTGTGTGCGCGCGCGCGTGCGCGCTCTAATCAATTAAATAGGGAGCTTTCTAATTAGAAACATTAAAATTCAGGCCCTGAACGTGAAAGTAAATGGCAGCTATTACAAACCATAGGAAAACAGGAGTGCAGTTTTTACTCATCTTTATGTGCGACGTGAAGTACAGGAGAAAGGAAATTAATGTTTGCGAGATGTAACAGTGGACCAGGTGCTTGACAGATATTTTCTCATCGATCTTCCCAACAATAGTCTGATGAAAAGATTTTACCATTTTACGAAAGAGGAAACCAAGGTTTGGGAAGGTTAAACACCCCGGTATCTGAACGTGGACCCTTCACGGCACTGCCAGTCACATTCCATGCTTCCACCCACACACAAAAGTTATTTTTTATTTTGTTTAAAATCAAACCACAGTCATTAGACCCAAAGGTCAACATTGTCTCAAGTGTGGATCTCGGTCTATGACTTTAATTTTTTCCGACAAAAGTCTTAGTTCCACTTCTGATGTATCCTTGCATTACTGGTACCTGTTCCTTTTTGCCAACAGGAAAAAAAAAGAATCCTGATATTCTCTTATGGCTTCACAGACAGGCAAATAGTATTAACTTCAATTACATTTACTACATCAGAAAACAGAATATGCTTGATTTTGTCCTTTAGACACAACCCAATGACAGACCAATATTGAAAGTAAGTAATTGCCTGGAGTCCATTTCAATTCACAGCCTCCAGTACGTCTAGTATAAAATAATAAAGTGTTCCTAGAAATATTAGAAGAAACCCCGTTATTTAATTACCGTAAGGCCTTCCGGAAGAGAAATAAACCATGACTTACGCGGATGAGCAAGGGGTGTGGGGAAGACTGAAAAGATGATACAGATGAAGCATGAAATGCTAGTAGAAAAGAAAGCAAATTGTGGACCAGTCAGCAAAATGCTAGACGAAATGCTAAAATAAACTAATAAAGAGGGAGAGATAGATTCTACAATGATATTTTGTATTATTGAGGGTGAAACAAACAGTTGAAGCGTAAAGGGGAAACAACACTTCTGAGATTCAGTCATGTTTTTTCAAAGCTGACAGGAAAAGAAGTCATGGAATAAACTTTTAAATTTTTATTTCTCATAAGATGGTATGTTCCTTGTAGAGCATCAGATTAGGTAAGCAACTGGTTTGGTCGTAAAAGCCATTAGGTCTATAAATGGAGGACCTACATGGCTAGAAACAAAATAACAAGTATATAAAGAAGATCTATTCAATGAGAGATGGATTAAGAAAAAAAAAATTAATTAGGAAATATGCATAACAGCCTTAGTAATCAAGTAATCAAAATTTTCCAGGAAAACTTACTCTAAAACATCAGGTATTTTACTATATAGTTTTGAGATTTACTCTTCAGAAATATAGATAGGAGATGCCAGATCAGTTGCAAAAGTTTGGATATGTAGCAATAGATGAAGCAGGTCAGCATGCAAATTCACTTTATGAGGTGCTTCAAACACCATGAAATAGTTTACGGTCACTTCCTCTCTCTGTGAAGATGTGAGTTTTTCTTTCTTTGTGATATAGCCTGAGTCTCAACACCCCCATCATTTCAAGGGATTCCTAAATGCATTACAAAGTGTAGGTTTTGGACATGCTAGGATCTTAGTTATTTCCCTTGGTCCAAAAATACTAAGGCTTATTTCATTTGAATTAATGTAAGAAATTAAAATAAATAAATTTAAAATAATATATATTTAATTATATATAATTACATTTTAAATATATATAAAGGATCTTGTAAATATTGATTGATAATTTTTAAAAACTATAACTTGAGTAAAATGGCAACATCTTGATCAGAGGATGCTACATTGTCTTGAGAACTTAGAAGGACTGGGTTTATTTCTTGCTCTTATTATGTGTCCTTTGGGGGCCAACTGGGGGCTTTGCTCTGCATTGTCTCACCCTGGGACCTGGATGACCACAGCACCTGTTGTGACACTGCGTGGACACTGGCAGAGGAAAGAGACCACACCCTGGATAGTCTTTCCTATCATTTGAAAATAGAAGTGAAGTTATATAATTTATATCCTTTGAGCCCAATAATTCCATTCTAGAAATGTTCCTCAGGAAATAAAAAGAGACGCTGTTAAACGCCTGTTTTCAAAGATATTTGTTACAACGTCCTTTTTTACAATTGTGGACAATTGGAAGCATCCTCCACGTTCAAGGAGAAGAATGACTAATTACAGGTTTGACAGCGCCATAGCGGCCATTAGGTTATGTGGGTACATACTATTTAATGATGTGGGGAAACGCTCACATGTAATGTTCAGTGAATACAAGCGGCATGAAAATTCATATGTAAAGTAAGTCTCCGGAGAAGCGGGCAGGAAGGTGACTCAGCAAAATTGCTCACAGTACTTATCCTTGGGTCCAGTGACAGCAACAATTTCTATTGTTTTCTTTATAGTCAGTGGTATTTTCCAAATTTTCTGTGATGAAGATGTGTTCATTTTAGAATTAGAATAGAATGATGAATAACTTACAATTATAATACTTAAGGCTAGTATGGGTGCAGTGAGCCGTGAAAGCTTGGACTCCGTGGGTGGGAGGAGGAATTGGTAAAACCACTCCAAACAACAAAACACTGCAACAGTCTTAAAAGGCATTCATGCCCATCGGATCCCTGATTCTATCTTTAGAAAGATAGCCAAAGCATATAACAAGTGTTATTTATTCGAAAATAAATTTCTCTACCTAAAATTAAAGAAAATATGACTAAACCTGATTACACAAAAATATGACTCTTCTTTATATCCATAAATTCATAAATAAAATTTCATGTCTGCCTACTTGGGCAAATAACCAGAGGGAAAATTATTTGATTAATACCTTTTTTTTTTAGAAATACATATCCATGTATTTATATTTCACAAGCAAATATTTATATATTAATATGAATGTATGTAATATACAAATGACATGTATGTCTTGTGGTTATATTTTATCATGACAAAAATTCAAAAATTATCTATATGTCCATGAATAGGCATGGGTTACATAAGCTTTGACCATCGATGCAATAGAACATGCTTGTGATATGTTAACTTGGATATAAAGTTTCCTAGAGAAGACAACATCAGTTAAGTAAAACAGTTTGAAATGGAGAAAAGACTCAAGGAAATACTCAGGAATATGTTAGGTGCATATTATGGAAACTTTTCATTTATATCTGTATTGGGGGGTATTTTCAGTTTTTCCTCAAAGTATACTTTTATAAAGAAGAAAATCTATTTAACTTTTTCAAAGTCAAAAGAAATATTGGTTGGAGTTGAAAGGGAACTATTAAAGAATTTTAACATTGAATCTTAAAATTCCAATGCATCCCAAGTATCAACACAGTTTTTTTGACCATTAATTTTTTCAGGAGGAATATTTTAACATTTTTTCTTGTCTCATTCTTTAATTGGTATGACATTGATACACCAATTCAGACATCTAGCTCAAAGAAAACCAGTGAAGATTTTTTTCATTACACATTTTGTGATGAGAGGGAAAATTTGCCTTGAGAAGCTTGCAAAATTTCCTTGGAATAAGGAAATTGTTTTAGGTGACTCATCTACACCAATGTGCCCGTTTGTTGTGGGCAATCCCTCTATAAAGCTTTTTGAATGAAAGAACTGTTTATGACATCAAGTCACTAAATTATACTCCTGCCTACAAACTGGTAGAAAGGAAATAAAAGTAACCCGCTTCAATCTAGCGGAAGAGAGATTTGGAGAGATGAGCGATGCTGGCCAGTCAAATCCATCAAGGAGACACACTGTGATTGAAATGAATGGTACCCACAGGCTCACAAAATCCAGCCACAGCCAAAATTATTCATATGTTCTTTAAGATCTCCTCAAGGTAAGGAAGAAAGAGCATCCGTAATCATTGTCTTATTCAACTAAAATATCCACAAATGACACTTTCTTCAGGTCATGGTTCTGGAATTAGGGACAAAATTACTGTAGCATCACAAATGTTAATGAGGAGACTGAATCACTTGAAAATGCACCAACTAAATCTATTAGGATGGATAATTGTGTTTGTATTGAATTATGGGGAATATTTTAAAAAAACAAAACAAACAAACTACTGTGGAGTCTGATGACCTGATTTGTAGCTCTAAGCTCTGTGATTGACCAAAAGACTTTGAGCAAGTCATCAAATTTCTTTTTTTTTCCTCATCTGTAAAATGGGTATAAAAAATAACCATTTCAAAATGTGGTTTTTGAAGCTCAAACTCAGAAAGAAAAATAAATAAGCCCTGTGTAAACGGAAGAAATCCCTGTAAACAGTAAAGTGTTTTACAAAGGAAGCGACATTATACTAATTCATTGAACATGGAGCTTTGGAACCTGCCAAGCACTGTGCACTGGGGATACAAAATGAAGGTTTCAAAATCTCAGCCATGCCTTGAATTCATCTCAAAATTACAGTCAGATTGCATCACCTGGAGCAGTCCAACATAAAGAAGCCTTCCCTGCATCATCTCATCGTCCATAAAAACAGCTGCCATCTGCAGGACCAGCCCCTGATCTCCTGCTCTCCCAAGGTCCAGTCAATACCGGAAGGAGATACGTAATGCCCACATCCTAATGATTCTGCAGCCAGCTCAGTCCTGACCCAGAGAATCTAATCTGAAATTAGTAAGCGTCTAAGTGCTTTTTAATTTAAAGCCACTAGAAAGAAGGGTGCCACTAAACACCATTTGTGAAGAAAGTATCACGATGAGAATGACGGAAGAAATGTAGGTTGGGCATCTGTGAATTGCAAATGTACTTCTGTGCGTAACTAGCCCTAAACTGCCTGAAAATCAATGAGTTGGAAAGGAAAGTTATTACATCTGCCCACAGTAGCATGTGGCCATAACTGTAATTGTTTCATTTTAGAATATGAATCCTTTGGGTTTCCTCTTTAGTAACTTATCCTGTAACTTCATCACAACCCTTAGAGTTGCACTGAAACTCAGAAGACGAAGCCATCCACTGGGTCTTGAAACCAGGAGGAAGAGCTATGTGTCTGTCGATCAGCAAGTGAAGAAAACCAGAAATGATGCCCTGTTTTTCTTCCCACACTCCTCCCTCCCTCCCTCCCCTTCCTTCCTTCCTTTTTCCTCTTTTCCTCTTTCCTTCCTTTATTTCTTCCTTTCTCCTCACATTCAATAAATACTTACTCACTACTTCCATGCCATGCTTATGGGAATACAAAAATGAAACGGAACTACCATATTTCTAAGTATAACACGAAGCGGTAAGAAAGGAGAAGCACCGAATTTATTATGTGTTTTTCAGAAGATTTCAGCAATTCTTTCTATGATATGTATCAAGGAAAATATACAAGAGTGCAGGGAATCGTGGAATTTGGGGCTTTTCCTAAACTGGCAAAGAGAGTGACTTAATTCAGGGCCAGTATATATTTAAATTCTACAATTTGAAAAACATCTGTTCCCTGGATAATAGCAAACAAAATGAAAAAATGATGGCCGGGTTCAGGGGTTGGTGTACGGGAGACGGGGGTAAATATGCTTAAAAGAGTACAAGGTCGCATACTCTCTGTAAATTTCAGTGTGGTAACTATTTTAAATAGACATATATGCGACAGGACTGGGTTTGAATTTGATTTCTTTTTCTCACAAATGAAAAGCTTTCTACCAGTAGGTCCCAAACACTGTGCTAGACCCACTAGGAGCTACAAGGATGAGCAAGAAATGGTCTCCAACTTCAAGAGGCACGTGGAGCCTGGAGAGGGAGAGAAAGAAAGAGAGTTTATCTTCTCACGCTAAAAACTTGATGAACACGGGAATTAGTGCAAGCAAAGAGGGACCCAGAGCACAGAAATACAAGGCTGGAAGAAGATGAAAGCTGCCTCCTGGCTTCTGGGAGGAACGTGGGGAGATAAACTGGGATTTTAAAAGGGTGGGGAAGGGAAGCAAGAGAACCAAGGGTTTCAAGGAAGAGCAGAAGCAAAGATAAGCCATGATAGATATGCCCACGTGTGTGGTGCTGGGATGGAGACGGCAGAGGCCAGTTCGGAATTGGAGACTCACTGGGTGGTGGCGGGGGGTGAGGGGGGGACTTGGTGGGTGAAGATTTACTCACAGAAGGAATCACGGCCAATGCTGCCAGCCGCAGTGGTCCTCTGTCTATTGCTGGCTAAGTGTGCTTGTCCTCTGGTCCATAGAACTGCAAATGTCAGTGCCCTTACGGACCCTTCTTCCCCGGGATCCCTGCGGTGGGCAGTCCTTGGCTTTGTGTGCAGCGTCTGAGGTCATCCAGGAAGGTCACGTGTACAGGGGTGATATGGCAAAGTCACATTGTGAAGGGCATCCTGGTACCCTGGGGCCCATCACTAGGGCGATGTATCAGGTGTACCGCTCATTAAAACGCGTGCACTCCTTAACTTGTGTTTTCCTTGTCTGCTAACACTCCTGGGATGACATGATTCTGGGAGACTTCTAGATTTACAGCTGTGAGGCAACCAGTCACTGACAGCAAAAGCATTGCCAACGCCTTGCTTGTTTTGAACTTGGCGAGGCACCTCTTCTGCCGATGGCAAAGCTGTGCCCCCCAAACAGCCTGTCTCCTTCGGGCACCCCTCAGTCCCTATCTTCTGGAAACGTGCATGCTGCACGTTCATTTTAAGAGCAAACAGTGAAGAAATTACAATCGTTTCCATGCACGGGTATTCTAATGAGGCTCGTGTGATAATAGCTGCAGTTGCATGAAAAGCTGAAACTTTTCAGTTACAGGAAAAGCTCCTACATGTGGGTAATTATGTCCCGATTCGAGGCTTTCCAGAAGAATGAAACAATATATACGTGGTTTTATTTTGTTTCATTTTGTTTTCTCCCAGACTAATGGAGAAAAGGGGGAAAAATAATATCCTGGCTAGGTATGAAAAGCTAACTGATTGTGACGGTAATAGATGATTACGTCATGCATCACCATAGCAACTCAACTTATAAAACAACAATTATGTTAGCAGAGTTACTTGAAATAGCTTTCTTGATAGCTGATATACAACCCCAGTGAAAAGATGAGACAGATAAATAGAAAGATTTGTTCTTTCAATTGAGGTTTGATTCACTATTTGTCTCTGTTCTTGATTTTTCCCTATTATACTCAACTTCTTTAGAGGAAAGAAATATCCTTTTGTCTCTTTGATGGAATAAAAGCAATGCTTAAACCTTTCTCTCTACCATTTTTCGGCTTTGGAAGAGGGCTACCATTATTTACTTTACTCAAAAGGGAGCAAAGCCCACGTTCAACAAGTACAACACATGTAACAATAAGAAAAATATCATGGGGAAGTATTTCCCCAGAACAAAAAATAGAATGAAAATAAAGCGTCAATGAAACCAGCTACAAAGTTCACTCCCATTTTGAAGGCACAAAATGGAAGGGGTCTGAATGTGTTCCTTGTGTAAGCTAGATTTTATTTTTGGTTTAAATCCACAGTATGAAAGAAACATTAATAGGCTAGATTTATCTTGTAGAATTGGAATTTGTATTCAAATCTACCTTGCACCTACCTTGCTACAAACTCCTTTTAATGTTTAAAAAGCTGTTTGATGTCTACAGAATTAAAGTGTTCCTAATAATTTAGGCACCTAATAGACTTACTTTACAGCCAATGTTTTCTTTCTTTCTCTTTTTTCTTTTCTTTCTTTCCTTCTTGCTTTTTTTCTCTTTTTTCAAGAAATGTGGAAAACATTAGCTAAAATTGTGTTGGTCTGTACAATTTTATTCTGTTAAAGACAGGTTTTATGATACATTTAGCCCTTTAAATGACACTAATAGTCTCTGGAGACACATGGGTTTTCCTCTGTGTAACAATTAAGTCCATTTCAATGCTATTTGGAAAAGCTGAAACAATTCAGTTACTATATGTCTCTTCCTAGGTCTGTACTGTAAGCCCAGAGGAAAGCACCAAAAGTTACCTAAATAATAAAGCCTTAGCCAACCTCAGACGTCCACCAAAGTTTCGCTTTTTTCATATTTCACTCCTTATTTCACTTCTCTCATTTCTTACAGAAGGGGGATAATGAGACCTTCTGAGGTGTGTGGTGGTCGGAGGAGAGACTCAGTAATGAGCTCTATGAATCACACTGGGTGCTTTTCTGCCCTCCCTGGAGTTTGAAATGTGTTTCCCACCAGAAGTAAGGGTAGTTTATTGGACTTACTTATTTTATTTTTTTAATCAAGTAAGTTAGGATAAATATGTGTGCAAATTAAACACACGCATTCTGCTTTTCTGAGGAAAGCACACTTGTATAAGTAGAAATCTGTTCAGAATATATATGTGTATGTTGCCCAATTATGAAGCTCAATTATAATCAAATTATTGCTGCCTGAGAAATAAGGAAGTCAGAGGAAGTAATTTAGTGAATTCCATGTCTACACATTTGGCCCAGCTCATACTTTTAAGTTTAATCATTGGGAGGAAAGTAGAAGGCCAGGAATGCATCCACTTCAGCAAAAAGTCCCCAGGTAATATTATTCACTTCTCTCAGACATCTGATCTGTTTAAATTACCTTATTAGAAAAATTGCTGGCAAAAGTGTTTGGTTTTTTTTTTTGTTTTTTTTTTTTAACATGGGCACATGTTCTTTTGTCATTCTTTGGGAAAAGAAATGGAGATTCTTAATAAAGCTGGAAAAATGATTTCAAGATTTTGAAGACTTGAAGGAATTATTGATGAGTTTCCATCTTCCTGGTATCTAGTCTCTGAAACCAGAAGAAGCTTCAAGAAGCAGCAAAAGGAAACAACCACCAAAACAAACAAATCAGCCAAACACAGGACCCTCCACAGAAACCTGGTTTTAACTGTTAATCAAATTGAGATCATGGTAAAGCATAAACATCTCAGGTGCTGCTTTTTTTTTTCACAATTTCCTCTTAAATTTATTAATATAATAATACTCAGGATATAGAGAATCTTGTCATGGGTCCTTGTGAGATATCTAGGATGAGTCAGAAACATGGATTTTCTTCATTGTTTGCCACCAGACAGTAAGAATGCCAACGTAAAGGAAATCTGTCTCCAGCCCATAGCAATCTGTGTTCTTCCAGGATTAGTTCCCCTGCCCCTCCTGCAACAATCAAACAAGCAATAGCACAGGGCATCGCAAATTCCTCTCCACGTGGTTATGCAACACTCCACCATGGTTTTGTCCTGGGCATCTATATGTCCTGTCTCCTCAGGGACATGATAACATCCTTAAGTGGTAAAGCCAAGGGCTGGCACTTGTTGATACCAATGACCCTACCATGGTGTTTAAAATTTTTGTGAGCTAAAGTCAGGCCCTCCCAGGATTTGTGGGTTAAGAGTCACATTAAAGTTACCCTACACCACTGAAACAAACTCATGAAAAGCAAGGAAGGAAGGAAGGAAGGAAAGAAGGAAAGGGGGGAGGGAAGGAGGGAGGGAGGCAGGGAGGAAGGAAGAAAGAAAGGACCAAGGAAACCAAGGTAGTAAGCATCCCACCATGGAAGCATGAAAAAGGAAATTATTTTTGCAAATCCAAAAGAGAAATAAAGTAAATATGGATTTATTATCCTATACATATATATTTATAGTAGTGAATGTGGAATTTCTTCAGTATTTGGATTAAGCAAGTTGAAGATGTATGTATTTTTATATAGTTAATGTTAAATAAACAGTTATTTTTTCAGCAAATTTTCTTGTTCAAAACTATATAATAAACCATTTTATTGTTTCAAACAAGAGAGTTGTAAGATAAATGAAAATGTCTGAAAGGAACTTTAAAGTAGTCAGAGAAGGCAATAGATTTTTAAATGCAATGCATTTTTAAGTAATTAATTTTTGTAAAATCCTTTCAAATTGTCCACGGGAACGCAATTTCTATGGTAAATGTAAAGTGGTAGGTTTGAAGCTTATACTAGAACTTCAGTATTGAAATACTAAATGTACAATTTTTATTTCTTTCTCTGTGTAATTGGACAAAGAGAAAGTTTAGTGGCCAGACTAACATAAGAGGAGAAAGGGATCAATACAATTTTCAAACTAAATAAGTTCTCACTGCTTTTTTTATTTCTCTTGTCATTTATGAAACAAAATGCCATCAGTGTTTCTGTCCACATTTTTAATAAAAATCTCTAAGCCAGACAACGTTGTTGACATAATGATAATGGCTACCCAAATTTCTCCTGGGTATTAGAATATTAAAATATCATTTGATATTGTTAATTTTCCATCATAACCAGGTGTCTCATCCTATTTATCTTAAAATTAACAGGATTGTTATCAAATTCATCCAATATTTGAATATATTTGTCAGGAACCATAAAAAATGCTTAGAATTAAAAATAAATGCCCCAACAAAAAAATAAATAAATAAATAAATGCCCAGTTTCTAAGATTTAGGAGTTTGAATTGAGTTCATTTTGGTTGAGTTCAATTTATGTATGATTTCTAACCAAGAACACATTGACCCTATTTGAAAAACTTTATAATTCCATAAAAAAACGTTTTTATTGTTTGTAATTTTATTTTCTTATTTATTATTTATCTCAAATGTTAAGTTTAACGACAAAGCAGGATTAAAGCTAATTCAAAATTCAGAGGAATGCTGTCAGACCAAAGTCCTTCAAACAGTAGAGATAACTGAGTCATGTCAAGAATAACTTTTTTTTTTCAATTCTTACCAATTGAAGATAATATTTTCTCATTCTAGTCAGATGAGCATAGACTTTGGAATAAACACAATCTGGGTTCAAATCCCAACTGTCTTTCTTACGCGCTCAGGTAAATTACTTTCCCTGTCGGAAGAACCATTTTCTCGATGTTAAAAATGCAGTCCTCTGAATGACCCAGGAATGCAGGGTTTATAGAGTCCTGGGACAAATGAGCAGCATTTCGTGGTAACTCAAGTTCATTAACCAGAAGAAACGTAGCCTACCTTTGAAATTACAAAAATGTGATCGTTTTCAATAAAAAATATGGGTATGTGTGGAGATTTAAAATTTTAAATGTTTGCAGGACAAACCTATACTTTATGCTTCTGGTGGAAGGTCAGATCATCCTTAAGCATTTATTTTCAATTTTAAACAATTGTAGGAAATTTATGGATTTCCATTTATGGATTCTATTTATTTCAAATAAACAGGCCAAGTTTGTTTTGCAGTAGATCATGAAAGGATGTGCTTGTTACAACAATGACAACAGGAGACCAGTTGGGTAGATTTCAAGACTGTGGAATGTGGCATTTTAGACTCTAGCTCCAGCCCCTCAGGTCCCAGCTGTGTTACTTTGGATAAATTACTTAATCTCTCTGAGCCTCAGCATACTCACTTAAAAACGGGATGTTAATTGGATTATTACTATAATTTCATAAGATAATGCCTGCAAAGTGCTTGGCACAGATCAATGGCCCACAAATGTCAGCTGCTACGATATTGATGCTGCTGCTTATAACGTTGATGATGGAGACTGTGATGATGCTGCCAAGCAGACTTTCCAGGGACACAACAAGTAAATAAACATCTTACTTCTTTTAAATTATGGAAGCACTGCTCTTAAAGGATTTGGCTGGACCACAACTTTCGTATCTCAAGAGCTGAGGTCTCCCAGCTCTATGGGGCGTTAAAGTGGATGCAACATGGAGGAAGCCCAAGACTGGAAACACTTATTTCCATGATTATAACCTGGAGTTCCATGCAGGAGAGCCATGGTCTGGGAGATGTTTCAGCTTTAATATTCGGAACAGGCCACATTTGAAGGAGAAGAAATCGTGTTTGGTGCTTGGTTCTCAATTCATGAAGACATGAGATTTTAGATATCTTCCCAGGGTCAAAATAAGCCAAGCAAAATACTCTTATCATTGAGAAGCTAACAAGGAGAACTTCAAATCATCTTTAATTTATGTTTATAAGTTTGATGGGGACAGCAGCAAGAAAGCATTCTCAGATTACACATCCAGGTATTTCACGGCCAGGGTCAATTTTGATATTTAGTGGAACTACCTAAAAACACAACTATACAGAATCAGGAAGCCACAGGTCCCATCACTTTCCCAGGCACAGAAGTAAAAACGTGTGCATAATTCCGTGCTAGTTCTGTGCCCTGATGCAAATAGTACATGAGCCACGGGATCAAGGTCCCCAGGATGTAACCCCGATCTCATGCCTGACTTGAATATCACCACCACCACCTTCCACAACTCGACTGTACCTGATGCTTGGTGAAAATGCTGATTTCCAGCAACCAGCACACGAAGGCATCATGCAGTGAGACGCTGTCCAGC
The DNA here is from genome assembly GCF_059928025.1 of Delphinapterus leucas. NCBI lineage: Eukaryota > Metazoa > Chordata > Mammalia > Artiodactyla > Monodontidae > Delphinapterus > Delphinapterus leucas. Next base: position 86,562,229 of record NC_143142.1, read on the forward strand.
TGCCCGTCATCCCCTAGCAGGCTTGCTGCCCTGGACATGGTGAGGAGGGTACCCGGCCCCCGCTCACTCCCAAGCAAGGCGATCCCGCATGGTCCCAAATGACAATCTCGTGTCTCCCAAATTATCAAGCCTCACAGTCTCCCTACGGCCTTCAAGAGAAGCCAAAGGACTCAGGAGTTCGTGGAAAGAACAGTGGACACCAGAGGGGCTTAGCAAAGGCACATGAGTAAGAGAAGGAAACGTGTATTAGACCTGCCACGCGGAAAGTTACTGTTACCTTCTTTTAATGATGTTAGGGAAAGAAAATAACATTTTCAATCATGCTGTTGAGTTTGAGGAATCTATGTTAAATACTTCCTAGGTGTCAACCACTGAGCTAGTGGAGGGGATGCGTGGTCATGGTGACCGGCAGAGGGTCTGCCCTCAGGGACATTAAGTTCTAGAGAGAACTTAATGAGTTCAGTGGGTTGGGGTGAAGAAGAGCTGCCACTGCCCTGCACCCCACGCCCCAACAAAAAAGACATCCACATCCTAACTCCTGGTACATGTGAATACTTCCTTAAAAAGCAAAACGGGACATTGCAGGTGGGATTAAGTGAAGGATTCTGCAGGGGAGATTATCTTGGTTATCCACGTGCCCCTTAGTGCACCCAGTGTCCTTAAAACTGAGAGTCAGAGGGATGCTGAGCTCCAGAAGGGGAGGCACCCTGGGACCCCAGGGACAGAGATGGAGTGATGCTGCCCCAGCGCCTGGGACCACCAGAAGCCAGAGGACATAAGAACAGCTTCTCCCCTCTGATTTCAAGCATTGCTACTCATTCCAGACTTCCAGCCTCCAGAACTGAGAGAGAATAAATTCCTCTCGTTTTAAGCCATGAGGTTTGATGTCATTTGCTACAGCAGCCACAGGAAAATACTACAGACACTGAAACAGTAAGAAATAGGTAAATTAAGTGATCACAGATGGTTTTCAGTGCCTCAGAGGAAACAAACAGAGCGTGGTAAGAGAATAATTTGGGAGACAGCTCACCCCTCAGGAGGACCGCTGGGCCTTGCTGCTTGGGAGTATAGACCCTCGCCCTCACCCACGCTATCTCCAGGGACCACTTTCAGCTCTGAGGCTTCTCTTTTCCAGCCATCCTGTCTCGGTCTGGGGCGCCTGAATTGGGAGCCTGAGATGGATGGTGACTCTGCTTTCTCCCTTCACCCCCATCAGCCACTACATCCACTCACGCATCTCCTGATCTGCGCCTCCCTTCATCTTCTCGGGCGTATCCCTACTCATGACTCACCTGGATTACCTGAGTCTCCTATTTTGTACCTCAGTCTGCAGCTTACCTGCCGTCAGCCCATGCAGCCATCTTCCAAAAACCCTAATGCAGTTTTCCTGCTCTGAGCATCCTTCCTGGCTGCATGCTGCTGGGAAGACCGAGCCCACTGTTTGGGCAAGGTCTACGGGCCCTTCCTCATCTCCTTCTCAGGCTCTGAGCCTGAGTACTGAACCCCTGTGCGTGCCTCCCCCATGCTGTGCTCCTTTGCCCTTGGGCCTCCACCTGTTTTATTTCTTCTACTGGAAGCACTTCTTCCGTTCTCCAAGTTAGGCTTCAAGGCTCCATTGATGTGTTACTTCTCGAAAGACATGGCCCTGTTATGTTGGGCTCTAGTGGTCCCTCCCCTCCTTCCCCACTGCCCTCCTCAGACCATATCTTCATTCTTTCGTTTAATGACTGCCTCACACTGTAATCTCCAGGAGGGCAGGAAGTTTCCAATTCATTACGATTTCTTGAAGAGGATTAGAAAAGGATGGAGATCTACCCCATGAACTAGATCTTCCTTGGGATTGTGTCGGGGTATATATTTTTCATCAATATAGCATTGCGGTGAACAAAAATAGACCCAGAACATCTTGTTTAGTGGTACCAGGAAAGAGGCAAATAACAGAGACAGGTCCAAATGTGTCATGTCGCAGAAGACATGCTGCCCGGGGGGCTCTTGCTGGAGCCAGCACCTGAGAAGCAGCTCTTCAGCAGTGATCGTGCACGACATTCCAGGTGAGAGAGGTGTCACGAGAAATTTCATCACAATAAAGCAACGGAGTTTACAACTGACTCTTCAAAAGCTTAATAAACTAGAAAAGATTTCAGGTCATCCCTAGAGCGAGAGGGCTCTCATACCCTTGCATTCCAATGGGCTTAATTGAGAGGGATGGGGAGGTTAGGGTAATAGAATTCAGCCTCATTGCTGTACACTCAGCCTGTAATAAGCACCATCATTGACACACCATCGATATCCCTGGCAATTATAAATATTGCAGTGTTTCACTTTCAGGCAAACTCAGGGCCTGGGGGAGGGACTGGGTTCCAACACATCATAAATATCATCCTTCATGTGTGTTCCTAGAAAAAACACTGGAATCACTGCTCTAGATCAGAGATAAGCAAACATTTTCTAGACGGGCCATACAGTAAATATTTTAGGTTTTGCGAGCCCTATGGTCTCCATGGCAACTAACAAACTCTGCTACTGCTAAAGCAGCCTTCGACAATACATAAATGAGTGGGCACGGCTGCGTGCCAATAAAACTTTATTTGTGGAAAATGAATCACGAAATATGATTCATCTTCTGATTTTTAAAAAATCATATAAAAATGTAAAACCATTCTTAGCTCAGGACCATACACGATCAGGTGGCAGCTGGATTGGGCCCATAGGCCAGAGGGTGAGAATCCTTGCTCTGCATCATTAAGAAAACCAAAAAAGACCAATAGTGAGTCATTCATGATAGATTAGAATGCGTAATAAACACAAAAATGACTAAACATATACCAATATCCAAAAACTTTTTTCAAATATTAAGGATAAAAAAATTACAATAGAACACATGTTTTAAAACACAGGATATAAACAGGTTAATAAAACTGGAGATGCAGCAGAAAGTTTAAAAAAATAATAAATTCCTTATATTGCATAAAGGGAGAAATTTTCTACCATTTAAAATCTTAATTAGACTACTGCAATATTTATTTTTAAAGTTTTAGCTAACTACTGGTAAAATTTTAAACATGGCATGTACTTTCTAAACCACAAGAGAACAAAAAAAGAAAGAACAAAGTGAAGAAAATGAAGTCTATATTGCCAAAGTCAGGAAACAAATAATCAAGAAAATAATTCTTTAAAATTACAACGTTAGAAGAGACAACTAAGACCCCACATTCTCATGTATTCATTAAACAAGAGATGACCTTCAGAGCCACAGCAACAATCCATTTAGAAAACATAATAAAACAGGACGAATAACAAAAATTTAAGGAAAAACTTCTTATACACTTAAAAACACTCTTGCAAATGACTATATGGTCAAAGAGGAAATTAAAAGTGCAATAACAGAAAAAATAAAACATGAATATTACAGATTAAAATCTATGTACCTGAAGCTGTAACCACAAGTACTTGCATTCTTTCTATATAGAATACAAGTACTCCCTCAACTGCATTCTATATGGAAAGAAAACAGATGAAGTATTCAAATCATGTATTTATAAAATAATTTCAAGCCTGCCTAATTTAAAGAAAGCAGAGAGGAAAACATAATAAAGAAAAAGGCAGAAAACAGTAAATCAGAAGAACAAACTCTAGAGTGGGTGAATGGATCAGCAGACAGGAGATGGGGAGGAGGGGAAAGGAGAGGCACTGGAGGGCACTGGGCGGGGCTGGGTGGCCCATCAGTGGTCACCAGCCTATCGCTGGGCTGTTCCACTCTGGAGCCCAGTGGGTGGCTCCTGCTGGACGAGGAGGTGGACTGGCTTTCCTTCACTTGTCCCCTGCTGGTTTGCTGGTTCCTCTGGGCCAGTGCTCTCCAGTGGTCATATGCAGGATGCAAAGCAATACACAGCGTGTACTCATCCCCCCAAGTCTGCACACACGCCCCTCCCCCAGACCTCCTTGTCTTTAATCCTGCAATTCTGCTCCTTTCAGCCAAGCTCTCGGCCCCTGCCCAGATATTCATTTACTACTCACCTCTTATCTCTGCCATCCTATTCAGAACTCATCTTGAAGTGGACTCAGGTCAGGGCTCTGCATTTTAAGTGATCTCCCTATGCCCCCATTTTAACGGGGAGGAAAGCAGGTTAGTGTTTGGGGTCCCTGGTATCAGTGTTGGCTCAAGCTCTGTATGCAGTATCTCGATGGACCTGGGTGTTTTCCTTCCCCATCATGTTCAGTTACTCTAGTGAATGGCCATAGTCCCCCTGGAGAAAGAGTGGAACCGGTTATTGCACATAATTAGCATAACATGGCAAGATCCTTTCTCAGGGGGACCTGTCTTCCCTTCTACTGATGGACTTTCACCTGGAAACTGGGCAAGGGATCCAGATTTTACCCTAACTGACATACGACTTTTTTAGATCATTTTGGTGATATAAGTCAGGCAATACCTTCATCGGCCCTCTAACTGTTTCACCCTTAGGAACACCATGGTCTAGTTTCCAGGACCACAGATTCTGTAGGTCCAGGTGCCCCGTGAACATTGGGTCCTTACTGCTAAGTGATTACATGCATTTTATCTCTAACCCTAGATGCCGGGCCTCTGACACTCTGGAATGTTATCATCCTTACTGATGCCAGGAGGCTAGGCGCAGAGTAGCATTTCTCAAGTCAGCCCTCTCGGACTGGAAACGGCCCACAGCTGGGCTTCTCGCAGCTGACGCTGGTCGCTGGAGCGTTCTTCCTCGTGTTAATGACAGGAGTGTCCTCCACACGCTCCAGGGAACACAGTCGGCCAATGCACTCTCTGCTCTCGTATAATAAATGCATTTTTAAATGACTCTCTAAAGACAGCCCACGGGTGAGATATGCAGTAGGACGCTGTGTGCATGCACAGGAACACAGAGTGCAGAGGCCGTTGAGGCATCTGCTACAGGAGAAATGGAGAAACCTCCCACACTGGTCCCCAGTTAACAATGCATATCCTAACTGCAGTGAAAAGTTGTGGGTTTTTCTCTCTCCCTTCCTCTGTCAACCTTGTTTTGACATCCTCTTAGGATATAACTTCTTTGCCATGTGTGCAATCTGGTGGGTCTCACCACTAGGGCTCCTGCCCATCCCTTGCCCAAGAGGGAGCACATGACCCAAGCCTGCCTAATTGGACTCTCTATCCAAGAGAGTCTTGAACAGAATGTGCAAGGATAAAAAAAAATAGTTGGATCTCATTAATTCCAGTCGTGGTTCCTTGACATAATCATTGGTTAGTTCTTGCTACTCAGAACCCAGAAGATGTCCTGATTCCTGCTTTTTACGAGAATGTTTCTCCAGTATTCTCCTTATTTCTATGAGCTCCATAATATCCTTTCAGTAAAACCATTTCATGCTTACATTGGTTATAACAAATTTCTGTTGCTTGCAATCCAAGAACCCTGATATGGGTGGATATTAGTGCTCCAACTTTACAGATGAGAAAACTGGGCCTCAGGGTATAGAGTGAACTGCATAAAGTAACTCAACTACTAAGAGACAGAACCAGCACTCAAAACCCTTGATTCCAAGTGTAGTGCTCTTTTTTTTTTTTTTTTGGCGGTACACGGGCCTCTCACTGTCGTGGCCTCTCCCGTTGCGGAGCACAGGCTCCGGACACGCAGGCTCAGCGGCCATGGCTCACGGGCCCTGCCGCTCCGCGGCATGTGGGATCTTCCCGGACCGGGGCATGAACTCGCGTCTCCTGCATCGGCCGGCGGACTCTCAACCACTGCGCCACCAGGCAAGCCCAGTGCTCTTTTTATTATGACACAATGCCTCCCTCTTAGGTATTTTTATTCTGGAAGCAACCCCTAAAAATTTCTCTCAGCTCTAGACAATAGAGTTATAAACATTTGATGTAGATCTATCTGAATTGCTTTAAGAGATCAAAAGCCATTTCAAAGCATGAGCCCTGTTTTTCTAGTTCTTTATATTCCCATCCCTTATTTTCAAGTACATTGTCTTACATATGGTGTCTTGTATATTTTTAGATATATCTGCTGATTGATTATCCAAAGGAGATATAAACATTCAAGAATTGTTTAGCTAACCACCTCTTGAAATGCATCCTTCACCAATTCTTAGATTTTTGGGGGGTGTGTCTGAACCAGTTTTTTGCCCTTAACACTCCTGCCCATTCATACATCTTTGATAAAAAGCACCCTGCCGTGTTCTAGATCCTTATGCCCCTGTACTTCGTTATTCTGATTGTAGCTCCATGTCTAGACACGGGACCTTGGGATTAGATGCTTCCCTTGAAGAATCTTTGGCTCCCTGGGGTCGGCCCTCCCACTTCCACTCTGAGTGGTCATCCCTCCTAATCCTCTGCCATCATCAGTGAGATCCCAGGTCTTCCTTTCTGCTTCCGAGGGAATTCAGACAGCGAAGAAGGTTTCTAAACTCTCTCATACTAAGCTTTTGACATTCTATTGTACAAATAAACAGGCAACATTTTTCCTGATAGCGACGCATGTTGCTTTTATTGCCTTCCTTAGAAATTTGCCCCACGAATCCATCTTTATTAAATATCAACTTTTTATTCATTCTTATGAGGTATATTTTTATACTTTTAGTCTCCCCTCTTAGCATTTTTGGTGTCCACTTCTATAGACGTATTTTTTCCCCAAAGTATTGCACTGTTAAACTAAATCGTGAACTCCTCGGAGGTGACATTTATTCACCTTTGGCTCCCTGGAGTTCAGTGAGGCACCTATTACCTGGTGAGCACTTTGTGTTTGTTGATTGAGTAATGAGTCGCTATATCCACAATAACTAGTACACATGTATACTGCATTTCTATGTAAATGTATCCCTTATTCTCCATAAAATATTCACGCCAACACTCTACTGCAAGCCAAGTATGACCTTTTGTTTAAATTCTATTAATATGATGGTGAGCATTCAGTCTGATGAGACAGCGGCAATTTCAATTAAAGTAATCACAGCTGCCAGTTCAGCCCAGATGTGGTGGAGAACAGGGTGGAGAAGGCTGCGTACGGAAATCTGTGGTCTTCGAGGGATTGTAACGTGACTCCTTAGGCCAGGTGTCATCTGCTGGCCACAAAGAGGATTCTGCATTTTCTATTCCTTGCATTGGCACATGACATACTGTATTTAATTCCTGTAAGAGGACATCCCTATCTGGGTTGAAATGAAGGAAAGGGCTGAATTCAAAGGTCGCATGTTTTTCTTTGTAAAGATCACTAAATAGTAGGATAGGAACACGCCATATGTTTGAAGTACAATACAGAGAAGTAGAAAGATGAAATTTACTTCCTTTTCAAGCTCGGTTTCTGTTTGATTTAACTGAAATATAATTGCCATTGAATACCTGCCCACAGGTCAACTCCATCCTCTCGGGAATGGACCACCGAGGGGGAAAAAACGTAATGCAGCATTCAGGTTGAATTCGAGGGAGGCCAAATCAAAATGTGCAGTAACATTTATCTCCCCTTCCGAAGCTCCTTTGTCCTGTTTTTTTCTCCCTCAAACCCACTCTACATTAATTCATTGTTATTAGCCGTTTCTTCTGGAACTTGTCTGTCACACAGTGGATGTGATAATATACGGTTAGAAGGCAATACAGGCCCTGAGTGACAACGCTGGTCATTTCTTTGTATGAAAAGCCCTATGGTAATCTTCGGGATCATGAATATTTAACTGGGGATATCTGTTTGTGAAGGTGTGTGTATCTGCGAGCGTATGTGTTTGCCAGGCTATGCTATCCACGGTGAAATGATCCCTAACCAAGAGTGTGCGAATAAACAACTCATGTAAATTCCAAACACCACAGGACATCCAGCATCAGTGCTCTGGGATATGATTAGCTTCTGAGTCCTGGGACTCTGTGAAGCCAAGATAGATAGATCTCGGTGGAACTCAGCACAAAATGGGAGAAAAACAGAAACGGAAAGGGAAGAGTAGAGTCAGAATGAAACAACAGACAAATAAATACGAGCGGAAAATCATTAGTGTCAATTACCCTGGTTCAGCTCGTATGTGACCAAATATAAAAATGCTTTGGGGATTGAGTTGCTGAAAAATTCAACAGATAGAGGGAACTGGGGCATGTTAATATCCTTCTGGAAGGCTTAATTTGGGGTGTGGGGGATACAGTCTTATGTTTTATATTTTTAGTCCCTCTGATGGGCAGCACTTTCTAGTGAGACAGTGAAAGCGACAACGAATGGATTCTGGGGGGAAGGGGACAACAAAAGGATGCTCTCTCTAAAAGGCACCTTTTCTAAGTAAAAGCAGGAAAATTGTTGCCCTTATAATATCAGGTTAAAGGACAGTGTAAATACTTGGTAAACGGGAAGGGAAAAAGCCGTTGTTTCCATTAGGGCTACGAAGGGGGGCTGCACATCTTTTAAGACATACGCCGCATTTTGGTAGACGTGGAGAGAGGGTGGAGAGGTTTACATGAGCACCAGCCCTGTGCCCAGTGGCATCCGTTTCCCGAGCATCACGGCTCCCCCAACACACATACACAGGAATAAGGACCAGGAGACATGTATCCATTCAACAAATTATTAAACGTATAAGTATACGAGGGGGTCAAACAAGAGTACAGGCCAGGGAGTTTATAACTGCCGTGCTAGGGAATTAGAAAGCTGGTGAGGATTTCATGGAAGCTGATGGAGAATCAAGAGATGCGTCATCCAGTCCTGGTGACAAAATCCCTGGAGAAGCTGTCACGCGTATCTTTTGGGCTTCATTTCTCCACCATTAAAGTAAAAGTACGGAACTTAATGATCATAAGGACATTTGTGGTTTCATATTTAAGGAAAACAAGAAGTCAGTAAAATCTGATATATGTACGTGTTTAGCACAGATATGTTTAGACTAAACACACATTTACTATGTTTAGTTTTCCAATTCATGAACTTTCCATTGGTTTAGATCTTTGATTTCTTTTATCAACATTCCCTAGTTTCCAGCATACAAGTTCTATCTATTATTAGATTGATATCTAAGCATTTAGACAGTTAGTTTTTTTGGAGCAATATAAACGGTATTGTACTTGCAATTTTGGTTTCCACATCTCCACAGTTTGCATATAGAAATTTTTGTGTACTGATTTTTTGTTCTGTGAACTTGCTGATCTCACTTATTAGTTCTACCAGGGTACGGTGGGATGTTTTGGTTTGTTTGCTTCTAAATTCCTTGAGATTTTCTACCTAGACCACCATGTTATCTGCAAATAGGGACAGATTTATTTCTTCTTTTCTTATATGTATGAATTTTATTTCCTTTTGTTTCTTTATTGTAATGGCTAGAACTTCCAGTACTATGTTGAATAATAATGATGAGATTGAACTTGCTTAATTCTCAAGTTTAAATTAATATATCTTGGGCTTCCCTGGTGGTGCAGTGGTTAAGAATCTGCCTGCCAATGCAGGGGACACAGGTTCCAGCCCTGGTCTGGGAAGATCCCACATGCCACAGAACAACTAAGCCCATGCGCCACAACTACTGAGCCTGAGCTCTAGAGCCCAAGAGCCACAACTACTGAGCCTGTGTGCCACAACTACTGAAGCCCACACGCCTAGAGCCCATGCTCCCCAACAAGAGAAGCCACTGCAATGAGAAGCCCGTGCACCGCAACAAAGAGTAGACCCCGCTCACCGCAACTAGAGAAAGCCCACATGTAGCAACAAAGACCCAATGCAGCCAAAAATAAATTAATTAATTTAAAATAAATAAATTAATATATCTTTTGACACCCTTCACCCATTTTTGGGGTCTAAAGGTATAAATTTCCAGTTACAACATAAATAAGTCATGGGTATGTAATGTACAGCATGATGACTATAGTTAGTAACACTGTATTGTATATTTGAATACAAATACAAATATTTGTATATTTGAAAGTTCCAAAGATCTTAAACATTATCATCACAAGAAAAAGAAAAAAAATTGTAACTATGTATGGTGACAGATGTTAACTAGACTTATTGTGCTGATCATTTTGCAACATATACAAATATTGAATCATTATGTTGTACACCTGAAACGAATATAATGTTATATGTCACTGATACCTTAATAAAAAATTAATATAATGCATCGGTCAACATACTAAAAAGAAAAATCACATGAAAATAAAAAAAGGATTTAAAGATTTTAGAGATTTTTTTTAAACTTTCAGTAAACTAGGAATAGAAAGGAATTTTCTCAACTTGTTAAAGACTATCTACAAAAAAAAAAAAAAAAAAACTACAGCTAATATACTTAATGGTAAGAAACTCAAAGCTTTCCCACTAATATCAGGTACAAGACAGGGAGATCTCCTCTCAGTACTCCTTTTCAACATGGCACTGGGAGGTTCTAGCTAATGCTATAAGAAAAGGAAACAAAAGGCCTACAAATAAGGAAGGAGGAAATAAAACTGCCTTTGCAAATGATAAGATTGTCCACGTAGAAAACCTGAAATAATCAACAAAAAGAAACTCTTGGAACTAATATAGCAAGGTTTCAGGATACAACGTTAATATACAAAAGTCAATTACTTTCCTATATACTAACAATAAACAAGTGGAATTTCAAATTAAAAACCTTTACATTAACACCCAAAACATGAAATACTTAGGTATAAATCTAATGAAATAGATAGAAGATCTGTACATGAAAAACTACAAAAGTCTAATGAAAATTACCAAAGAAAAACTAAATAAATGGAGAGATATCCCATGGTCATGGATAGGAAGTCTCAATTGTGTCAAGATGTCAGTACTTCCCAATTTGACCTATAGATTCGAATGCAATCCCAATCAAAAATCCCAGGAAGTTACTTTATGAATCTTGGCAAACTGATCCTACGATTTATGTGCAAAAAACCTAGAGTAGCCAACACAATATTGATGGAGAAGAACAAAGCTGGAGGACCAACACTACCCAAATTCAAGACTTGCTATAAAGCCACAGTAATCAAAACAGTGTGGCATTAGCAAAAGAGTAGACAAGACCAGTGTAACAGAATAGAAAGCCCAGAAATAGACCCACAAGGAGCAAAGGCAACACAATTCAACAAAGATAGTCTCTTCAACAAATGGTGCTGGAATATCCACATGTAAAATCATGAATCTAGATACAGACCTTCATAAAATTAACTCAGAATTGATCATAGACCTAAATGTAAGACAAAAGCAATAAAACTCCTAGAAGAAAACATAGGAGAAAACCTAGATGACCTTGGGTATGACTATGACTTTTTTGATAAAACACAGAAGGCATGATCCATGAAATAAATACTTGATAAGCTGGACTTCATTAAAATTAAATGCTCTGCTCTGAGAAAGACACTGTCAAGAGAATGAGAAGACAAGCCCCAGACTGGAGTAAATATTCACAAAAGACACATCTGATAAAGGACTGATATACAAATATACAAAGAACTCTTAAAACTCAACAATAAGGAAAAACAACAACCTGATTAAAAACTGAGTCAAAGATGTTAAGAGACACCTCACCAAGGAAGATGTACAGATGGCAAATAAGCATATGAAAAGATGTTCCACACCATATATCATCAGGGAAATACAAATTAAATCAACAATGAGATGCCATCACTCACCTATTAGAATGGCCAAAATCTGGAGCTCTGACAACACCAAATACTGTCAATGAAGTGGAACAATAGGAACTCTCATTCATCACTGGTGGGAATGCAAAGTGGTGCAGCCAAATTTGGAAGACAGTTTGTCTTTCTTGGTGGCTTCTTACAAAACTAAACATACTCTTAACATATGATCCAGCAGTCACACTCCTTAGCAATTACCCAAAAGGGTTAAAAACTTATGACCACACAAAACCCTGCACACGGATGTTTATAGCAGCTTTATTCATAATTGCAAAACTTTGGAAGCAACCAGGATGTTCTTCAGCAGGTGAATGGATAAATAAACTGCGGTCCATCCAGACAATGGAATATTACTCAGCCCTAAAAAGAAAGGAGCTATCAAATGATGAAAAAACATAGAGGAACCTTGAATACATATTACTGAGTGAAAGGAGTCAACCTGAAAAGGCCACACACTGTATGATTCCAAATATATGACATTCTGGAAAAGGCAAAAATATGGAAACAAGATCAGTCATTTCCAGGGGTAGAGGGAAGGAAGGATGATTAAAAGAAGCACAGAGGATCTTTAGGGCAGTGAAAATACTCTGCATGACATTATGATGGTGAATACATATCATTATTCATTTGTCCAAACCCATGGAACATGTAACACCAAGAGTGAAGCCTAATGTAATCTACGCACTTTGGTGACCATGGTGTGTCAGTGTAGGTCCATCAGTTATGACATGTACTTCTCTGGTGGAGAATGTTGATAGTGGAGGGGCAAGAGGCACGTGGGAAATCTCTGTTACTTCACTTCGATTTTGTTGTGAATTTAAAACTGCTCTAAAAAAAGTCTTAATTTTAAAAAATTGATATAAATGACAAATACAAAAATGTTGCAAAGCTTTTGACAAATTATCTTTTTATATGTAAAATATCTGACAAATCAAAGGGCCCGGGAAATTAAAAATTGAAAAAATAATGATTACCAAATTGAATATCTTCCCAAATCGGCATTTTTACAACAAATCCTGTGTTGAAAATTTTCGAAGGATAGCTTTCGTTCAAAATGAAATAAGTGTGTGTACACATATACACATATTATACAAAGTTTTCATCTTAAATATAACAGGGGACAAAAGAATTTCACTAGTAGACAAGGGTAAGAATTACTGTATTGATAAAGAAAAGTCCCAGCATGATGAGCTTCAAAGAGCAAATGTCCTGAGTGTGCCTTGAATATTGCTGTCACCTTTGGTGATAGTTGTGTGTCAGAGGGGATGTACTTTCTCTTACTGACTAATTGTGCTGGAAGAGACTCTGATCTTCCTGGGTGCCCACCCAGGAGACAGAGCAGAAGCAGGACCTGGAGAGAGTGACCTCGCGGAGCTGTGAGGTCACCAGGCACAGGCAGTGGCAACAAGAAGCCGCAATGAACTGCTGGGAAGTGAAATGCTCATTTTCTCCACACAATGCCAGTGGCACGTCCACCCATCCAGTCCCACCCTGCCTGCCGTCCTGGGTCGCGGGAGGAAAGAGCTCTCACAACCTCATCACCCCTTTGTACCAGACGCCCCCAGATTCCCCCGACGCTCTGTGCCACCTGGGTTCTCCATCCTCCCCGTGTGCACTGGACATTTAAACATCATCTCTGTTAGGTGTGGAAACTGATATTTTGATCGATTTTATTAATAAAAATGCTGTGTGTTTTCAAACATTTTCATTCCATAAATATAGGCTGAACAATATCTTCCTTCCTTTAAGCATCTCATATTTATTGCAAGGTTTTATTAAAAATAGGAAATAAAGGGAAATAGAGAAACAGTAATTAATTCTCCCATAGAGACCAGTGTCTTCCACGGTTTTTTTATAGAGCTTTTTTTTAAATTGGAGTATAATTGCTTTACAATGTTGTGTTAGTTTCTGCCCCACAGTGGAGTGAATCAGCCACACACATACACACATCCCCTCCCTCCCCACCCCCATCCCACCCAACTAGCCCATCACAGAGCACCGAGCTGAGCTCCCTGTGCTATACAGCAGGTTCCCACTAGCTCTCTGTTTTACACACGGTAGTGTATTTATGTCAAACCTAATCTCCCAATTCATCCCCGTGTCTTCTATGTTTTATTTTTAAATTGTGAGAACAAAACAAACAGAATTTGCTGGTCCCGGTAATTGTATTTTTTCAGACTAACCTTGCTGAGTGCCAGGGCTTTGCTCCCTAGGGTCCCTTCTCTGTGTGCCTTATCCTTTCCTTCCTGTTCCTTTCCTTCACCCTCTGTGCCCTTTAGAAATGGCGCAGGTGATGTTTGGCAGCCCTGCATCTTCAGAGCTATCACACAGGTGCCAGCAGAGAACCTCCCTGGTGTCTGAAAGGTAACATAAACAAGGGAGCACAGGTGATGGGAAAGAGTCCTCGTCAGTTTGTACCTGACTTCACAGCATCATCTAATCCAGATTTTAGAAATAACTCTTGGTGGGCCCGGCTGTCTACAGTGCTGCCCCCTTTCCTGGTGTTATTGGAGGCTCAGCTCTCAGAAAAGGCCTGCTCCCCGCTCCTTCTAGAAAGGCTGCCTGATCACCTGTCAGCCGTGAGACTTACAGGTGCACCTGGCATCGGCATCCCCCCGAGTCGGGCGCGAGGCCTCTGACGTGTCATGAGGGGAAAGTTACATCCACCGAGATCTGCGGGCTGGGGGTTGCTGACACATGACGCGCAGGTGCAGCCGGGCCGGCCACAGTCATAAAACGCCTCCTCTTCCCTCTGACTCTTCCCTCTGTCCTCTTGCTGCTTGCCAGGCTGGCCCGCAGCTGACACCCCATGTGTGCGTGGGACAAAACTCAGCTGCCAGCTCAGTGGTACAGAAACGTACTGGCCAAAAAGAAAAACAAGGAACTGTAAACTTTTAGCAGGGTATGATATGCTAGTTTCTTGGTGAAAACTTGGTGGCCCAGACACATGGAAGAATTTATTTTTTTTTTTTGCAAGTAAATTCACCCATGAAATCTGCTCTCCACCGCCACCTTCCTTCCCCACCTGCACAAGGTTTCACCTAAGGACACACCTCTGAGCCATCACAGGAGATAACGAGCATCTGCAGATACCTAATCAATCAGCTCCAGGTACCAAACTCCAGCGGGGCATGGACAAAGTTAACCAAGGCCGCCCTGGTTCCTATAATAGTCGCCGTGCTGAACAACTTAACTAGCAGATCTAGGCAGACCCCATCAATCTGACCCTCTGGTGCAAGACAGGGCTTCCTCAGAAGAAGAGGCTTCAGAAACCAGAAATCATTATGGGAATGCTTTTTAGGTTTTCCAGTGAGGATGGAGAACAGGGACGGAGCAACAGGAAAAAAAAAATGGAAAAGAAGAAAAGGAGGCAAATTACTGAAATCTAGCAGAGACAAGTACAAATCAATTACCTAAACAGCAGATGTAAAATGAAGGTGCAGAGATATCCAAGGCACTTACATGGTACCCAAATAATGCTGAAATTACAGAGCTGTCACTGCAGACCTGCAGAGTGGCCTCTCCCTGTGCCCTGTGGTTTAGTGCCTTCCTGAGAAGGATGGAGCGAGGCTGACCTGAGAGGCCCTGGGCAGAGGCGGTCAGGAAACTGCAGGGCTGCCGTGCTTTCCCCCGCATGCACCCTATGCTCTAGGGAACCAGCCTCCTCGGGGAGAGCAAGCCTCCTTTCTCATCCCAGCCAAAAAATAAAATATAAACCCATCCCTGGACCTTGGAGTGTAAGAAGGTAACACTGTAGATGGGCTGTTTCTTTATGGGAATAAAAAGGTTACTTTGTAAAGGACAGCAATGGGTTTTCTTTCTCAGGCAGTAAGTGCAAGCGACAGGAACTAAAAAGAGCTTAAGGGTATAAGGCAAAGATGCCTAAGTTCCCTTCTTAACTACCAAAAGCGTAAACATTTTAGACTGCTCAGAGATGAGTTTTCTACAGTTTCATTTTTCAAATGTCACACTTCTTAACCTTTAAAACACTAGTAGATCATCTTTTAAGCAAAATACTTTATATATGTTTTCGCCGCTGAAAAAGAAAACATAACCCTAGGACTGCTCCAATATGTAATTTTTAGTTTAAAAAAAATTAAAAATTGACACTAAAGAAAATGATGCTTCTCGCATTAAGGAATTGCCTCACATTATCCTCAGGTAGCCCCGGCAATCCCTGAATTGGACCGCAGGGAATGATATAATAATTCCACAGCCAAGGAAAGCTCTGTCTACCCAGAGATGCCCGTCCGGCTTTGTGCTGCTCTGAGTGTCTCCTGATGGGCTGAGACGTTATTGTTCGATTGAGAGCTGGTTTACAGATAAAGGTGGCCCTGTCAGAAGTTCTGAATAGCTCAAAGCTAATTGCTGACCCTAACAGGCCCAATTAGCTGTTACAGGCTCAGCAAGGCAGCCCCTGGGACCTATCCTTTCTTGCTCACATGTTGTGAAACTCTCCCTGCGCCGCTACCTTGGCTCTGGGCTTTGTAGTCACCATTCAACAGATCAAAGGTTTATTAGAAAGAATGGCTTCCATATCGGCCTCCGCAGGCAGACACGGGCATCCCACACGGCTACGCACACGACAGAAAACCCCAAAGCGCCCGTGTGGATGAGCAGGGACCCAGTGTGCTATTTTTAGCGCAGGTCTCAAACGATGCCTTAATGGCTGTAATTTGATGAAATAATCCCAAGCATTTAGTTCCCATAAACTCACCAGTCATCAACACTGGTTATGGCACACCCACTGGCTGGACCCCTGAAAGTGGGGATGCACACAAGCCCTTACAGCAGGCACACGTCTCCCACCTCCAGATCTGCCTGACCTCAAGAACACCTGCCAACACACACACACACACACACACACACACACACCCATGTAGGGCATTCTCTTGCTTTTACCTAAAATTTAATCATGTTCTTCTTGTTCTAGAATTCACATGTGATTATTATAGAAAATAAGGAAAAACAGACGAGGAGAAAAAGAAAGGGAAGAGCACCCACCATCCGCCTACACAACATTTAGACTTTGGGTTACAGGAATGTTATCATTTTACTTAAGATGCGTCATAAGTATCACGAGTAGTGACAGCATAATATTCCATCCTGTGCTGGGGTTGGTTTCCTGTTCTCCAATACTTTTAGCCACTTAAATAGTTTTCAATGTATTCCATCCTGTGCTGGGGTTGGTTTCCTGTTCTCCAATACTTTTAGCCACTTAAATAGTTTTCAATGTATTCCATCCTGTGCTGGGGTTGGTTTCCTGTTCTCCAATACTTTTAGCCACTTAAATAGTTTTCAATGTATTCCATCCTGTGCTGGGGTTGGTTTCCTATTCTCCAATACTTTTAGCCACTTAAATAGTTTTCAATGTATTCCATCCTGTGCTGGGGTTGGTTTCCTGTTCTCCAATACTTTTAGCCACTTAAATAGTTTTCAATGTTTTTGTTATTATGATCATTCTACATAACACTTTTTCTGTATTTTGGGGTGATTGACTTAGGATTTACTTCCAAAGTAAAAATATTCAGTCAAAGGATACCGATCTACATCACCAAATTGTCATCAGACGGAACCAAAACATCTTTTTCTCTGCTCAGAAATGTTTGGCAATGGTTTATGAGATATTCACTAGCGTTGTGTTATTATTTTTGGAAATATTTATCAAATTTTATGTTAGATTATTATTGTAATTGAACTTTTTCCATATGTTTGTTTGAAGTTTGTGGAAAATATTTGTTTGTGTCTTTTATCCACTTATCTACTAGGCTTTTAATGGTTTTTCTAATTGATTACATGATTTTGTTACATAGCATAAATATTTCTCCTTCACTGTTCTTAAATATTCTGAGTTGTTTCATTCAATGTTAGATTTTTAAGTACAGACATATGTTTTCTACATCTTTATCTAGTCAAATCTGTAAGTTTTCCTGTTAATTCTATTGCTTTAGGCTTAGAAAACTTTTGCAAGAAATCGGATACATATTAAATTATACAACGCACTCCTGAACAACCAATGGTTGAAAGAAGAACTGAAAAGAAGTCCAAAAATATCTTGAAACAAATGGAAATAGAAAACCAACATACCAAAACTTATAGGGTACAGCAAAAGTAGTTGTAAGAGGGAATTTTATAGTGAAAAACACTCCCATTAAGAAAAGAGAAAGATCTCAAACAACCTAACTTTATACCTCAAGGAACTAGAAAAAGAAGAATAGAGTCAGCTCAAAACTGGCAGAAGGGGCTTCCCTGGTGGTGCAGTGGTTGGGAGTCCGCCTGCCGATTCAGGGGATGCGGGTTCGTGCCCCGGTCCGGGAAGATCCCACATGCCACGGAGCAGCTGGGCCCGTAAGCCATGGCCGCTGGGCCTGCGCATCCGGAGCCTGTGCTCCGCAACGGGAGAGGCCACAACAGTGAGAGGCCCGCGTACCACAAAAAAACAAAACAAAACAAAACAAAAACTGGCAGAAGGAAGGAAATAACAAAATATCAGAGCAGAAATAAATTAAATAGATACCAAAAAAACAATAGGAAAGGTTCATGTAACTAAGCGCTAGTTTTTTGAAAAGATAAACAAAATTGACAAGACTTAGTTTCCTTAGTTAGACTAAGGAGAAAAATAGGGAAGACTCAAAATCAGAAATTTAAAAGGAGACATTACAACTGATACCACAGAAATACAAAAGATCATATGAGTCTACTATGAGCAATTATACACCAACAAATTGGGTAACCAAGAAGAATTCTTAGGAATAAACAATATACCGAGACTAAATCATGAAGAAATAGTAAACTGAATGAACCAGTGATGATCAGGGAGACTGAATCTGTAATTAGAAACCTCTTGACGAACAAAAAGCCCAGTTTCACTGATGAGTTCTGCTAAATATTTTAAAAGATTTAAGACCAGTCCTTCTCAAAGCCACCTATGTTTCTGTTATCCCTATCAAAATTCCAATCGTATTTTTTTACAGAAATAGAAAAAACATATATTTACAGAAATACAAAAATAGACACATAGACCAATGGAACAGTATTGAGAGCCCAGAAATGAACCCTTGCATATAGAGTCAACAGATACTTGACAAGGGAGTCAAGAATACACAATGGGGAAAGGATATTCTCCTTAATAAATGGTGCTGGGAAAACTGGATACTCACATGCAGAAGAATGAAGTTGGATGCTTATCTTACATCACTCACAAAAATTAACTTGGAATGAAGATTTAAATATAAGACCTGAAACAATAAAACTCCAAAAAAAAAAAAAGGTGGGGGGGAAAGCTCCTTGATATTGGTCCTGGCAATTATATTTTGAATCTGACACTAAAATCACAAGTAACAAAAGCAAAAATAAATAATGGGACTACTTCAAACTAAAAAGCTTCTGCACGGCAAAGGAAACAATCAACAAAATGAAAAGGCAACCTGTACAATGAGAGAAGATATCGGATAAGGGGTTAATACCCAAAATATATAAGAAACAAATACAACTCAATAAAAACAAACTACCTGATTAAAAAATAAACAGAAGAACTGAATATACATATCTTTTCAAAGACATACAGATGGTCAACAGATACATAAAAAGACGTTCCACACCACTAATCATCAAGGAAATGAAAATGAAAATCACAATGAGATATCATCTCACACAAGTTAGAACGGCTATTATCAAAAAGGTAAGCCACACCAAGTGTTGGCGAGGATGTGAAGAAAAGGGAACCCCTGTGCACTGTTGATGGGAATGTAAATTGGTGCAGCCACTATGGAAAACAGTATGGAGTTTCCTCAAAAAATTAAAAATAGAACTACCATATGATCCAACAATTTCACTTGTGGATGTATACCCAAAGAAAAGAAAATCACTATCACAAAGACATATCTTCATCCCTAGGTTTATTGCAGCATTACTAATGATAGCCAAGACATGGAAACAATCTAAATGCCCATCAAGGGGTGAATGGATAAACATGTGTTTTTATATATATGTAATGGAATATTATTCAGCACTGAGAAAGAAGGAAATCCTGCTGTTTGCAACCAATGGATGGAACTTGAGGGCATTATGCTAAGTGAGATAAGTCAGAAAGAGAAAGACAAATACTGCATAATCTCACTTATACACTAAACCAATATTTGGCGAATTACAGGAGTCAATAAAAGGCCAACATGCCATAATAAAACAATATTTGTATCCATTTTAGTAAAATGAATTAGGCACTTTTACTTTTTCCCCTCCTCCTTTGTTAATTTTAGCTGGTTTCTAAATCTTACCTCTTTCCTTTTTTAAAAAACAATATAGGTAATAACTTTCAATAAAAGAGTGGCAAACATAATCAATATTAACCACATTTAATTATTTTGAAATTTAAAAAATTTTAATTTGTATTAGTGCTCATAATAAGTCCTCTCCATAGGGTTTTTATATTTTTAGTTATTGCAATTTTTCTGAAGTGTTTCATTGAATAATTCATATAGTAACACCACTTGGCTAAATATAAAATTATAGAATTTTCTCCAATTTTTTTCATACCTTTGTAGAAGTTTCTCTACTGTTTCTTGTGTTTCTGTTGTTGATATTTTTCTTGCAAAACAGAAGACTGTGGCTTATTATTCATAGAAAAATTGGCTTTTTCTCTCCAGACCCTTACGTGATATTTTACTATGAAGATTAAAAATCCCAGAAATGTTATATCTATCTGTGGCTATCACTTTATCAGCTTCCCACTGAAAACAATAAGTTCTCTCAATTTTTATTGGCGGTCTACTTTTTTAATAGGAAAGGTTTCTTTTTCCTTATGGTTTTGATCATCACTTCAATGCTCTCTTTTACATTATGTCACACACACGTCATATCATGACATATTATCCCCATCTTTCTATCCCATTTTTCAGTGTTTTCATAGAGTTTTTATACTTTTATTACTTCACTATTTTGATGTCTTAATGCTGCCAACTTGTTATTTGAGACACCCATTGTGATTTCTGTACAACAAGCATCTTTTTTGTTTCTATTATACCTTTGTTTATCTTGGTTAATCCTTTTTTAACTGACATTTTTTTCAGATAATTGTGGATTCACTTGCAATTTTAAGAAATAATACAAAGAGATCCTTTGTATACTTTGTCCATTTTCTCCCAGTGATAACATTTTGCAAAACCATAGCATGATATCATAACCAGGATACTGACCCTGATAATCCACTGATCTTTTTCAAATTTCCCAGTTTTACTTGTGCCCACTTGTGCGTGCATATGTAGTTGTGTATTTCATCTACATGCCATCCCAGTCAAGACGCTGAACAATTCCAACAACCTCTTCTTGCCCATTCATAACCACGTCCAGCTAACTTCTTCCCGCCCGCAACTTCCTATCCCTAAATCTTGGCAACTTGTCTTCCACTTCTAAAACTTTGTTGTAACAAAAATGTTATGTAAATAGAATTACACAGTATCTAACCTTCAGGGTTGACTTCTTTTTCACTCTGGAGATTCATCCAAGTCTCTGCCTGTATTAACAGTTGGTTCCTCTCATTGAGAGCAGAATCCCATGGTATTGATGTAAATGGTTTGTTTAATCACTCACCTGTTGAAGAATGTCAGAGCTGCTTCCAGTTTTGGGCCAGTACAAATAAAACTGCTATGAACTTTCCTTATGTGAACATAAGCTCGCACTTTTGTGGGATAAACGTTAGCGAGTACAACAGCTGGATCATATGCTGGTTGCATGGTCAATTTTATAAGAAACTGCTGAACTATATTCGAGAATGGCTGTACCATTTGACGTTCCCACCGGCAATTTATAAGCGATTCTGCTGTTCTGCATCTTCAACCATCCCTTGCTGGTGTTATCATTATTTTTTATATTAGCCATTTTGGTAGGTATATTTTGATACCTGTATGAACTGTGGTTTTAACCTGTGTTTCCCTGCTGGCGAAAGACACAGAACATCTTTGCATGTGCTTATTTGAATCTGTACGTCCTGTTCCTTGAAAACTCTCTTCAGGTCTTTTGCTTATTTCTAAATGATATAGTTTTTAGTTTAATATCCAATGGTCTTTGATGACTTATAGAAATGCAATTGATCGCTGCATATTGGCCTTTTTATTTCGCAACCTTGCTAAACTCATTACTTTTATAGTGTTTTGGTAGATTCCCTAGGGCTTTCTTCAAACACAGTCACTTAATTCTTCTCTTTGGGATTTTAGCTCTCAAGAACTGATAGGCCAATGTCCTCCAGTTTTCTTAAAACTCCACTGGCTTTTGTGCCTGTTCGCATTCTCATTTTGGCACCCCAGAATCTTCCTTAGCACCATGGTTGGGCAGATCCGGGGGAAGGGGGAGGCGGCACGTAGAAAGTAAAGTTCACGTGATGTCTTTCCCTTCTATTCAGGGTCTGGTCCCATCATTTCTAACAGCCCTGGAGCCCTCCGATGACTGCAGACAGATGTTCTTCATGTTTTGTTTTATTTGAATTTTTTTTCTGGAGTTTCCAGTTGTTTTCAGTGGGATAGTCTGCCACAAGTTACTCTGAGCTATAGAGCTCAAAGGAGAGGCACAATTTGTGTGTGTGTGTGTGTGTGTGTGTGTGTATGTGTGCCTGGGTGTGTGTGTTGGCTCAAAAGTGCTACTTCAAGGTTTTACCTTATTAAATAATGTGCTCTTCAGTGCAGTCCATTTATTTTACATGATATAATATACATACAAGCACTTCCTGTGATTCAAGTATGTCACAGATGTTAGTAGCTATTATTTCAAAATCAAATGGTGTAGCTTTTGTAAGCAATTAGTAACGAGGCAAGTATTTTCTGTGGCCACCGTCTATGATATAGAATGAATTGAGCAGTAGCCAATGAGACCACCCGAGTTACGTTGATTAGCAACATTTTCCATACCGGTCAACTCGACAAACGTTTACTGACCACTTAGCACACGACATTATTCCCAGGACTACTTATAAACCAACCATGAAATCAGAACCATCCATTGAGTTCATCTCACAACACAGGAATGCCACGGACAGATTCCTTTCTCCTCTGTGAGCCACAGCTCCTCTTCTTGCCCTAGACATCTACCTTCCACCGTCTCAGCTGAGGTCAAAACTGCATTTCCATCGTATTACTGATTCTGCAACCAAGGAAACATGTTACATATGACAACTCACATAAACAGAAAGCAGTTTTACAACAGACAGAAAAGGACTTTTCAACTTTTATATTACTGAGTTCCCATTTTTAGGATTCAGAAAGCAACAAAGATTCAATTTCTCTTTGCGTCACTAATTCTCATTGGTTTGGGTTTCTCCAGGTTGCACGATATGAACGTAACCAATGTGGCACTTTTCCTTTACACCTTTTGTGCCCGGATATCTGAGAGAAAGCAAGGCCATCACTGAAGGCAAGCAATTATTACACAGTGTGGAAAAAATCTATAGCAATGAAACTCAAGTTCTCCTCCCCAAAAGATACCTCTTGACTAAAGGGAAGACTTTAGATTAACATGTCAAACACATCAGATTCAAATGCCAACTCTGACGCTTCTGAAATAACAGACTTTGGGCAAATGTATCTTCAGCTGAGTCTTTGCCCATCTGTACAATGGGAACAGCAACAGCTACATCATGGCAACCTTAGTAGCTTCTCCATTACCACCAATAATCAACAAAATCTACTTTGGCTGAATTTTTTTAAATAATGAAGAAAGTCAATGTTCTATTAGACTTACTTGCAACTGCTTTGGAGAGCTGCCAGATTTATCAGTGATTACATAAAAGAAGAAATGCCATACAAATCTTTGTGCAAATCATATTTTGTCCAGCTACAAGAAATTTCTCTGTTGCACATCAACTTTCTTTCAGGGAAAGACTAAGTCGACTCATTGGTCAACCATCACAATCCCCATGGCTATATTCTGAGGTTTCCTACTTCTAAATGCTGGGTTCAAGACAAAGGCTCAGTAACTTGAAATATTTGTTGCCTTTAAAATAAAGTCTCTATTTATTGAATACAAGTGTATGTACAGAAATAATCAATATTAGAGAGAGAGAATTTCTCTAACAGCCTTCTGCAGAGAGAAAGCATTCTTCAAGATTATAGTTAAACAAATAAGATTATTATACCTCAAGATCCTGACAGTTAAATAACGTATTTCCACCTGAAATCATAGATAAGCAATATTTTTTCCAACTGTAATCCGAGCAGTTCTATCTAAGCTATGTGGATTAGTCATTGTGTTTTACTAAAACGTAAAGGACCAAACTAATTGCTTTCTGTATTATGTTACTATGTTTTGATACATATGTTTCGAATTTACATAAAAAATTAAAAACATAACTTAATCATTTATTTTCTGAATCAGAGTAAGGGTTACATGGTAATCTCGCTGCCAACAATTCTGGGCTAAGCTTTGGTCTCTGGCAAGACTGGCAGACCTCGTTTTTATAGTGATCTGCCTTATTGCACTTTGAAGACACTGCATTTTTCACAAGTTGAAGGTTTATGGCAACCCCGCATCAGGCAAGTCTACTGATGTCATTTTTCCAACATTTACTCACTCCCTGTCTCTGTGTCACATTTTGGTAATTCTTCCAGTATTTCAGACTTTTTCATTATTATTATGTGTGTTACAGTGATCTGTGATTAGTGACCTTTGATATCAGTATTGCAAAAAGATTACAACTTGCTGAAGGCTCAGACGATGGTCAGCCCTTTTTAGCAGTAAAGTACTTTTTAGTTAAGGTATGTACTTTGTTTTTTCAGACATAATGCTAATGCACACTTAATAGACTACAGTACAGTATAAACATTTATATACACTGGGAAACTAAAAAATTTGTATGACTCACTTTATTGCAATATTCACTTTATTTTGGGGTTCTGGAACTGAACCCAAAATATCTCTGAGGTTTGCCTGTATATCTTGCACTCTTAAAACTGTAACTCGGTGTCTTCAATATAAGAATATTTTAATCCAAAGCCCCCCTCCTAGGTGAACAAATCTTTACCTCCCCAATTTCTAACAATTCCCGAAGAACACAAAATTTGGCATAATTTTTCTCCCCAAAGGAGGAGTGTATTTTCACTAGCTCTGCTTCTGTAAGAATACATTGAAATCTGACTTTTAATTCACCGTCTCCTGAAACTAGTCTCTCCATAGTCCCTAGATTCTTTAACCTCTCAAATCTATTATCTTTTTCCTGGAGTTCATTCTCCTCGACCTCTTTGGTGAATTCAAGATGCTCTCCTCTCATTCGGAAGTTGGGTCGATTTCTTTCCCTTGAATCCGGGCTCCCTTGTTTATGCTTTGACAGAGGAGTCAGAAGTGATGCCCGTTCTGGACCTGCCCTGAAAAGTATGGCAGCTCCAGCCTTGGGAGGCTGGGGTCCTGAGCAACAATGGGAGAAATTGGACCACCTTGTGGGAGAGACCAGGTGCAGAGGCCCCGGGAGGGCATGACGAGGGACCCAGAGCCCAGCCTCCCAGCCGACTTCACCAAGCTGCCTGCCCCGGAGCACAGCTGTCTTGGACCGTCTGGACTATCGCAGCCATCAGCTAAATGCCACGATGCCCTCAGCCATGAGATGTAATAAAATGGTGGTTGTTTTAAACCACTAAGTTTGGAATCGTTTCTTAGGCAGCAAAAGAACATGTCTGTGCAGCTTATTATCCTATTGGGCCGAGACTGGTTTAAGCTTTTCCTTGACATTTGCCTGATTGGGGTAACAACTTCAAGTGTTACTTGCCCCTTCCTGCTCTGCTCTTGGTGATTAGACGTAAATTCGAACTTGCCCATCCCAGTCTCTGATGGAATCATCACCCCCAAACCTCGGCACCAAGGGAGGCTCCTGCTGTTTCCTCAGCTGAAGAATGGCAGATGCCCACCTGTGAGGCCTTGCAGCCCACGCTCCTAGAACAACAATATACCAAGGGCCTTTTGTTTGTGTTGGGTATTCCGTATTCTCACCTTTCCTGCAACGTAAAGCCCAGTGCAAATTGAAAAACATCTCATCGATTGTTCTAGGTGGGATTCTTCTATTAATGAAGACTAAAACTATTTTTTCCCCTGATGCCACGTTTAACTTGTGATCGGTACTGAGGATTTGTGTTGCTGCTGTTGAAACATCTGCTGTCAAAAAGCACTTCTTCCTTCTTTGCTTCTGAGGTACCTTATTAGCATCAACAAGCAGGACCCTGTGTTAACTGTTAAAGTGAATAAATCTAATTACACTTACTGCTCCAAATTGTTAAACTGTTTTTGTATTCTAATTCTGTGATCCATTGTGCATTGCTTTAGTGATGCAACCTCTACGTCAAGTCATTACAAAAGGTATGAACAAGGCAAGGCCTTCTGGTCTTATATCAATACCAGATAGCTCTCCAAAGGTAAATATCAATATATTTTGCATACATGTTCATTTAATACATTTGTATTACTTTGCTTATTTATAATAAGCCTGATTTCTGACAGTTTCTAAGGCACACGATTTAGAAAGGGTATGAGCTAAGCTGTTTTAACAATGTGGCTTTTCTCTTTTTAGAGGAAGAGCTCAGAGATGAAGCAGGTAATCCCAGTGGCAGGGGCAGCTCTGCTCTGTGAGAGCATCCAGAGAGCAGCCACCTCCTTCTGGTCGTTCACCTGTGAACGTGCTCCAGCAGCGGGAAGAGGGACTCAGGAGGTTCACGCAAACACTCTGCTTTCCAAGGGTGTCACGTTATCTCCATTTGCATCCCGTTAACCATAACTTTGTCACATGGCCTCCCCACTGGATAGAGGCTGGGCCACACCTTCTCCAGGTGTGTGAGACAATGTAGAGGGTGATCAGTTCAAGGAAGAGGAGGAAACCAGGAACTGCAGACACTCACTCGCCACTGTCACAGATTCTGTTGTTCAACAAACCCCTGATGGAGTGACCTTCCCCGGGAGACGCTGTGACCGCTCTCTCCATTTGACTCCCAGACGTCACAAAGTCCTCGTAAATGGTTTCCTGACATGGATTCCATATGCGCTCCTGAATCCCCTTGATCTTTCAGTTTAATAATCCCCTTAACAAAGAACTGAACTTAACCTGACACCATTTGTTCTTCGTGAACTTCCTATGGCTCCTCACAATGAAATCTTCTGTGTATTTACAGACCCTTCAAAAATGCATCATAGAATTTACTCGGGATTGAAATCAAGTTTACCAACCTTTGTTTAATACATTCTGCCTACATCCTTACTCTCTTTGAAAGCTAGAATATTTGCCCATCCTCTGGTTTCAAGCCCCCTTCACTTTCCGGGTCCCTTCAAGGGCAGGACCAGACACTGTGCACCTCTTCCCGTTAAGCCCTCTTGACAACCAGTGATATACAAACCAGAAGTCAAAACTCTTCAGAGTTGCCAGGTGCTCTGTATCAATCCTTTTACCAGGCTTGGTTCCTGCTACCTTGAAGCAACATTTATTTTTACCCTTTTCAGTTTGAGAATTATTCTCCTTGACAGAGAAGACAGGGGCAAAATAGATACAGAGACATTCTGCTTTCTCTGTGTCACTGGCTTCAAGCTACAGACCTACTTGTAAGTGAATCTCTTTTCCCTGAACATATTGAAAGTTCCTGGCATTATTCATATAGTTCCATATCAATCTTCTCTAACTTTCTTTTGTCCAACTGTCCATTAACTTCCCTTTTTCTGTCTCTCCTTTGTTCTATTATCAATTCATTTTCCATTGAAAATTGAAAAAAGTAATCCTGTAAAAATGCAGATGTTATTACACCAGCCTCAGATTTAAATTCTCCCAATGGTTTCCCATTGTGCTAGTTCCCATGTGCTAGTTCCTTAAAATTGCCTGAAGACCCTCTCCACCTCCAACTCAGAGTATGTTTTCATGCTTGCAGCTCCCCACCCAGAGTGGCCTTCTTTTAGCTTTCCTGGTCTCCATGCTTCTGTCTCCCAAAGAGTCTTTGCACATCCTGTTCTTCCCAGGTGAAGTACTCCCTCCTTTCTCCTCACCAGTTCAGACACCCTGAAGAAGCTCCCAGAGCCCCCAACTCTGCTTCCTCTTGACCTCATCATGTTGCTATGGCACCTTTGTTTATGTCATTATTGGATTATTTCTGTCTCTCTAGCTACACCATAAACTTCACAAGGGCAGCGATGGGAGCAAATAGCACACTGTAAACACTAAATAAACATTTTTTTGAACAAGTAAATAATGAGAAACACATTTCTGAGAGCTTTCTAATTATCCTGATATATAGAACTTCAAAGAACCTTCGATAAAGTAATCAACATTGAGAAACTCTAAGAAGAGGCCATAGAAGACAAAGAGTCTCACATAAATTTGACCATTGAGTCATTTATTTTATGCGTAAATTATTGCAGAGAAATAATATCTGAAGGAAAATATATTGGAAAATGTACTTTCTACTTTATGGAAGCATAGATTTAGAAAAACGGGGGGAGAGGTTCAAGATGGGAGAGGAGTAAGATGTGGAGATCACCTTCCTCCCCACAAATACATCACAAATACATCTACACGTGGAGCAACTCCTACAGAACACCTACTGAATGCTGGCAGAAGACCTCAGACTTCCAAAAAGGCAAGAAACTCCCCACGTGCCTGGCCATGTGGCTGACAGGGTCTTGGTGCTTCTGAGCCGTGTGGCTGTCACTGTGCCTCTGACGTGGGAGAGCCTAGTTCAGGACATTGGTCCATGAGAGACCTCCCAGCTCTACATAATATCAAATGGCAAAAGCTCTCCCAGAGATCTCCATCTCAATGCTAAGACCCAGCTCCACTCAATGACCAGCAAGCTCCAGTGCTGGACACCCTATACCAAACAACTAGCAAGATAGGAACACAACCCCACCCATTAGCAGAGAGGCTGCCTAAAACCATAATAAGGTCACAGACACCCCAAAACACACGTGGACCTGCCCACCAGAAAGACAAGATCCAGCCTCATCCACCAGAACACTAGTCCCCTCCATGAGGAAGCCTACACAACCCACGGAACCAACCTTACCAACTGAGGGCAGGCACCAAAAACAATGGGAACTCTGAACCTGCAGCCTGTGAAAAGAAGACCCCAAACTCAGGAAGTTAAGCAAAAGGAGAAGACAGAAAAACACACAGCAGATGAAGGAGCAAGGTAAAAACCCACCAGACCAAAAAAATGAAGAGGAAATAGGCAGTCTACCTGAAAAAGAATGCAGAGTAATGATAGTAAAGATGATCCAAACTCTTGGAAAGAGAATGGAGAAAATACAAAAAAAAAGTTTAACAAAGACCTAAAAGAACTAAACAGCAATCAAACAATGATAAATAACACAATAAATGAAATTAAAAATTCTCTAGAAGGGATCAATAGCAGAATAACTGAGGCAGAGGAACAGATAAGTGACCTGGAAGATAAAGTAGTGGAAATAACTACCACAGAGCTGAATAAAGAAAAAAGAATGAAAAGAGTTGAAGACAGACTCAGAGACCTCTGGGACAACATTAAAGGCATCAACATTCGAATTATAGGGGTCCCAGAAGAAGACGAGAAAAAGAAAGGGACTGGGAAAATATTTGAAGAGATTATACTTGAAAACTTCCCTAATATGGGAAAGGAAATAGTCAATCAAGTCCAGGAAGCACAGAGAGTCCCATACAGGATAAATCCAAGGAGAAACACACCAAAACACATATTAATCAAACTATCAAAAATTAAATACAAAGAAAAAATATTAAAAGCAGCAAGGGCAAAGCAATAAATAACATACAAGGGAATCCCCATAAGGTTAACAGCTGATCTTTCAGCAGAAACTCTGCAAGCCAGAAGGGAGGGGCAGGACATATATAAAGTGATGAAAGGGAAAAACCAAGATTACTCTACCTAGCAAGGATCTCATTCGGATTAGACGGAGAAATTAAAACCTTTACAGACAAGCAAAACCTAAGAGAATTCAGCACCACCAAAAACAGCTTTACAACAAATGCTAAAGGAACTTCTCTAGCAGGAAACACAAGAGAAGGAAAAGACCTACAATAACAAACCCAAAACAGTTAAGAAAATGGTAATAGGAACATACATATCAATAATTACCTTAAATGTAAATGGATTAAATGCTGCCATCAAAAGACATAGACTGCCTGAATGGATACAAAAACAAGACCCATATATATGCTGTCTACAAGAGACCCACTTCAGACCTAGAGACACATACAGACTGAAAGTAAGGGGATGGAAAAAGATATTCCATGAAAATGGAAACCAAAAGAAAGCTGGAGTAGCAATTCTCATATCAAACAAAATAGACTT
The DNA here is from genome assembly GCF_059928025.1 of Delphinapterus leucas. Lineage (NCBI taxonomy): Eukaryota > Metazoa > Chordata > Mammalia > Artiodactyla > Monodontidae > Delphinapterus > Delphinapterus leucas. Next base: position 86,592,112 of record NC_143142.1, read on the forward strand.
TAAAATAAAGACTATCACAAGAGACAAAGAAGAACAGACACTACATAATGATCAAGGGATCAATCCAAGAAGGAGATACAACAATTGTAAATATTTATGCACCCAACATAGGTGCACCTCAGTTCATAAGGCAAATGCTAACAACCAGAAAAGGAGAAATTGACAATAACAGAATCATAGTAGGGGACTTTAAAACCCCACTTCCACCAATGGACAGATCATCCAAACTGAAAATAAATAAGGAAACACAAGCTTCAAATGATATATTAAACAAGGTGGACTTAATTGATATTTATAGAACATTCCATCCAAAAACAAAAGAATACACTTTCTTCTCAAGTGCTCATGGAACATTCTCCAGGATACTTCATATCTTGGGTCACAAATGAAGCCTTGGTAAATTTAAGAAAATTGAAATCGTATCAAGTATCTTTTCCGACCACAATGCTCTAAGACTAGATATCAATTACAAAAGAAAACTGTAAATAATACAAACACATGGAGGCTAAACAATACACGACTTAATAACCAAGACATGACTGAAGAAATCAAAGAGGAAATCAAAAAATACCTAAAAACAAATGACAATGAAAACATGATGACCCAAAACCTATAGGATGCAGCAAAAGCAGTTCTAAGAGGGAAGTTGATAGCAATGCAAACCTACCTCAAGAAACATCTCAAATAAACAACCTAACCTTACACCTAAAGCAATTAGAGAAAGAAGAACAAAATACCCAAAATTAGCAGAAGGAGAGAAATCATAAAGATCAGAGCAGAGATAAATGAAAAAGAAACAAACGAAACAATAGCAAAGATCAATAAAACTAAAAGCTGGTTCTTTGAGAAGATAAAAAAAAATTGATAAACCATTAGCCAGACTCATCAAGAAAAGAAAGGGAGAAGACGCAAATCAATAGAATTAGAAGTGAAAAAGGAGAAGTAACAACTGACACTGCAGAAATACAAACGATGAGAGATTACTACAAGCAACAATATGCCAATAAAATGGACAAACCAGAAGAAAGGACAAATTCTTAGAAAAGCACAACCTTCTGAGACTGGACCAGGAAGAAATAAAAAATGTAAACAGACCAATCACAAGCACTGAAATTGATTAAAAAAAAGCAAAAGCCCGGGACTAGATGGCTTCACAGGCGAATTCTATCAAACATTTAGAGAAGAGCTAACACCTATCCTTCTCAAACTCTTCCAAAATTTGGCAGAGGGAGGAACACTCCCAAACTCATTCTATGAGGCCACCATCACCCTGATACCAAAACCAGACAAAGATGTCACAAACAAAAAAAACTACAGGCCAATATCACTGATGAACATAGATCTAAAAATCCTCAACAAAATACTAGCAAATAGAATCCAACAGCACATTAAAAGGATCATACACCATGATCAAGTGGGGTTTATCCCAAATATGCAAGGACCCTTCAACATATGCAAATCAATTAATGTGATAAACCATATTAACAAATTGAAGGAGAAAAAAACCCATGATCATCTCAATAGATGCAGAAAAAGCTTTCAACAAAATTCAACACCCATTTATGATAAAAACCCTCCAGAAAGTAGGCATAGAGGGAACTTATCTCAACATAATAAAGGCCATATATGACAAACCCACAACCAACATCGTTCTCAATGGTGACAAACTGAAACCATTTCCTCTAAGATTAGGAACAATACAAGGTTGTCCATTCTCACCACTATTATTCAACATAGTTTTAGAAGTTTTTGCCTCAGTAATCAGAGAAGAAAAAGAAATAAAAGAAATCCAAACAGGAAAAGAAGTAAAGCTGTCACTGTTAGCAGATGACATGGTACTATACATAGAAAATCCTAAAGATGCTACCAGAAAACTACTAGAGCTAATCAATGAATTTGGTAAAGTAGCAGAATACAAAATTAATGCACAGATATCTCTTGAATCCTATATACTAATGATGAAGAAGCTGAAAGAGAAATTAAGGAAACACTCCCATTTACCATTACAACAAAAAGAATAAAATAACTAGGAATAAACTTACCCAAGGAGACAAAAGACCTGTAGACAGAAAACTACAAGACACTGATGAGAGAAATTATAGATGATAAAAACAGATGGAGAGATATACCATGTTCTTGAATTGGAAGAATCAACATTGTGAAAATGACTATACTACCCAAAGCAATCTACAGATTCAGTGCAATCCCTAACTAACTACCAATGGCATTTTTCACAGAACTAGAACAAAAAATGTCACAATTTGTATGGCAACACAAAAGACCCTGAATAGCCTAAGCAATCTTAAGAAAGAAAAACAGAGCTGGGGGAATCAGGCTTCCGGACTTCAGACTATACTACAAAGCTACAGTAATCAAAACAGTATGGTACTAGCACAAAAACAGAAATATAGATCAATGGAACAGAATAGAAAGCCCAGAGATAAACCCACGCACATATGGTCACCTTATTTTTGATAAGAGAGGCAAGAATATACAATGGAGAAAAGACAGTCTCTTCAATAAGTGGTGCTGGGAAAACTGGACAGCTACATGCAAAAGAATGAAATTAGAACACTACCTAACATCATACACAAAAATAAACTCAAAATGGATTAAAGACCTAAATGTAAGGCCAGACACTATAAAACTCTTAGAGGAAAACATAGGCAGAACACATTATGACATACATCACAGCAAGATCCTTTTTGACCCACCTCCTAGGGAAATGGAAATAAAAACAAAAATAAGCAAATGGGACCTCATGAAACTTCAAAGCTTTTGCACAGCAAAGGAAACCATAAACAAGACAAAAAGACAACCCTCAGAATGGGAGAATATATTTGCAAATGAAGCAACTGACAAAGGATTAATCTCCAAAACATACAAGCAGCTCATGCAGCTAAAAAAAAAAAAACCAATCCACAAATGGGCAGAAGACCTAAATAGACATTTCTCCACAGAAGATACACAGATTGCCAACAAACACATGAAAGGATGCTCAACATCACTAATCATCAGAGAAATGCAAATCAAAACTACAATGAGGTATCACCTCACACCGGTCAGAATGGCCATCACCAAAAAATCTACAAACAATAAATGCTGGAGAGGGTGTGGAGAAAAGGGAACCCTCTTGCACTGTTGGGGGGAATATAAATTGATAAAGCCACTATGGAGAACAGTATGGAGGTTCCTTAAGAAACTAAAAATAGAACTACCATACGACCCAGCAATCCCACTACTGGGCATATGCCCTGAGAAAACCATAATTCAAAAAGAGTCATGTACCACAATGTTCATTGCAGCTCTATTTACAATAGCCAGGACATGGAAGCTACCTAAGTGTCCACTGACAGATGAATGGATAAAGAAGATGTGGCACATATATGCAATGGAATATTACTCAGCCATAAAAAGAAATGAAATTGAGTTATTTGTGAGGTGGATGGACCTAGAGACTGTCATACAGAGTGAAGTAAGTCAGAAAGAGAAAAATAAATACCATATGCTAACACATATATATGGAATCTAAAAAAAAACGGTTCTGAAGAACCTAGGGGCAGGACAGGAATAAAGATGCAGATGTAGAGAGTGGAGTTGAGGACACGGAGAGAGAGGAAGGGTAAGCTGGGACAAAGTGAGAGAGCTGCATGGACTTATATATACTACCAAATGTAAAATAGATAGCTAGTGGGAAGCAGCCACATAGCACAGGTAGATCAGCTCAGTGCTTTTTGACCACCTAGCGGGGCGGGATAGGGAGGGTGGGAGGGAGACACAAGAGGGAGGAGATATGGGGATATATGTATATGTATAGCTGATTACTTTTTTATACAGCAGAAACCAACACACCATTGTTAAGCAATTATACTCCAATAAAGATGTTAAAAAAAAAAGAAAGAAAGGAAAACAGTGCAATCATAAGAGATGAACTTGATTTTCTTAGATGAACATCATATCAAAGAATAGGGCACTCTTCTTCCCCTTTCTGCTGGGTACTCTGCTTTTTTCTTATTATAATAGAAGTTTCGAGAAAACATCAACTAGTAGTAATAATAAAAATCCTCTTATTAGTTTTCTTGGGCATTCTCCTAATGCTTGGCTTTTTAGTCAAGTACATTGCACATTGAGTACAATGATTTTTGTTGTTGTTGTTTGAAATTGATATGCTTCTCCCAGTATCTCTCTAGTCTTAGGTTACATAGAGGATTTTTATTTTAATTTGCAAAGTTATTACATTTTAATAAATGTCTTTTGGACATTTGTCAAAGAAATTATGTTTCTCCTCCTTCATCATAATAATTGTAGCCAATATTTGTTTATCACTGGCAGACCAACTGCTAAATGCTTTAGGCGTATGTCATGTAATTTCTGAAGAGTAATATGAGTCAAGGACAGTTTTTCATGTTCCTTTTCCAAACGAGGAAACTTGTTTAAATGGATTCAGTATCTCGTACGTGGTAAAGCCCGAGTATAACATTTTGTTGGAGCCCAGGACAGATGTGGCTTCCATAGGAATGTGAGCAATTATAGTATTTATTTTATAGTATTTACTCTATCTCTATTCTTTGTGTGTTTAACTTGCTAGTGTTTCATTCAGGATTTCTATATTTATATTCTTAGAATTTGTTCCTATTTTTGCCTTTTCTTATTCTTGCTATACTTAACAGGTTGGTATCAAATTATACAATCTTTATAAAATATATTGGAAACATTACCATCTCTGGGATGCTTTTTGACAGTTTATGTAATTTATGGGACTTTCCTCTTTTGGGGGTGAAACAAACAAACAAGTGTGGATGGTCATTCCTTCCCAGATTTTGTCAAGGTTTTTCATAGTTATGTACCTGCTTATGCTTCCTCCCTTTTCCTGAGCTAACATTAGAATTTATATTTCCCTCGTAACTGTTAATATTCCATGAGAATGTTTGTTCTTTACAAAGTTTTATGTTGCACTCCATTTTTCAACTTTTATACTAAAATTTTTAAAAACATAAAAATTGAAAGAATAGTAAGATAAACACATAAATACTCACCAACTCAATTCACAAATGAAGATTCTGCATTTTTTGTAACAATATATTTGTATTTTTAAATAATTTGTAGACATCCTGTGACTTAACCAAGAAATACTTTAGCCTGTATCCCCTAAAAAATGAGGATATATTCCAATGTACAAACTGTTCATACCTAATAAATTAACAATAGCACCTAATATCGTGTAATACATAGTTTATGTTCAAATTCTCTCTTATGAACCAACGATGTATTATAAGATTTTGTAAAACTTGAATTGTGTTCCAACCAATGTTCTGTGTTACATGCAATAAGATATGTCTCTTTATCTCTTTTAATCTAGACAGGTTCTCTCAACTCCTTCTTTATTTTCCTTCATAACATGTTTTTTTGAAGAAATAAGTCTTACAGAATGTTCCATGTTCTGGATTTTTCTATAAATGTTCTTTAACTTGTTTTTCTAGTCCCCGTATTTTCTGTACACTTCAAATTAGATCTAAAATCTGGTTTACATTCAGGATCGTAGGTAATCTGTGGAGTTAGCGTCTAGTTATAATCTTTGTCTGAATCAGTTATTTCCATATAAGGGTCTTTAACGTAGATCTTTCTGTAACTCCCTCATTAGTACATGAGCTCTTCCTTGCTTTCTGGCACAAAAGATGCCCAGTCTCATTTTCCACAGTCCCCACCCTAGACCTTGGGTTAACGATTTTTTTCAATACAGACTGGTATTAGTAACCATAATCTGATTACAAGAGATGCTCACTGTTACTGGAGTGTCAGTGCCCATAGGTATAATCCGTGGGAAGGTACAGGGAAGTGACAGATAGGTTGACACACAATAGATAGATATATAGATAGAGACATAGATACACATAGATACCTTTAGCACACATATATTATTCATTACTATGTTGGCTTTATTATTTAATACGTGTAAGTTAGTTTAAAATTCATTATCCCAACATTGCTACTAATGATCGAGTTACGGAGTCAAGATTAAGATGGCTTGACAGTTGTTTCATTTTAAAAATATTTTCCAATAAGACTGTTCAGTACAGTTCTTTTTTATTTTTTTATTATTTTTTGCACATCTTTATTGGAGTATAAATGCTTTACAATGTTGTGTTAGTTTCTGCTGTAAAACTAAGTGAATCAGCTATAGGTATACATATATCCCCATATCCCCTCCCTCTTGAGCCTCCCTCCCACCCTCCCCATCTCACCCCTCTAGATCATCACGAAGCATCGAGTTGATCTCCTTGTGCTATGCAGCTGCTTCCCACTAGCCATCCATCTTACATTTGGTAGTGTATATATGTCCATGCTACTCTCCCTTCTTCATCCCAGCTTCCCCTTCCTCCCTGTGCCCTCAAGTCCGTTCTCTACATCTGCATCTTTATTCCTGCCCCACCACTAGGTTCCTCAGTACCGCTTTTTTAGATTTCATATGCATGTGTTAGCACACGGTATTTGTTTTTCTCTTTCTGAGTTACTTCACTCTGTATGACAGACTCTAGGTCCATCCACCTCACTACAAATAACTCAATTTTGTTTCTTTTTATGGCTGAGTAATATTCCATGGTATATATGTGCCACATCTTCTTTATGCATTCATCTGTCGATGGACATTTAAGTTGCTTCCATGTCCTGGCTATTGTAAATAGAGCTGTAATGAACACTGTGGTACATGTATCTTTTTGAATTATGGTTTTCTCAGGGTATATGCCCAGTAGGGGGATTGCTGGGTCATATTGTAGTTCCATTTTTAGTTTTTTAAGGAACCTCCATACTGTTCTCCATAGTGGCTGTATCAATTTACATTCCCACCAACAGTGCAGGAGGGTTCCCTTTTCTCCACACCCTCTCCAGCAGTTATTGCTTCTAGATTTTTTAAGGATGGCCATTCTGACTGGTGTGAGGTGATACCTCATTGTGGTTTTGATTTGCATTTCTCTAATGATGAGTGATGTTGAGCATCTTTTTTCATGTTTTCCTTGGCCATGTCCAGTAGAGTTTTTTGTTCAAAAGTCGCTTGAAATGATGCTACTGAAAATGCAGTTGTTTGTTACAATTCTTTCTTTGTTTAATTTTGCTTTGTTTCCCTTTTAATTTATATTCTAAACATTTACATAATTCATAGAAAAGTTTCATCTGTATCCCCACCTTACTTTCACCCCTTTCTTACACAAAACACAGCAGAATTACGTGCTCAGTTTCCCCATGTCTTTCCCACTGCAAGTCTGCATACAGATATGAGGACAGACACCTTCCTCGCTCCTTCTCAGGCTGGCTAATCCTCCCTTGTGCGGTAAGTCATAATTTATTGGTGCAGGCATCTATCTCTGGGACTTGTGGTTTCTTCTGATACTTTGTATTTACAAAATTGTATGACCTTGCATTCAAGCTCATTCATACTTATAGATGTGTATCTTCCTGGTGGATTCTTAGAGATGGTTTTGCTGGGTCAATGGTACAGGTATGTGTAACTTTGTTAGACAGTGACAAATTATCTCTATAAATTCCATGTATATGAAAATGTGTTTTTCCACAGCCTCCTCACCAGTATGTTCTCAAACTTTGGGTTATTTTGCCAGAGAGCAGAGAAATAAAGCTCCGTGTAGTTTCAATTTGCATTTCTTATCCGATGGGTAAAGTCACTCATTTTTTTGTTTCACACAATGAAGGGAATTGAGGATTCTTTTGCCCTTTAAACATTCTATTAATTGTTGTTAGTATTTAATACAGCAAATGTTTGTGCACATTTACCAACATGTCTTCCATTTTCATTTTTTGCAATTTATTGAGATTGTGTTTGTGATTTGTAACTTGACAATTTGGGTAAATATTCTGCGGGCAGTGGAAAAGAAATTGCATTCTATCTTGAGGTAACAGAAGTGAAAGCATCACTTAGCCCAGTGATGTGCTTTGCTGGATAGAATGTGGCAGAAGAGATGTGCCCTCTTTGAGCTCAAGAGCCCTGCAGTTTCCCCCATCCTCACCCCTCGCCCTGGGGTCCCAAGATCGAGCCTGGGCCAGCCCACTGGGGGTGAGAGATCTGTCACTCAGCGGTCTCATCACCCCAGTTAAAACTCAGCTAACCACGAGATGTGTGAGAGAAATCCTCTCCACCCTCGCAGCCTCCACCTGATCCACCCACCAACTTACTGCATGTGCTCGCGAGCCATCTTGAGCGGGCCAAGAACAGCTGGACTCAGATTCGCTGAGCAAGTGGTCCTTGTCAGCCACCAGGTGGCGGGTGGTTTGTTAGGCAGCAGGAGACACCTGATACACCACCGTGGACCCTCTGTTCATCCAGCGCTGGGAGAGCTGAGCCCCTCAAATTCCCATGAACGTCATCCATCAGCCAAGAAAAACGAGACTTCAAACGAAATATTTCCTCTCTCGGTTTTATAGCCTGAACTCTTCCATCCTTTTCCTAGGTGGATTGCGCAGCTCCTCACTTCCATTAACTTCCTTTGAGGCTGTTTCCTTCCTTCGGGACCTGGTTTTCAAGGCTGTGCTGGATATCATTTTCATCTGCTCCCATCTGCATTATATCTGCAGGAATTGTTACACTTCATTATCTGCTTTACTCTTTTCTTACAGCTTCTGTCGCCGGTGATCCCATAACACCCACACGCTTACACAGCGACTAGGTCATTTTATAGTAAGAAGGCATTAAGACAACTTGATTTTTGTCGAGTCACAGTATCCCTAAAAACAATAAAGTAACTTCCTCCGAGCAACTTCCACTCAGCTCTGCCACCGTAAACCATTCTTCACACACTTTAAGTTTTCAGGTTATGTCACTTCTTCCACACTGGTTTATTTTCTGGTGGAATTCACTCAAAGAAAAGTTGAGGAGTGTCTCAGTGTTCTGATATTCTGGATTTTAAGAACAGATTTTGTTTTGTTTTGAGGCTACATAGCTTTGTGTACAAGAACTCAGATTATTTCATCTTTGAGGTCAGACTGGGTTCTAATTGCTGCTCTGTGGCTTCAGCCTAGACATTGGCAAGTTCTTTAAAAAGTCTGTGCCTCAGTTTCCTGACCTTCAAAATGAGGACAGTATTAGTCCCCATCCCATGGGGTTAAGTAAGACTTAAATGATTAATATTTACTGCGTAGCATATTGTAATTCATATTAGCAATTATTTTCATGTTTGTAAAATTCTAACTTTGATATTTGTAAATATTTAATTTTGATAAATTTGAAATGCCATCAACAATTTTTTTCCAATAAGGGTGTTAACTGTTGACTGTTTAGTTTAGTATATCTAAATTTTCTAGATTTTCCCAGGTAATCAGAACATACTAATATAATGCATATACGCATATATATATATATACACGTATATATGTATATAGAGAGAGAATATGCGAAATCTTTTGTTTCCTAGCTGTCTCATGAACGCTCTACCTTCCATCAACAATAAAATGAGATCATCCTAACAGATGCTGCAAGCTCAACAGAGACCAGCAAAAAAAGTATGGGGGATGGAGTGGGGATGAGAAACTGAATTTTCTCCTCTGGACATATCTATCCTTGCAAATTTCTGAAATCTTTTGCTATAACGATAAGTACATTTTCTTTGTTGCTCATCTTCCCATTCCTCCTAGTCATCCAATATCCTATTTCACTAAGCTGTTGAAATGAATTCTACCCTGCACTAATACCCAAAGTCCTTGAGGTGCTAAAGAAAATACTGCATATAAAATGCATGGACAGGCAAAATAGGTTTACATAACGTTAACGTAGACAAATGGCAAGTACAAAATTATATCTAGCTGCAATTTAATTAGATTAATTAGATCAATGTAATTAGTAGGGCTATATTACCCTAGTTAGACTTCGGCACTCTCCACCCCCCTCCCCGCCCCCCACCCCCAGCTCAAAATGGTTTACAGCCCTCAAACATTATAATAGCACATGGAGTACTGATGCAGTAACATATCAATTTCCCCATGAACACACCATTAAGAGAAGGAGTTTGTAGGACACTCAAGAGACACATAAAATGTTACCCTACCAGGGAAAAATTTTGATAATATAGACTGAAAAATATCTCTGCTGTCAAAAGACAATATTTACTTCATGTTAATCCCAAGTTTAAGTCTGGTCATGATTATACAAAAATGAATTTAACAAACAGGTTCTGGAGTGGATCTAATGAATAAAACAGACTTCTTTTGACTTTAGTTACAAACCCTGCAGAACTCAAGCTTCAAACACCCACTAAATCACAGACGTGACTGAACCGCTGGGCCATCCATTGACCACGTGGCAGATGGCAAGGTCCATAAACGTCCCTTAACCTCTAGGAACTATGGGTGAATTAGATCTCAATCAACAAGACGACGAATAACCAGGCTAATTGGTGTTCTCGGTCCGGGGAAGAGACTGCTCGGCTCAGCCTCTATGATTTGTTCTTTTCAATGATACCATCAAATCTCCTTAATTATGACAAACTAATACTTCTCTTTATGGTGAAACTGATGAAAAAGATCGTTCACTAGAGCAGCCTTGTTCACATGATGTTCACAGCTGCTAATTTGCTAATCCTCTACCTTATGGTCAAATAATTATGTTTACAGCCCTAATGGCTGCCTTTTAGTTTGGTCTTTGTGTGGAAACCATGGTGGTTAAAAAACTCCAAAATTATAGCACTGAAATTGACAGAAACTATGGGAAAATAACCAAATGTTCATCAATTCAAAGATTTGCCTAGTTTTAGAATGGTAATCAAAAACTACAGGACTTAAAAAGAAAGGAAGGAAAGGAAAGAGAGGAAGAGAGATAAAAAATTTCGCAATTGATTTGGACAGGCTAGAGTTGAACTTAAACCAAGCCTGAACATGGCCCCTGCAAAGATCTCATCGGAGAAGGATGTCCCCATTCTCTGTAATCACCCTTCCCAGGCTTCTTGGATTCCCATTGCCCTGAAGGCAAAACCTCTTCTTCTTTGTGGCCTAATTTGTACTCTAGCAAATATTGACATCTATTTCAAAGAGAATGCAAAGAAATCTGGTGTTCATCTGATTTTTGTTTTCATCTTTCTGTTCTCAAGCATAAATTAAGATATTCTGCTAAATGTTAGCTTCTGTAGCCTAATTACACCGAATATACTGTAGTTGATAGTGTTTACACACTGCAAACTACTTAGCATCTTATATATAGTAGGAAAGATGTGTTTAAATATGTTTGCATGGCTTGTACTTGTATATCTCTGAAATAGACTTGAGTAATTATCAAGCATTGCCATCACCATGCTTTTTTGAGTTATAATTAAAACGTATCTTTTTTACTATACTTTCAATTTTTGCTCTAGAAAAATGTTGAATTGTAACTGCACGTTCAAGATTAAATTAATGTGCTCCTTCAAAAAGCAATCTGAGCCATCTTTTACCTATAAATATCATAATTTGGTAGTGGTATGTGTGGAAGAGAATTTGTATAAATATTTAAATAAGTGCCTTGAAAACGGTAAACACTCCTCCTAAATTTAAGATTTGAATGGCACATATTCCTTCAGGGATGGTGACGAACATATCAATGTACATTTATCCTTGGCTGGCAATCCTAAATTTGAGTGGCCAGATTCTCCTCTTAACCCCTTTCTACACTTGGAAGTGAAACTACATCCTTGTGAAATTCCATTCCTGTTAATTTCTTTTTCAGGAAATTCATTTAAAATTTCATTTTGTTTCTTAGACTGACCCACAAGATTTTGTTATTGCAGGACTGTATCTCGAAGGTGATCAGAAAGAGGCATGACTGAGCTGGAATATGGTTCCTAGTTGCCAACTGGAAAGAACATAATAAATGTAGGATTTATTGATCATTTTATTCTTGGGAACCAAAAAAATTGATGTCAGATAGAACTTTGTTCCTCAGACCCATGATTCCCCAAACTGGGCATAAGGTTTAGACAAAATATCATCAAAACATGCAAAAACAGTGATTTAGACCCAAGATAGGGCACTTGGACATGTAATACACTGCATTGGAAGGGAGTGCACTGGGGGACCAAGAATATAAGCTTAGTGTTGGACACAAGCTCTGGTCAAATTGGTGACTCTGGAAACTCCTTAATCTCCCCATCCACAATTTCCTCACCTGCATATGGAGACTAATGATGGTCTCCAAGTATCAGCAAGAGGATCAAACGTGTTGCTGAAGAAATTAAATGATCTTATGTGCATAATACAGTCACAGCATGGCGTCTTGTTCGCAATAGATAGTCAATAACTATTAGCTATAACGATTACACTTGGTTTGCTTTAGTTTTCACAATGACCCTTACCTAGTGGAACTAGAAGAGAGAAAAAGGGCTATTGTTTACTAATCCCCAGAGAGGAAAATCACAGTTCAGTCCTTAATGCTCTCAGATCAAGGTGGACAAGAGGCCAACTGCCATCATTGAGGAAAAATAGCAAAGGCTCCTGTGGCTCCTGAAAGAAAAAGGGCATTGAGATAAGACCAGGAGAATCCCAGCTCTGGGATTTCCAGTCAGAGTCCTGAGACTGAAACCAATGTGCTAGTCAGGCTCGGCATGAGTGTACTTGTTCGTCAAGGGACAACTCTTCGATAAGTGAGTGCCCCTCACGTGCCTGGACCCAGGGGTCAGCAGTCGATGAGCAGACAAAAAGCCCTGCTTTCATTGAACTTACACTCTGATTAATGAAGCTCTCTCTCAGATGGGAACAGTAATATTTCCTTCCTCATCTGACTGTTATAATAGTTCAATAAGGCAACGCCTACAAAACACTTCACACTGTGCCTCTTTTTTAAGTCACGTAAGAATGATCAGCAGTTACTTTTAAAGTGATCATTTTTATCATGATTATTCTTACTGTTGGGCAATAGCTTGGGAACCCACAGTAACTTACCCACTGTCTCCTTCCCTGGCCCTATGGCATTGAGCTTTGCATTATATTCCTTCAGCAGTACAAGCAAGTAAGATTAAATAGGTCCCTAAGAGGAACAGTGAGATACACAAATAGCCCAGTATTGACCTAGATGTCTGTCATATTTATCTGCACACCGAGAAGACTCCTCTCACATTCCAAGATAAACATGTATCTGGAAACTCTTCAAGATACAAATGTGGGCCATATACCAGAAATGACATCAACCCCCAAATTAATGTGTGTGGGCTTGATGTGAAATTATAATTAACAATGTTTATAGCTTTAATTTCAACATAATGATGTGAAATTAGAATATTATGATCTGAAGTTAGGAACCAAGAAATTTTTAGTGTCTGTTTTTTGATGACTCTATTTAAGGTATCTTAGATATTTTTAAGCACATACTACTGAATACCTTTCCACAGAAATAGGTTTCATTTTATTTTCTTTCTATCGTTTTTATACGGATTTTTAAAATATTGTTAAAAAGTGACGTTCAAGATGGTCTCTTCTTTAAGGAAAGCTAAATGAATTTCAGATTTTCAAGGCACATACTGAGGTTTTGAATTGAGAATGAGCCTGACTGAAAAAGCAGTTCCCATTTTAATTTATTCAAACAGTATTGCTAAACCTTTAATAAACCACATAGGAATTAGCCCAGCCATTTCAAAGATGGCAACAAATATCATTAACAAATGTAAAACAGCCAACCATCTAAAAAGTAAGTGCATGGGAATTCAATTACAGGAAAAAGTGGGTCAGGGGAATCGCCACATTTCCGACTTTATTTGTGTTCTCATGACCAGGCCAACTGGAGACAGTGAAGAAATTGTTCTTTTTTTGCTCAAGATATTAACTGGGAGGAAAATTTATCTGAAGTCCTAGGGTTCTGATCATGCAGAAGATTCTAGGGTCCTCAAAAATCTCACTAGGAATTGGTCGCGCTGAGACAGTAGCTTTCACACTGGAATATGATGGGATGAAGGATGATTCAGACAGAGAGCTCTGGTCCCACAGAGACTTGCCCTCATTGCTGGTGACCCAGCAGGCAGGTTTGACTTATGGGAACAAATGTTTCCAGCCATGAAAACCCAGGAGTTGAATATTCTTCATCACAAGTGTTTAAAGTACTGGTTTACAATTACAGAATTTTAAATAAGCTTCTCAAAACTCCTTCCTTGGGGAAATTCCCATTTAAAAATACCTACAACTACAGAAAGGTGAACATAATCCTGAAATGTAGTATTTTAGACATCTGCTCACCACCAATGATGTGACTGTCAGACAAAGGGTGGGGCTCCAAAGCCAGGCCAGTCCCTTGCTCCTGCCCTCAAGGACAATCTCACAAGGGGTCCCACAGAGCCTTTGAGAAACCAGCCAAAGGCTGGGGTGTTTCAGAAGAGGGAGAGCCCAGCACGGACAGGGACGATGCCGAAAGTAACTGCCCTTTGTAAACTCTGCCTGGAAAGCTTTTTCTCAAAGAAAAAGCACAGAGAAGCCCATTTTCAGGAGTATCACAGTTGACTTGCAATTTGTTACTGAACTTTTGAAGAGACAGGAATCGGCTGATGGCTGGACCCTGGGTGCAATCAGTGAATGCCTCCTTTAGCCGTGGTAAGATTCTAACGGGAGGAGAACTGTTTCCACACTACCTTCCTGCTGGCTCTGAGTCTGTGTGGGAGATAAGGAAGGTGGAAGTCTCAAAAGAAAGAATGGGGCCAGAGCAGAGGGGGTCTGGCAGCCTTGGCTCTGCCCCCTGGAAGTACCTGCTGACTCTGATGCCAAGAGGGCTCCCATTTTGCCATTTTCCAGCCCTGATATGGCGAAGCGTCCCACCTGAAATGACCTTCCTAGCCCTATCCCATTCTCTGTCCCCACTTAACCATGTGGCTATGTGTCCTGGCCAGTTAGGAATCTTTGTGTTGATTCTAGGAAGTTGGTAGGCACTGAGGAACCTCACAGATAGACGGGAGGGTGTTCATTGCTGGAGCCTATTTTCCATTTCGTAGGAGGCATTCTTGCTCCAAAATGGATGAAAAAGTCCTTGCTGGTGGGGACATTATGAGTAGCATCTTGATAAGAGATGCTACTCTAACATACCAGGTTCAAGAAAATCCACATGGCGTTAAAATTCTTGCTGCTCTGTGAAAATTGAAAATTATTTGTAAATAATCCTCATTTCATGATACTCCAGTATCACCTTTCTTTCAAATTACTAAATATGTGAAAATGTCTCCCTTCTCTTATCTCAATGCTAATTCCCCACATTACGATCCATTTGCTTTATTCAAGGACATCTGCCTTGTTTATATTCCTCTTTGTCTGTCTTTATAAAATCTTTCATCAGCCCTGGATCATCTTGCCTTCCCAGACATCTATTTCCTGATTCTTCTCCTAAAAATCTGCTGTTCATAAACACTCTTCCTGGAAGACAGCAAGGTTCTCTAACTTGAGGGTGGCTAAGAATGATCCAGAGATCATGGAAAGATGATGCCCAGAAGTGATCATGATTGCCCTCCATGATCTGTCAAGCTCAATGTCTAGTAGTTGACTCATTAAAGAAACGGTCAGTTCAACCTGAACCTCCAAGTTGGTGACTTCCCATGACTTCTCTGAAATTTTGAGACATTCTATTTCTTGTGCCCTTGGTGATCAATAAGCCTTACATTCCTGAGACATCTATGACAAGGCATGACCTTGAAATGACCTCCTTAACAGTTCTGGGTCATTCACATCCCAGGGTGTGAATGACCCAGGATCTGAATTCTCAGATAACCAGTTAACCTGGGAACAAACCCTGTGGTCTACACACATTTGACAGAGGTAGAGATGCACGGCGTTAGATAAAACTTCATGCACAAACATAAGGTAATAAGCCTCATTTCATTCATACTGGCAATTTAAAATGTGATATGCTTTTTTACGGATGTGAAGGAAACCTAACTTTTGACAAAAGTGAGAGTCTTTTTGTTGTTATTTTACTCTATTTTAGACTATATTATCCCCAAAGGAAAGTCAGTAGATATAAGGAAAATGTCAGCAGAAAGATGGAATTCTATTTTTTTACACATATATAAATGAAGTTTTCTTACAGAATGTGCCTCCCCTTGTTTTATAGGTATTGAAGACTCACTAGCACAGCTAATTCAAGGTAAAAATAAGTCACATTAACAGTGCTCAGTTAAAAGCCAGCCACCAGGAGAGCGCCTGAAACCACCGCACATTAACACCCACTGATTTGCATTGCTATGAAGAGCCCTATTCAACATAGTTTTGGATGATATTTTATTTATTTATTTTTTTTGTGGTACGTGGGCCTCTCACTGTTGTGGCCTCTCCCCTTGCGGAGCACAGGCTCCAGACGCGCAGGCTCAGCGGCCATGGCTCACGGGCCCAGCCGCTCCGCGGCATGTGGGATCTTCCCGGACCGGGGCACGAACCCGCGTCCCCTGCATCGGCGGGCGGACTCTCAACCACTGCGCCACCAGGGAAGCCCTGGATGATATTTTAGGTAGAATGAAATCAACAAGCTGCAGACCTCAGGGTACAAGTCAGAAGTATCTCCTCCTCTAGGGGCAACTGCACTGACCTACTCACTCACCTGGCGTTGTCCACTTGAGCCGAGGTTAAACAAATAGACAGGGGTTCTACCCAAGGGTGCACACAAACAGGAGAAAGAATTGGGGACAGAGATTTCAAATGCATTCAGGTAAGCAGGTTCCTTTTCACCTCGGAGAGTTTCAGCATCCTCTCAAAAGCTCTGGTAAGGGGGGAGGGGGAAGATTGCTTTTTGCATCACTGCAGTTTCCAGAAAACATTAACTTCATAAAGCACAGATTCTAGCTTTTGGATGTTTTGGCAATCTCAGTAGAGGTAAAGATCAAGAATTTCCCTACTGGCAATTTGCAAGTGAGGCTCTAAGCTTTTTCTTTCAGAAGAGATGAGGGAAACGGTACAGTAAAATTCCTTCCAAAAGAAAACAAGAGGTAACTGTACTGAAAACGCGGCTCATCTGAGCTTCTGAGAATTAGTGAACTATTTTTCTAGGTATTATTTCTGAAATATTCTTCCTCTCCGCTTCCCCATCTCACGCATGTATTTATATGTATCGTTTTCTTTCTATCTTTTTGGTTCTGTTTATACTGCAGCTTCACATGTAAAGCCAAGTCTTGTTTATTTCCTGCAATGCAGCTATCCCAAAATCCTCAGCCTAGTTGGAGGGTTTTTTGGGTTTTGTTTTTTGTTGTTTAATTTGGAAAGCATCCTGTTATGTAGTATTTCAAATTTAGAATTCCATTTAGCTGCAATATGAGAACAAAGAGATAAAGTGCAGTCTTGTGTGTTTCAAGTTCGGATGAATCTCAGCCACATTCCATAGATTATTTTGATTTAGTTTTAACAAAATACCACATTAAATCACTCTAATGAGCTGTTTCTGTTCCCCTCTCAGTACAAGGTCATTAGGTACAAGACAGCATCTTTCTGCACCGTCTTCACTATTTCATGGGCTACATGTCAAAAAAGGCTTTGATGGTTTTCCATAGCGGAGACTAGGACACAACTGTTCCTCAAGGAAGGGGTTTGTACCATAGCAGGGAAGCGATTTGTCATGCTTCCCCAGGACTGGTCCCGGGCCCTTCACGCACATGTCGGGTCTTGGGAGGAAGGCTCACCAGCCCTCCTCTGTCACTTGCTCAGAAATCAGCTGTCTCATAGATTCCACTACAGCACCATCTCCTTTCCACGTTATGCTTTCTTGGGATGAAAAGAAAAGCCTGAAATTAGCGTACGCATTTAAAATATCTGTCACTAAATGAATTGTGCTTTTTTTTAAGGGTAACAGCTGTCTTTTTAATTAATGAGAGTCGCAGATACATGATGCTCACAAAATATTGCACCGCACATTCTGTTCAGCCCTGGCAGGCCCGGCATTCCCTTCCATTTTTCGATGGAATAGACAGCAAGGTGAGAGCAAGCAGGTAGCTGAACGTGACTGGCTTAAAGCTGTGTGTGAGATGCTAATTATAGAGGAACAGCTCCTGTTCCGGCTTCCAATTAGGGGTCTGAACAACCTCGTCAGTACTTTCCGCGGTTGTTAGCGTGTCTAATTATTTATCTCCCTGTGGAATCTTTGTGAAAGCTGGTATTCCGGTGACCAGTGGAGTGGGTGGGTTCCCATCCAACGCTAGATGGACTGAAACAGGCCTGACGGTGATGCTCCAGACAATGTGGAGTCTGGGTTGATGGTCAGCAAAGTTTTCCCAGATGGCAGGGCAAGCCCCACAGAGGCCACCCTTGGTGCAAGGAGGACCAGGTCTCCCATCCAACAATCGCACAGGCCCTGGCTCTCCTCCAGCCCCTTTCCTGAAAGGGGAGGAATCAACCACCACTCCCTCAAAGTACCAGAAAAGAATGTTTGCCCTCACTGCAGGCGTGGTTTTAGGAGAAATGTGCACATTAGGCGTAAGCTTACTAACCAAACCTAAGCAAACGCAGCCGCTGCTTTTCTGGTCATCTATCAACTTCTATCTATTTTCTCATCAAAGTCTAAAGACCTACACCATGAATTATTGAGAATAAAGTTGGCAATAATTCACATTATTAAACAATGTTTTATTGCTGGTTGGTAAGTCTTTACGAAGTCATATCAGTATAATTCTTACTTAAGAAATATATACTGTAAGTATATATTATATACTGTGTATATATGATATATTTATACATAGTAGAAAATATATTTATGCATATTTTTTAATTTTGTGGCTACTCTTTCTTAACCAACTAACATTTGTGTACACTGGGATGTTGGTGAATGGAAGATATATGTGCCACCCTTGATTAAATCTTAGAGGCATTTCTAGCAAAATCTAAGATAGGCTTCTGCCCAGCGAGACTGTGTAGGGAGATTCACTAATGCACAAGGTGCTGAGCAGCTGTGTGGAGATGCGTTTGTGGGGGAACTTGCTTTAGTGTGACTTCCCACGTCCACCTGAGGTTCGACAGAGACCTTCGAGATCAAGACAGTCAACCTGGGCACAGCAGCAGAAAACGTCAGCATCCCTTCTGTCTGCACAGCTTCCACAATGCTTTGCTGCGTTTGCCATCTGACCCTTAGGACGAGCCTGGGAGAAGGGCAGGAAAGTTGCTGCCTCTCTGATGACATCGATGAGGGGAAGTTGGCACAGAAGACGTTTGAGGTTGAACAAAGCCTGTGGTCATAAAGGAATAAGGAATGGAAAGGACCCAACACAGATCCCCGGGTGTGTGTGTGGGGGGGGGGTGTTTTGGTATAATACACGGAGTCTGCACAGGGCTGCCCTTCAAGAACCTTGGCCTCAGCTTTCCCTCTGAGAATTCAACATGCAATCAACACAGCACAATCACAGCCTAACAAAACAAAACCCCATCAGTGAGATAGATCTCTCTCATGTCTGGCAAGAATTAATAGCACCCTTATTAAACACACTGCTGGCGTGGAGGGAGAGAAACCTAGGTATAAGAAGTAGGTCCAAACTGGAAGCACGGTGAGGAGAGTTATATAGGCAGAGCTTTGCACAACTCAGCTAAGTACTGATCTGGGAAGTGGGCCCCTGTCTTTGGACCCAGTGCCCACTCTGATTAAGAGGTGCACGGTGTCATGCAGCTGGGCATTGGAATAATCAAACTCGGTGCTCTTGCTCTGACAGCCCGTTCCCCAGGCACCCTTCTGATTGTTTGACTTCCCAAGTAGCCTGCCTACAGGGAGAGAATGTGCCGGTCAGGATGAAGCGAACATCTGGTCTACCTGACAGTTCTATTGCTCACTGTAAATTAATGCACTGGCTGGCTGGTCTCCCCCGTCCGTCTCCTGTGAGACGTGCTCACCTGTGTCAGCGTCCTTGAACTCTGGGATCCCGAAAACTCTGAGCCTGCACATTGGAGGTCCTGACCCAAGCCAGGTTGGAGGACCACTCTGTAAAGTTTCTGAAGGTCTCAGTTAAATTAAAATATCATCCTTGAGGACCAGCACCTAAACAATTATTATTTCTTTGATCAAAAATTGACCCTAAAGTTTTGACACAGTGTGATGTAATCCAGAGACACCAGGTCAGCCTCGAGCTAAGTTAGAGACCTGTCAGGAATTAACAGTTGATACCCTGGACAAGATGATAAGGCAGGGCTAGGTGACCAGCAAGCCCTGGGGGCCTTAAGCTGCCACGTCCAGGCAGGAAGTGGGCTGGGGCATTTTTAATAATGAGAAGTGATCTTATAAGTGTTGAGGGATTAAGAATCAATGTAAGGGAGACCCCTTGAAAGAACTTTGAAATAGCTACAGAGCTTTCTCCCCATTGACGTTTTCTCATACAATACGGTGACAATATGACAATAACGAACTTGTCCTAAAAGAGCAGTACAGACCTTAGACTGTTTCTCTCTGATGAAGCCACCGTTTGTATAAGAAGAGAAGAGCAGGATTACCTGTGGTCCCAGGGAGCAGCCCTCGTAGGTCACTCGGCGTCTCAGTGTCGTGTTACAGACCACAGCCCGAGATGTGGGTGCAGTGGACACACTGCACCAGTCACATGAAAAGCGCATATCGAAAGTCTGACGGGAGCAGCTTTTTGCAGGTCTCTAACGACTTTGATTCAGAGTGGGTTTGCAGCAGGGCCACTCGGATGTGGCAGTGCCAGGCCAACACCCCAGGGGGCACAGTTCAAGGGCACCCTGATGCAAAAGGCATCAGGGAAACGTGCAAAATGGTGGCCCTGGGCTGAAGAATGCTCAGCATACACCTTTCCCATGAACATCTTCTTGAATTACAGAGTAAAACCCACAGGCACGGAAATAAAGGCAATAATGCAGCCTTCCGTTCTCACGGCTCCATTTCCCATTTTCACATCCATTACCTCCCCTGGATGGAGTCATCCCTATTCTGACACATCTCAGAAAAATTGCAAACGTGGTTCTCTCTGGCTGCTGGGTGGCTAGTTCCCTGTGCTATTTAGCTTACCGCACCCGGGTTACACGTTCCGAATTGCATACATTTTCTTCATCAGGAGTAACTCGGGTGAATGATGGCTGCCGATCAGTTTCAGAGACGTGAGGACCGGAAGGGTGCTGGCCGCATCCCTGCATCGTTCAGACAGTTGTCTGTCTGGGAGAGCTGAAGTGAATCACAGCCGAAGATAATAGCACTGTAAGGACAGTGCCTGGGGGAGCAGAAACGAATAATACCTGGGCCATTTCATGTGCTATTTTCAGGAATAGAATATTTGGAAATTTCAAAGACATTTGATAATTCTAAACAGCTCGTTAAATTACCCTGCTCACTCCGAAAGAGAAAAGCTTCCAAATCTGCATTCATATTGCTGAGGGGGAAAAGCATTAGGAATAACTCCTGCACAGATTTTTGGCAAGCGTCAGGGCCCTTTTTTTCTAAAGACATTCTCTCTATTGCCTGCTGCTTGCTGTTTCATAACACTTGACAAATTCACAGTTCTTAAAAGCCCCCATAAATGTTTGGTAAATTGCTCCATTTTATCAGGGAGTTCTCAGAGCCTGGTCCCTGATATTCACCCTGTTTTCATTCCCCATTCCTTGTTTATCTTTATTTTGATGCCTTTTCCAACATCAAAAGGCTGTCATTATTAGTATCAGCGATCCCATTATTATTATCGTGACGTTAGCCGCAGAAAAGATCTGCCATCTTCAAGCTGGAAATTCCCACAGCCTTTAAGAGCCTCCTCTCCTCCTGACAAGCTCATAAAAATAAATAAATAAAGCCATCCCAAGAAACATTTGAAGGCATCTTAAGTTCTTACGTGGCTTCAGGAAAGATACACATGCCCAGCTCCACTTCGCCTAAGAATGCTTAAGCTGAACGGGAGCCAGAACGTGACTCCACCAGCAATGCTGAGAAATCCTTCCTAGCGTTCCATTTAGACAGGAGGAGTAATTGAAGGGCGTGTGGCTGGGAGAGGGTGGAGGAGGGAAACAGGAGAGCGTGTGATGGAATACGGCTGAGAGGGGACCAGGGGATGGGGTGGAGCGGGGAAGTTAGTAAAATTGCACTGGAGACCTAAATTATAGACCTGTTTGGAATATGAATCCCCGCAGCTGCAAGAAGGAGGCCAGCCGATTGAAATTTGTTTGGAATACTTCCCTGGACAAGTTCTATTAAAAATGACATAGTGTACCCTAAACATCAGATCATGTGCTCAAGCATTTTGTCAGTCCTCCAGCTGACTCATTCCCAAAAGCACAATGTACTGGACATTATACCGGGACTGAAAGAAGCAGCCAGCACATGTTTCCATCACTCAGAATTGCTACCTTTTTAAACACAAGTATGTAAATGAAATATTTTCCCCAGGCAAGCCCGCCCTGGGCAAGTACCTAGCACACGCTGACATGATGCAGTGGGAGTTCACGTTAATGGTGTTCATCCATCCCCCGCCCTACCACCCCGTAAGGCAGTCCCACGAGAGAGAACTTAATACCAAGGAGAAGCTGGCTCGGCCCAACAGCATCCATATTAAAAGAAAAAAAAATCCAACCAGGAATCAATTTTTCTTGAACAGCTGTTTGTCGCTGTTTCATTTCTACCCTGCAAGTCCACTTTTCAGAGATTATCTAATAATTGCAACCGTGCATGGGCTCTGCAGAAATACATAAATAACATTCCCTCTTCTCCAATCCTGCAGCTAGTGGTCACGGTGATCACGGAGATATTTCACAGTACTTCTGAGAGGGCCTAGACTTTTGGGGGGCTCACGGGGAGTGTCAGGAAATATTCTTCCCCAAATGACACAAAGCGGGGCCCTCGGCTTCTAGCCAATCCACTCATCTTGGTACCGCCCAGGGAAATCTTGGAGCTGTTCTCCGAATTCCTCATTCATTTCCGGGATGGCCCCATCTGACGCGGGTGGCATTAGCATTAAATCACAGCCGGGAGGCAAAATCACACCCTGAGAGGCAGCGAAACCGCCTGGCTGGGACCGAGTGGCTTCCTGAGCTCAGAGGCGGGGAGCGCTGGAATGTGGGGAGCAACACGACAGGGTGAGAGGTAGTTACAAGGAAAACAGGTGCCTGCTAGCTGCGGGGGCTCCCAGCCAGCACGGCAGGGGCTCTGTTGACATTGAAAGGCAGCTGAAATATACTCGTGGCCAAAGTCATTTCCTCCCCGACCCCTCCATCTTTAATTAATTTCAGGACATCTTAGGACTTGGAAGGATATGTGGGTGGAGACAACACAAAACCGAGGGCTGCTTTGTCTGATCTGTCTACCATCCCCCCCCCTTCCGGTAAAATCGAAGGGACCCTGGAGAAGGGGATGTAGGAGAAGGGATTTTAACAAGAAAGAATAAGGGGGAGCATTCAGAGTTGGAAGGTTGATGACACCAGGTTCTAGAATATGGGATGTAGCAAAAGAAAATAAAATATCATCAGGAAGGTGGGATGGAAGGTGACTAGATGCACACCTAACCTATTTTGCAGGTGGCCTTAGAATTGACCTCTGGTCCACCTACACAGAACACACACATACACACGCGTGAGTGTAGGTGTGTGCATGGAGGTGAGCCCCTTGTCTGGAGGCTTTACTCTTTAAGGCCAGCTCTGCCGGAAGTTGTCCCTCCTACCCCCCACGCCCTACCTCCAGGACCCTTGCCCTCTGGCTGTCAGAGAGCTCTCACGAGGGAGGCAGCATCATGGCAGGGCCCGGGGCGATGATCACAAAGCTTCTTGCTGTCACTGGACCTGGTTCATATCCTGTGCAGGTCCCTGAGACACTCCACAGAGTTATTACTCGGTTGTAAATCCAGGAGTTTAACATTTATAAAGCACAGGGAACTGCTAAAACCAAATGCGGTTTCGGAAACTGACACTGATGAAACTGTTTGGAAACGGCCTCATTTCCCGATAAGTCATCTGAGGGTGGGTTTCCCACAGCCTGAAGGGGCCAGCTTCTTCTCTGCAGGGCTGTTGGCCTCTGTAGCCCAGCAAGTCCCAGAGGGAAGGATGGCCAGAAGCCCACTGAGCATTGTTTGAAACTCAATTACCACCTGCAGTGGCTTGAATGGCGGCCCCCAAAGAGATACGTCCACGTCCTCAAGCCCAGACAGATAAATGTGGAAAAGGGCCCTCATTTGGAAAAAGGAGTTATTCCCCAACTCCTCCTCTCCCAAGCCCCCCAAAACCATTAATCTCCTTTCTGTCTCTATGAATTTACTCGTTCGTGATATTTCATATAAATAGAATCATACATGACTTTTTATGTCTGGCTTCTTTCACTTAGAATTACGTTCTCAAGGTTCATCCACGCTGCAGCTTGTCTCAGCGGTTCAGTTCTTCCTATGGCTGAATAATACTCCACTGTGTGGGGAAAACACATTTTGCTCAGCTGTCATCTGTTGTTGAAGGATAGTTGGGTTATCCACTTGTTGCCTCTACCACGCCAGTATTTGGCTAGTTGGGAAAGTGCTGCTATGACCATGCACATATGTTTGTCTGTTCGAGTCTCTGTGTTCAATCCTTAGACTATATACCTAGGAGTGGAATTGCTGGTCATATGGTACTTCCATGCTTAACTTGTTGAGGACTCATCAAATGGATTTCCACAGTGGCTGCACCATCTTTCATTCCCACCAGCAAAGCATAAGGATTCCAAATTTTCCACCTCCTGGCCAATACTTGTTATTTCTGTTCATTATTGTTTTTGTCACCCTAGTGAGTGGGACGTAGAATTTCACTGTGGCTGTGATTTGCATTTCTCTAATGACTAATAATGTGGAGCATCTATACATGTCCTTGCTGACAATCTGTATTTCTTCTTTGGAGGCATGATATCTGGAACCCTTTTGGTTTTGGGTTTTTTTTTTTTTTTGTAGCTTGTCTTTTTTCTGCCCCTCACATGTACGGTTCTTTCCTAAACCAACTTCTTTCTCTGATTTTGCAGTTAGATTCAAATTTTATCTTCTAACTCTGAACTTTCACTCCATATTTGACTTATTATTTTCCCTTAATTATTACATATTTCCCCAGGAGATCCTAAAGCAGCATCAACTCACAGGTCTTAGAGCACATTCACCACATGCCCTGCAAACCTGTTGTTCTGATTTCCCTGTTTCCTGTAACACCACCAAACCCTCCCAGACTCCAAAATTTAATGCCGGAGAATCATCTCTGACTGTAGGCTTTGCCCCCTACAAGGAGTCAGGATTCAAATCCTCTGCCCTAACTTGAGTTCATTCCTTTCTCTCCCATTATTTCTTTTGCAGACATCTCAACTCAAATCCTCACTGTTATTGGAAAATTACAGAGCCTTCCTCTTGGCTGTGGCGGGTTGTTGTAATTACAGCCTCAGTGACACCTCTCTCCCCGTGTCTGCCCACAGACTTTGCCATGTAGTTGGCAGTGTCCTCAGCAAGATCTGGGCTCTACCTCACTGCCCCGCAGGTTAGAGGCCGGCTCTCTGACTGGTCTGATGAATGCAGGGAGCAGCAGTGATGTTTTCAGAGCTGAGTTCAGAACAATTTCCACTCTCACCATTTAAAACACGCCCCAGAGACTCCACGCGAAGCAGGCAGTCTGGTTACTGGAGGATGAGACACCACATGGAGGAGAAGAGAGGCACCAGCTGGGACCCACATCTAACCATGGAGTGGGGCAACCTGTACCCTCCAGCCCAGTTGCCAGAAGGAGATTGCAATCACGACCCCTCACAACATTCAGCTCACACCTCCAAAGCCAGCAGGAAAATCTCTCTGTCCCACCTGCTCAGATAGAGGCTGCTATGACAGAATCTAGTCAAGGGAATGACAACCCATCAGCTGAGCCATATTGTCTTGGCTGGAACCAAGTCACGGCTATCACCACACTCCAGATTGGCGTTGCGTTGTACAAAAGCAGGCCGCCTTGGGCATCACCTCAGGGTGAGCCCGCCACAGGCAGGGATGGACTAAATAATAATAATTGCTGCAGCGTTAATAAAACTGATACGTATTGGGGGTGAGTATCAAGAAAACATAAATCACGAGAATGAACTTTAGTGTACAAAATCATAGATCATTCAGCCATGTCAAACTCCATTCCAAATCACTAATCCTCCAAAAGATGGTCCAGAGCTACGACAGGATGCACACTCTGACCTGGTAATCCCACTCTGAGACATTTGTACTAAGTTAACAATTCAACAGAAGAACTGCTTCCCTAAATGAAAAGCTTTCAGCCTACTGAGCGGGTCCAGATGCACTCTTCTTTCCATGACCCCAGCAAGGATTGGCCATTCTGCTTGCAGGGTGTTGCCTCAGAGCCTGTGACAATATCAGGCCTGCTTCAGGGAGGAGCTGGGACCTAGGTTAGCCTTGAAAATGGGAAAATTGTGTAGAGAGGAGAGGAAAAGTCATCCAGGACAGAAAATCTAACACCTTTTAGGCATGTTCAAGAATAAGGGCATAGATACTCTGGCTACAGTAGAAGGTGCATGGGAGCAAAAATTAGCTAGGTTATGTAATCCATGCATCCCAGACTCCTGCACATCTGGGATTTATATTTCCTTTTATTTTATAAATAACAATGATTAAATCACCATACCTGATACCAAGGTAAGGCAGACTTTCTAGGCTTGTTCTTCTGGTGCCTCTGGGAACCCACTGCAGTGTTTCTGTATTCTGTGAATCGTGCTCACTGGCTACACTGTCCATCCCTCTAGACCTCTGCGATTCTTCTGGACTTTGGAAGAACTGGTGCAGCCTCTAGGATAAGAACCAGCAGAAACACAACTCCATCCATCATAAAAGCAACATAATACAATATCATATCAACCAGTATAATTCCTTGATTTTTTCAAACTCCTTTATTCTAAAAGCAGAAACTTTACGTAACCAAAAGACTACTCCCTAAAATATTTTCACCAAAACAAAGATGTAGGGCTTCCCTGGTGGCGCAGTGGTTGAGAGTCCGCCTGCCGATGCAGGGGACACGGGTTTGTGCCCCGGTCCGGGAAGATCCCACATGCCGCGGAGCGGCTGGGCCTGTGAGCCATGGCCGCTGAGCCTGCGCGTCCGGAGCCTGTGCTCCGCAACAGGAGAGCTCACAGCAGTGAGACGCCCGCGTACCGAAAAAAAAAAAAAAAACAACACAAAGATGTAGAAACAGAAATGCGATCAGCAGCATTTACTTAGCCAGCTTTTTTTTTTAACTATTAGACATCAGGGCTTAAAAATTATTAGAGCTCACTGTCAATTCAGGTAATATTGGGCTGAAGTCAGTATAAGGCAGGGCAAAACGTAACCCTTGAATTCTAAGCAAAGAGCATTGAATGTTATCTCACAAGCAAGAGAAAGCCTGTGAAAACTTAGGAAGGGGGTGATGTGATGAAGCCATTAAATGAAGATTCGTCCAGCCACGGTATGTAGAATGCACTGAGAGTCTGTGACTGTGGGCCTGATTGCATATAGTCGTGGTAGATTTAATGTTTGAGACACTGATAAAGAAGAATTAGTGTGAATTGAGGTTATTTGCCTGTTGGGAGAAAGAGAGAAGGAGATGCTAAGATTAACTCAAGGTGTTGAACAAGGGCGATGGGTAAAGAAGGATGCATCCAACACATCTGAGGTCTGGGCAAGTCGTAAGGTCCAACCATGAGGAGGGAAGAAACACGGAGTCAGCCTTTCCATGGGTTGAATTTTTGGGTGACTCAGATCTCTGTGAAAACGTCCAATGTGTAGTTATAGGGGGTGGTCAACACACGGGCTTCCATATAATTAGGGATGTGGTGACACACGCCAAGCCTTGCTTGCCACAGGCACTCAATACCTGTTTTGGGGTGAAAGACTGAAATGAATTATCTCTGGTGGAGAGACATGAAGATAAGTACATTAAACATCACCTGTGGCGAGGCACTGTCCACTGTTCTTCAAACAGCCTCATCTCCACTCAGTCCGTAAGGCAACCCCAGAAAGCTCGAGAGCTCTGCTCAAGAACGTCAGTGGTACCCGAACTGGGAAGGAGGAAATAATGACTCTCCTTCCTTCAGTACCCAGTTAGAAATGTATCATTAAAGGGCACAAATAAACAAAGATTCAGGGGAAAAAAATGTCCTGGTTAGAGGACTTAAAATAGGAAACCTAAATTCAGAGAAGTCCCCAAAAGATTGATTCTCAGTAGTTGCTTATGTGATAGCCTGAAGGCTGAAGCATCTGTGTTCTCAATTTCTCTTCTGATCCCACCGCTGGGCTGGGAGCATGTTCAAATACTACATGAGTAGAAACATCCTTGAGTAAGAATTAATTTAGACTTGAATTAACAGGTAGGTGAAGATTCAAAATAATGTTGATTTGTGGGCAGAATCTCAAGAGGTTAAAATGTATTAAACGCTCACAGGGTCATTTGAAATCAACCTTCGGTCACACAAAGGGCTCCAGAAAACCTTCTCATGCAGGCTTTTATCCCAGCCTGCACTCTTATTTTTCTCATATAAGTATTTATTTACCCATCTCTTCTTTCATGCAATCAGTGAGCAATTCTTAAACAACTATGTTAGGAAAAGTCCTGAGATGCTAACAGGGAAAGAAAAAGACGGCCCGGCGTGTGGTCTCAGTGGACCACCTAGAAGACTTAGCACAGTCCTACATGGCTAAGTGCACTCCCTTTCTTCATGGAAATGGAAGCAGGTGATAATCTCCTAAAACTATTTCATCAAAATGCAGTTTCTAACAGAGTTGGATTAAACTGTTGGGAAATGTTCTATCGAAGTACAGTCCGATCTTCTTGCGCCATAAGTTGATGCAAAGGATGTTTAATTATCTATTTATTATACTCAGCTCCCGAAAGTTAGAGAGAGAAGGAGAGGGAGGGAGTGTCTTAGAGAAACATATGCCGATCAACCAACAATATTCTAGAGGTGATGTGTTTAAAGAGCTGTTAGGTCTGTATTTTAAAAAAAGAAAGAAAAATAAATCTATCCTTGCAACAACCCCAGGCTGCCCCATTTCTACACCGGAAGGGCCCTGACGTGCTCCTCAAGCTGTGTGCTGGGGAAATGGTCAGAAGCTGAGCCGCTCTGAGGCCAATGGCTCCTTGGAGAGCAAATTCTGTCCATTTCATCTGGTCACTTTGGATGTCAGTGAGTCGTGATGATATATACATAACCAGGTGCTGTCCTTAACCAGGTATCATTCTACTCCTATTGCTCAAATAAATCTAAATGGTGCCTTAAAGGCAGGGCGACACGGCTGCAGTAACACTGACCGAGGACCCGGCTATTAAGCTGTCCAAGACTCTAGAATCTGTTAAAAGTTTGACAGCACAGGGACAAACATGTATTAGCAACACTGTTTAATCCATAGTTCAAGGGAAGAATTTGAAACCACACTTTCACAACAGGCAGGCTGGGTTCACTGGAAGGATACTGTCATACAGAAGCACCAAGCCATACCCCGAGGTGTACCCCTGCCCTTTGTCGGTTCACAAAGCTCCCTCAGGCAAAGTGTATCTTGTATGACAGAAGGTACACAGCTCTGAGATGAAGAAAAGGAAAAGTAAAAAAAATAATAAAACACTTTTTCAAAGTGGTGATCAGATTAAGCCCCTTGCTCTTCATTCCTGGTTAAGCTCCATTACCTGGGAAAACTCGTTGATCTCACACTATGGACATGTCTGCTTATGCCTGAAGGTCCAAGGCAGTCAGAAGGCAGGGTCTGCATCGCGTCACGTCTGCGGCCTATGCACACACACTGCCGCCTCTGTTCACACACAGGCTGTGCTGCTCGTGCACCAAAAGCACAAAGAAAGAAAGATTCAAGATGTAGTCATTGTGCAGACTAAACTCAAAGGACGTGATGAGTCTTCGTAAAGGTGTAAAGCGTCAAGTCATCAATAGCGTATAATATCTTCCTTTAACTTACTTCTTTTTGCCTCCAAGCCAACATTTTATAGCCCTGGCTTTTTTCAAGTTTCTCTTTGGCACAAAGTTTGGCAAAACCTATTCCTAATGGGCGTTTCCAAAAGGACGGGCAGGGTCTCTCCAGTTGGTAACACAGACTATATTTCTCCATTTCCTGGATGCCGTTCTGCCCCCAGATTTGGGCAAACCATCTTGAAGGTGATGCTGCAGTGGCGTTTTTAAATGTTTCCATGTAGGACTAGAGCAGAGGAAACCCAGACCAATGAGCTGCTCTCTTGGGAGACCGGGTACCGCCACACAGATCTGTATTTCTGTTTCAGTACATCAATTAGAAACTTCACTTTCTCATCCCCTAATCTTTTGGCAAACAGGCAGACTGACACATTAGTAATGAACTGTTGTTCAAAGTCAGAGTTCAAAGGGGTATTGAGAAGATTCTGTCTGCAAAGCGAGATGGGAAATGTTGACAAGCGTCTTACCACGCGGATGTCAGGCTAAGGAACTGGAGCTTTGACAGAGTCATGTATCGGGGATGAGATCTGGTCTGCAATGTGTCTGCATATTTGCTTAGGGTTTAAATATTCCCCCATACCTGCAATTTCATTTCACTTTGGTTCCAAAATCATCCACTGAGTGCCTCCTAGATACCGGGCATGGAAGCCCTGAACCAGAGGACACAGAAAGAGGAGTGAGACACAGCTGCTTCCCAGGCAGAGGGGTGACAGGCATAGGCAAGGGTTTCTGAGGTGGTAAGAGATCCAGATGACGTGCCAAGAGAACTCGCTGGTTGAGTCCAACATCTCGACTCACAGCCACCTGAGATGTGGAAGATGCAGGGGCCCCGTCCATCCTGAAGGTCCAGCCTCCAGCAGCTGGAGATGTGGAAGAGGAAGGGGGGCGCCCCCAGCTCTTCCTGGTCATCCCGTTGCTGTTAGAGTGATGCATACATATCTTTCACGAAATTTGTCCCCAGAGCATGTGGTTCTGGGTTTTAGGCACACAAAATTTCCTTGGTCACAATGACTTAGCAGCATTAGAAAAGTGAGAATCTAATAAATTCAAAACGTGTTTTTTTCTTTTTCTTCCTCCCCTCCCCACCTTCCCCTCTCCCTCCTCCTTCTCTCCCTCCCCCATCCATCACCCCCAGCCTGCTGCGGATCCACAGGTGGGCTGAGAATTTCGCGGGGAACCCAGCGGACGCCCATCTTGGCTCTAGGTGCTGCCAGCCATCCTAGGCTGCTCGGCTGCCAAGCGCACCCGCGTCCCTCTAGCCCCGGGCGCCTGCGACCGAGCAGCTCTGAGAGCCTGGCTCCCAGCATTGGGCTGCCCGCGGCTGCTGGTGGTGAGCGATGATGGCAGAGCGTCTGAGCCGGCTGCAGCCAAGGCCAGTGGCCCGGCCGGGCCATCGTGCTGCCGTGCAGGAAGCCGCGCTGACAGGTGACTGACGGCTTCTGGTCCTGCAGCCAGCAGCTGGACGCCGGCGGCAAGATGCCGGATGCAGGACGGGCCTGCTACGGGCCTCTCCATCCTGCCTGCTCTGCTGACAGCTGGCGAGCCATCCCCTGGCAGCCAGCACCGCTGCAGAGACAGCGAGAGAAAATGGGATGAGGACTCCTACAGCATCCCGGGCTGCGGTGGGGAGAGGCCTGCATGAGCGGACCTGTGGCAGGTCTCATAAAGCTCTTTCCCCTCCCCATAACTCGGTCATCTTCAGGAAGATTCAGTGACGAAGCTATTGATCTGTGACACGTAACCTGATTTCACAAGGAAAGCTCTCCGGATGCCGAATCCACTTGCGGGTCCCACGGCAAACTTCGGTCAGCATCGCCGCTGCTTTTCCAGCACCTCGGCCATCTTCACAACACTCCCAGAGTCTTGGGGTAGATGTGCTCCCCCAGGAGCAGAGAAAGGACACAAAGGGACAAGGGACACAGGCCTGGGAACCATGGCGTCTTTGGGATCCGTCACCAAGGAGCAGTTGCAGCTGCCCCGAGGAGCCTCCCGTCAGCAACATCCTTTCCCTCAGCTGTGTTTGAAGCTCTTTAGGGGGCCCATGGAGCAGTGGCGTCTGCTCTGGAGGGGGGCTCAGCGCGTGCATCTCATGCCACTTTCGCAGTTGTTTCTCTGGTCTTGTCGTGCGCACACTGGCAGCCACACCTTTGCCTCTGAACTAACCATACTCCTCTCTTTGTGACCAAGGTAAGGCGTGGCCAAGGAGCAGCAATAGCAAATGAGGCATCACCAAAGGCCATCAAGAAAAGCAGGTGAATTGCAGGTGCCTGGGGGTGCGCTGAGCGGTCACCCACCTGCTGGTGAGGGCCCGGGTCTCCCGTGCAGGTTGCACAACATGGAATAAAAGGTGTTAGAACACTGGGGACAGAAGTGACTCCTGAACGTTGCCGTGATTTCTGACACATATTAAGGAGGAAAGGCTGCCCTTGGCCCTAGCTTCCTCCCCCACTATTTGCAGGTACACTTGAGAGAAACTCTCGCAGAAACTCTTACCTTTGGGAAGGTAAGACCAAGTCTGCTCGAAAGCCAGGAGATGAAGAAAATGACCTCTACAGGTCCTTCCCATGTATGTTTCTAGGAAATGAACAGAATTTCTTGTTAAGTATTTGTTAAAGATTGCAGACAAGTATCACTGGAGATACAATTCAATTAATACAAACTAAGCTGACTGCACTTCATTTCCAAAGATGCTTGATTTCATAAAGATCGTTTAAACCCTAGAAATTGAAAGGCTCTATTCAGGAGGCCCCTATCTTGATCTCAAGAAGCTAAAACCTAGAAAGACCCTGTATCAATAATCAAAATGTCACAATTTCCTAAAAAGGTGACCAGTGGCTCCTCTGACCTGGGATTAGCACTGAAATCTCTGTTCGTGAGCAAGACGTTTTCATGACTCTGCATAGACCCATCGGTGCTTTGTAGCTCTTAGGTGTGCCTAAAGGGATCTTTTATTTCTTATCTAAATTCAAAATGAGGAATTGCTTAAACAAACAAAAAACTCAAACAAAAACAAGGAATCGGTGTGTTTTGTTAGAGATGTTTAAAAAGAAAAGTTTCCTGAACTTTGTGGGAGCCTCTGAACACACACACAACAGAGCCAGGAAGGGAACTCGAGTTGGCCTATGCAGCTCTCTGCTGTCATCAGGTCTAGAGTCTGTGGTCAGCCTGTTAACCAACACCTGTTTTTCCAGAAGACTGGACAAGATTTTCTCCAGCACATTCCTCTCCATAGAATATCATGGTGGGCCCCATTTTTGTCATGCAGGTGAAACACATATACTGTTTTTAGAAATTGCAAATTAAGTAAAATCATATTTCCACCATAACTCTGCTAACTCCATTACTGAGGAACGGGTTACAAATGCTTTATCATCAACTCAGTAATTCTTGTTAAGAGCAATAGTGTCCGTTGGTCAGCTCACAGCTAAGAGCCTACAGTCAAGTGCTGGACTCTCTAGAAGAATAATGCATCCATCCATCATTTACGTTACTATTTTTCCCATCAGTACTCTGTTGAGCTTGGCTTGCTAATAAGCCGCCCAAGAAGTAGGAGGAAAGAGAGGAAACTGAGGTTAAGGGGTGTTGAATAAGAAAGGAGTCATATTATTCTTTCCTCCGTGGGTTTAATTATGGTAACTAACACAGAAAACCTGGTGAATCCACAGAGGCTTTATTTTCCTTCACGACAAGACTGTCAATATTTCCATGAGGTCTTCACTCTACAGTTTTCACCAGTTTTCATAAACCCAATCATCAATATACTTGTAACTGAGAAAACGAAATCCAATCTTACACTGGCTTCTGTTGGTCCAAATGACATCTCAAGTTTATCTAATTCTCTGCATCTCTGTGACTGCAGCCCTGATGGCCTCTGAGCTGGAATCTTCCTCTCCTGTTCCCTCCAATCCATCCTACACACAAGCTGAAACAGCCTAACGCAAGTTACAGACATCAATTTCAGGCAGGCATGAAATATTAGATATTAATTTTGTTTCTATCTCAGTTCAGTTTCTTTTCTTCCATAAGACCCCATCATCTTGGTCACCCCACTCTATTGTAATTCTCTGAATAATACTGATTCATTGTCTGTGTTCCCAAACTGAATAAATTAAGAAGTTTTCTTCTGAACACCTCACAAGTTAGTGAAGGATGAAGACACATAAATAAAAGTTCAGCCAAGGTAGACTATGATAAGTGATACTATGGAAGGAAAAACTAAATCCTGTGAAATATATTCAAGAAGGAGAGAACAACCTGGACAGGAATTTGTCATCTAATTTGTCATCACTATTTAACTTCTGACTCTGGGTCAACCTGCAAATTTAATAAATATGAATTCATGTCTCATTCAGGTCAGTGGCAAAACACTGAGAGGACGGAGAGAGGAGCAAACATGTTCACGAGAAGAACTCATTAGTCAACCCTCTTTAAGTAAAATAATTATTTATGTTTTTTAAAAACATTAGAAAGTGTTAATGATAGTTTAGGGCAATATCAAGGAGCTTTATATGGGTTTTCTCAAGTATCCTGACAACAGCCCTATGCGTTAGGTGCAATCAGACTTCACTTGCATGCAAAGAAGCAGGCTCAAGTAGTTAAATACCCTATAAGTGTTGGTGTCAGAAGGTGAACTTGAGAATTCTAACTCTAGTGCTCACATCTTCAACCAATGTGCTCTGTAAGTTTACGGTGAGATTTAAATTGGGAAGGATGCAGAAGAAGGGAAATCCAAGGTATATGATATGAGAATATAAAACCACCCATTCACTTAACGAGATGCCCCCCCATACTTTATGAGGTTTTCCCCACCTCTGTCCCAAAGATCTAAAACCCGAGGCTTTGCTAATTTAAGTAAAAAGCCATACCTACATCATAACTAGAAGACAGATAATGCACAAACGTCAAACTACCCAAAGGTAGAAAAATACCCCCGCCCAGTGCACCATCTCACACTCCACTGCATGTTTTTGTGGCAAACAAGGGAAGTCCAAGAAAAACGTCACGGGAGAGAAAAGAGGGCAGCTAGCTGCGGGCCAGAGCTGGTCCCCAAATACCACAAGACAGAGAAAATCCATTACGTGCGCAAGATAAAACAGGTCCTGAAAGATCAGAAGCTACAAAAAGGGACCAATGAACGCAATCCATTCGAGGCGGTGGTCTTTGGAAGACACTGCTTCTGTGGAAAGAAGGGAATCGGGGGCACACTGTGAATAGTGGGTGTAAAAGGGAAAGCGAACAAAATGGGTAAATTATGGCCCTGTGATAATACCTCCACTGATGGAAATTCTCCTGAAGAAACAACCACACTGCAAAAGAAAACTATAGCACAATACTCCAAACTGACTAATATCCTTGCAATCATCTGGGGAAATGAAAGACCATCTTGCATCAGAATATCACCATTTTGCAACCATCCTAGTAATGATTCCACCACCAGTGATGTGTACCCAATGGATGCTAAAACCCGGGGGTGAAAGTTTAATGAGGAACAGGATAATTACACGGTCACAAAATATCTCCCTATAAACACTGACTAATTATAAAAGGTACCTTGAAATTAATTTTGCTGTAGAAAACAGTGACTTCACGGTGGAGAAACTGCAGAGACCGCATTAACCAGATAATCAAATGGCCCTTTCAACATCATAGTCTTCGCGTATCACATATTGTGAAAAACACATCGTTCTTGTGAAGTGAAAACAATACAGAGTCAGAATCTAATGATAGGGCTTCCCTGGTGGCGCAGTGGTTGGGGGTCCGCCTGCCGCTGCAGGGGACACGGGTTCGTGCCCCAGTCCGGGAAGATCCCACATGCCGCGGAGCGGCTGGGCCCGTGAGCCATGGCCGCTGAGCCTGCGCGTCCAGAGCCTGTGCTCTGAAACGGGAGAGGCCACAACAGTGAGAGGCCCGAGTACCGCAAAAAAAAAAAAGAATCTAATGATAAGAACCATCAGACAAATCCGAATCAAGGTTCATTCTATAAATAAATGACTTGTGCACAGTAAAAATATCAAGATCATGAAAGACAAGGAAAAACTAATGGACACTCCAGATTAGAAGAC